>NW_006921736.1:5498036-5534095 GCF_000298275.1 Orycteropus afer afer | reverse complement strand
GCCAGCCGTCTGGTTAGCAGGCAAGTGTCTTAGCCACTATGCTACCAGAGCTCCCATACCTATATCAATAGAGAGCCCAATTTCAATTTACAGGAGTCTCAGTGACTGATAAGTGACTGGTTAATAGAAGGATGGCTCCAGATAATACAGTTTAGAGCACTACTGGGACATGAGGACAAAAGAAAAGGTGGCTAGATGGCTCTAGATTTACGTACCCTCAGTTGGGACAATACTGTCCCAGGGGAGGAAAATTGGTTCTTGTGGGGTTGAAAAACCTATTTACTACAGTGAGTCACAGTACATAGCACAGTCCATGTTGTTGTGAGCTGTCAAGTTAATTCTCATTCTTAGTGATCCTATATGACAGAATAAAATGGCCCCATAGCATTTCCTAGGCTGTAATCTTTATGGGAGAAGACTGTCAGGACTTCTCTCCCATAGAGCAGCTATTGTTGTTGTTGTTGTTGTTATGTGCCGTCAAGTCGACCCCAACTCATAGCGACCCTTCCTTGGGTTTTCGAGGCAGTATCACTATGGAAGTAGATTACCCCATCTTCCTTCCGAGGAGTGGCTGGTGGGTTTGAACCACCAGCCTTCTGGTAAGCAGTCAAGTGCTTTAGCCACTATGCTACCAGAGCTCCTACAGAGCAGCTAGTGAGTTTGAATTGTCAATATTTTGGTTAACAGTTGAACACTTAACTCAAGACTCCTCAACACAGTACATAAACACATATATATATTTGTAGTATTAAAATTTTATGGAGTGTGGGCAGTAATTGTTGTTGTTGTTGTTTGCCGTCGAGTCGGCTCCAACTCATAGCGACCCCTCCTTGGATTTCCAAGGCAGTATCACTACGGAAGTAGGATTGTCCAACCTTCCTTCCGAGGAGTGGCTGGTGGGTTTGAACCGCCAGCCTTCTGGTGAGCAGTCAAGTGCCTTAGGCACTATGCTTCCAGAGCTCCTGGGCAGTAATTAGGGGAAGAAAAAAAAAAAAAATTATACTCCTTAGGGAAGTGATAAAAATATGTTTATTTTTAACAATGAGAAAAAGCTCCTCTTTAAACAAGTGTAACACAATCAGCTGTGATAAACAACAATGTTTAAGTAACAGGAGGAAAACATATCTAATCCATAATGGTACCTTTGACTGATTCTAGGCTATTATTAGTTACTAAACCAAAGAAGTAAACCTACTGACATCAAGTCTATTCTGACTCATAGTGAACCCCATTGGGTTTCCAAGGCGGTAACCTTTACAGAAGTAGATTTCCCCATCTTCCTTCCATGGAGTGGCTGGTGGATTTGAACTGCCAACCTGCTGATTAGGAGTTAAATGCCTTAGACACTGAGCCACCAGAGCTCCTTATTCTTAGTTACTAATGCAATACAACACACTGCCGTCATAGTGACTCCTCCTTGGGTTTCTGAGGCGGTATCACTATGGAAGTAGATTGCCCAACCTTCCTTCTTGGGAGTGGCTGGTGGGTTTGATCCACCAGCCTTCTGGTTAGGAGTCAAATGCCTTACTAGAGAAGTTAAATTTAGGGACATACCTAATTGCTTCTAATATATTATAAAAGGTTTTAAACTGCACACAATTGAGTGAAATCACAATGGAATAAACTGAAGCTCCAGTAAAATGGACCGAGTTTACCCTTTTCCTATCACCTAACATATTACTGGATGCTTTCCATTTAAGAAGCAAGAATCCAAATATTTCCGAGCTAAATTCTCCACATCTCTGAATTATTTCTTCAGAGCAATGATGACAACATCACCTCTCAATAGACTCATTCTTTTCCCACATCCTCTATATCCTGTTAATTCCTATAACAAATACATTTTCTTTTTATACTCACTTTTATAGACTATCAAAAGAAATTTGAAGATTCAACTGTCAATTTACACACACAAACAATCCAAAGGAAACAAATTTTTCAAAAGAATTGAAGATGAAATTCTGAAAGAAATGAGGAAGAATGGGCTAAGGAAGGAACAACTTCCCATTGCCTTCTAAATGAAGCTGGAACCTGAGGTCTTCCCAGCTGTAATCCCAACTTTCCTTTCCAAGGTTATTGTCAACCATTTCCCTGCATGAGCTTTGCATTTTGTCCAAATTGAAACTATTCCCACTGATGATACATAATCTACTTTCACTACCTCATGTTTTCTCAGACTTTCCCTCCCCTTAATATGTTCTCACCCCATTCCACAACCTACAGCTCTATTTCTACATAACTAATGCCAACCATTCAAGGCCTAATTCAAATGCTTTTCCATGAAGACTCCCTTGTGGTTCACCATGAAATGAACTCTCTTTCCTTTGAACCCAATTAATGTTTGATTTAGGCCTTTCTTGTATCACTTTAAATAAGCCAGTTCCCACTGAGTTAATTCCAACTCATGAGATCTCATGTGTGCCAGATAGAACTGGGTTCCACAGAGTGTTCAATGACCAATTTTTCAGAAGTGGATTACCAAGCTTTTCTTCTGAGGCACCTCAGGACGTGGACTTAAACCTCCACCCTTCTGGTTAGCAGCCATGCATCAACTCTTTGAACCTCGCTGGGATCACTTTAAATAGTCTCTTCTTTGTCTTGGTTTTCATGTGTATATGTTTTGCCTCCCCCCAGTGGAATTGAAGCTTCTTGGTAGCAGATACACTTTATTCAACATCATACCACACATATACATGCACACACATAGCTCTGAAGGCAATATCTTGCATGGAATGGGTGTCCAACATTTGCAGACACTGCACTGTACCCAGCTCCAGCTCTGTGAGTGAGCTGTGGATGTCACTCAAATTGGAAGCAATATTTGCAATTCAATGTGAGCTCTTCAGAAAATAACTCTTACTATGCAAGGATTTTTGTGAATCATTAACAGGCAGCAGCAGTACTGGGGATTAATTTTAATGATATTTCTGTTATAAAATTCAAAAGGCTATCTTAACCAAAACATGTACATCTCAGATAAGTACACCTGTTAATAATCAAAATGACCACAGCTGAATTTGAAGACTCTTCCCCTAGTTTGAAAGATATGTAAAGCCTCACAACTCCAACTGTGGTCCAGAGACCATCAGCTTGACTCAATCTGAGAGTTAGTTAGAAATGCAGCCTCTCAGGCTACACTCCAGACCTAAAGAAACCGATCTGCTTTTAAACACATTCACACAATAGAAGTTCAGAAGCACTATTTCAAATGGGCATATGAAAAAGAAAATAAAACCAGTTGCAGTGGAATCAGTTCTGATTCATGGCGACCCCCTGTGTGTCAGAGCAGAAGTGCTCCATGGGGTTTTCAATGGCTAAGTTTTTAGAAATAGATCACCAGGCCTTTCTTCTGACAGGCCTCTGGGTAGATTCAAACCATCCACCTTTTAGTTAGCTGCCAAGTGCTTAACTGATTGTCCCACCCAGGGACTCTCATAAATAACTATTTATGGTAACATATAGTAATCATGAATGTCTGTTCTGTACATGTAGTATAATTTAAAGTAAGCAAGTCAATTGCATATTATAAAAAAGAAAAATAAATTAAAATACCATATCAAATCATCCTAACAGTTTGCTGTTAGACTTTCAAAGAGCAGCACAAGAAAACAGTTAAGGAGTGTGGAGCACCAACTATATTGCTCTTCCTGGAATTTCTCTTCTCATGTGAAAAACACTAAATATCAACATGACAGGAGGGGAATTAAGAGGCAGTTTCCCAGGTGGTGCTCATGAAATCCAAATTGTTTGATGCAAGTCTTTCAGGGAAAGAGGAGCTTCTCTCTAACCTCTAAGGAGAGACCCAAAAGACCCCTGAGAAGAGTAGAAATATGGTCTCCTTCCACACTGACACCCTTAATTACGGCTTTTGAGCTTTTGATGTTCTGACACATAAATAGCTAAAAATTTGCTTTTTCATTTTGTGCTCTTGCAAGTTGGAAATGTCATCAAGTTTCATCAAGATTGAAATGGGGTCCAATTTACTAAAAATGCTTCATGCATAAGGAAGTTTTGTGCTCTCTTCCACATGGGAGTCAGCCTGCACAATACATTATGCACCTAGTGCTGGAAGGATCTCGACATGCCACTCAAATGCTGAAATGGAGGGAGTGCTCAAGCTTCAGGGTCTTGTGCACTTCTAGGGGGAGGGTGCCTACAACCCTCCCCTATTCCATTCCCAAATACAGTTGTTCTATATCATCACTATAAAAGGACTGGTGTATAGACTACACCAACAGCTTCTCCTTGTTTATTATTTCTGAGTCACAGACAGTTAATGTGCCAGAGTGTGCTCTCAACACAAAGAAAGGCAGGTGAGTGGCAAAAAATAATTGCTATCCTGTGCCTTTGGTTTATTTATTTATTGATATTTTATTTTAAGAGTTTGTTTTACATTCAACATTACGTGTACATTTAGTTTCACTCCCCATTTCCCATACCCAACCCTAACCCATTCTCCTCCCCTCCCTGCCTAGTATACCCCACCACACACCCCTTATAGTTATGCACTCCTGTTTGTCCTGCATTTCCTCCCTGTCAATCTTGCCCCTCTGTTTTTTAGCAAAGTAAGACACTTGACTGCTAACCAGAAGGCTGGCTGTTCAAACCCACCAGCCACTCCTTGGAAGGACGATGGGGCAATCTACTTCTGTAGTGATACCGCCTCAGAAACCCAAGGAGGGGTTGCTATGCGTTGAGTCTGACTCGACAGCACATAACAACAACAACAACAACGACCAACAATTATTCCTTTAACAAAGTGAAAGCAAAGTGAATTAAGTCAAAGAGAAACCAAAAACCAAAACCACTGCCATCGAGTTGATTCTGACTCCTAGGCACCCTATAGGACAAAGTAGAGCTGCCTATAGGTTTTCCAAAGCTATAATCTTGATGGAAACAGACTGTCACATCTTTCTGCTGCCCTTTTGAAGCAGCTGAACACTTTCGCCATTATGCCACCAGGACTCAAAAGGGAAGACTACCTCCTTATAATTTCATGTTCCCTCTTTAATTGGGATTACATTTCCCTTGATAATATCAGCAGATGATGGGAGAAAAATCTCTCTCTTCCTTTTTCAGTGCTAACTCCTTTTTTCCCCTACTGCTCTTCCCCTGAATTTACAATATTTTTTGTTGTTGTTGTTATGTGCCGTAGAGTCGGACCCGACTCATAGCGACCCCTCCTTGAGTTTCCGAGGCAGTATCACTATGGGAGTATATTGCCCCATCTTCCTTCCAAGGAGTGGCTGGTGGGTTTGAACCACCAGCCTTCTGGTTAGCAGTCAAGTGCCTTAGGCACTACACTACCAGATTTTCAATAATCACAATGCAGTTAAGGCTACTGAAATCTTCATCAGAAGGGATCTCTGCTTGTCCGGAAATCCAGACTGAAGGAGACAGAAACTTACAGGCTTTTCAGCTTATTTCCCATTAGAGGTCCACATCTGAAAATTGGGAGCCTAGAAATCTGTAAGCCTCAAACTTTCTAATTCACCCATAGAATAAAGATACACACCCAAGGGCTTGATCTACAACTCAGATGGATTATTACAAAAGCAAGTTGTCTGTGAAATCACTTGTTGTGTCCTAAAAATTCATGACAGTTGTATATTTTATACCATAATGTGTCTGTTCATTTTAAAAATTCGTAAAAATATATATATTTTAGGCTCCCGGCTGCTCTTTGATAGTTATGTATAGTTTTAAGTTTTCTTGACACAATTCCTTCTACCTTAGAGGCGACCTCATACCCTCTTAATTCCATGCTGAGAATCAAGGGCTAGCTTTATACTTTATGTTTACCTAGTGTTTTTACTTCTATCAGATGACCAATATAGTAATAGCAAACATGAATTGAGTACGCACTGCATGTCAGGCATTACCCATTTTGCCCACATTCTCTTATTAATAGCTAAAATAGCCCATAGGCACAAACTGTTGACTCCATTTTACAGGTGTAGAAAAGGAGGCTTAGAGAAGTTAAATAACTAATTCATGGTATCCCAGTGCAGAAACACAGATCTTTGAATATAGAATACCATACTGCCCCTTTATATTTGTTTTTCTCATAACAACCTAATAATACTTTATCAGCCTCTCAGATATAGAAAAGGAAGCCAGGGCTCCCAGTTTAGCATCATACAATTAATAAGTAGCAGAACAATCAATCCAAAATCTTCTGACTCTTAAGACCATTGAGTTTTCTGTTCTACTACAGGTCCTTAGATAATTTCAAGTTCTACATTTCTAGAAATCTGTGTTAGAAAAAAAAAATGAATAGATAGAACATAATGAAACTTAAGAGTCTTTATTTTCATGCAAATAGTCTCAGGGTGAAGGGCAAGACATAAAGATTCAATGACCTTAATTGTAAAAGAATTAGAAATTCCATTAGTAACTAACACAATTCAATAATTCTTTTTTTTTTTTTTTTTTTTTTTTGGTAAGGCTGGGTGATAGTTATAGGAAATTATAGCAACCTCTTTATTTCTAAGACCATTTTTTCAAGGGTCTTTTGACTCATAGCAACCCCTCCTTGGATTTCCAAGGTGGTATCTCTACAGAAGTAGATTGCCCAACCTTCCTTCCAAAGAATGGGTGGTAGGTTTGAACCACCACCCTTCTGGTTAGCAGTCACATGTCTTAAGCGCTACACCACCAGAACTCCCAATTCAAGATTAGATGACTTTTTTAAGAGTCAATAACAAATGAGACTTAGAATAAGAATTTTCACCTGTAAGAACTTGCCCTTCTTCAGAATTGTCTAAAACAAGAGTGGGCTGGCTACCTTATGCAGTGTTAAGTTCCCTGACCCTTGAGGAATTCAAGTAGATGACAAATTGTCAAGGATATAACCGAAGATATTCATGTTCTTTTAGGGTGATAGACTTTTTGAGAATCTAATAAAAGCCACGGACATTTTCTCCCTAAAAAGGAATAGATGAGCAAATTTTTGCTTTCACTTGAGTAACAAGCTTTTGCTCTGCCCTTTCTACATGGCAAAAAAATCATGTAAGATGGAATGAATCCCATATGTTGAGGTGTAGGTAACAACTTGTAAACTGCAAACTTTCCCATAGTCTTTGCTCCATCTGTTTCCATTATCCTGGTTTGCAAATACACACGTACACCTAGGGTGGAACCTTCCATGTTTTATCTACATGGTAGTTTATTTTGCTTTATTTTTTTTAATTGTTAAATTAAGAGATTTCACAAAAAAAAAAAAAAAAAAATCCAGTTTCCTAGCTTCCATTGGAAAAAAATCAGAGACTTGGGTAAAAGTAGGCCTGTATTCCAGCAGGATAGCCATTTGCTGAAGCTGAGAAGTCACTCTTTAGATGTTGCATTCCAGTTTGCCACAGTCTACACCACTCTCTATCACCACACTCGGTCTGCTTTACTCATTTTTACCTATCTCAGTATGACCAGTGGCTGCAGCAATGGGTTCAAACATGCGAGGAGGGTGCAGGACTAGGCAGTATTTCACTGTTGTACACAGGATTGCTATGAGATGGCACCTAACAATGACAACATTTCACTACACTTTTTGCATTTTCAATCTCTCAAACAGAGGAAGGATTTTTGGTTAAACAAATAAATAAATTTTGAAATTGGTTTTCAAGAGGCTGCTGTGCCCTTTAACCATACTGAATAGAGAGATACACAATATATATGGGAGAAGAAGGGGAGAGATTAGGGCCAAATCAAACAGCAGAGCAGAAAAACATGTGCTTTTTGCAATTAAAACCTAAGAAACAACAAAATAAACTTTATATGCCCTTGTTCCCCTGGTGACTACAAAGACAGGTCTAGTTAGCTAGCTAGACTTTAGAAGACCAGGGCCAAGATCAGTTCTTTGACCCAGAAGGTGGTACTCCAATCCCATTGACTGTAGAGCTTGCACCTAGAGCTGTTTGTTCAGGAACAGGGATAGATTCTCCCTCCTCTACCCAGTTCACCTTGTAGAACACACCCCAGCTCTTTGGTCAAAGAAGGAAGGATCTGAGAAAGAAGAAAGGACCTGAAATGGAAACACTTCCAGTGGTCTCACCACTCAACTACAAACCCAGATTCCCAGAGAAAAAACAGAACTGCCCAGAAAAATGACTACAGGTAGTCTGCAAATTTTAAACAACTCACAATCCATAATTCAGTACATAGTACATTGATTACTAAAACACAGCTGATGCCAGAGTTGAGTGCTTTTAAATAAGCTGATGAACAGATATTTTCAGTAATTTCATGAAGGCTTTGTTACATTCCATCTTGATAGCAATAGAGGAGAATTTATTTGAAAGTTGTGTTGGTTTTTAGCTTATTATTACTAAGAACAGAGAGGAGGGGGAAAAAATGAAACTGCTGACTCAAGTAATAAAAAGTGTAGAACTTAGAAACTTAATTCAAATAAGACAGAGATGGAAATCACTGAACATGCTGAAAATGGCAAGCACTTCTTTTCAATTAAGTGTTCACTGGACTAAAACTGTGTGTTTAACTATGAGGGAAAAGACAAAATTTAAAGAACAAATATGAAATGCTGAGTCTCTATCAAAGATAGAAATCAGTAGATGAGATGTAATTGATCATTTGTTTCTAATACTCTGGTACTGGAATCCCCCCAAATCCTGCTAACTTGTGTTGCAAACCCTCATAACTTGTATGCAATGTTGCACTTTCTCACTTTCTACTTTTTGTCCACATTTGCAGTAAGACATGTGTGAAGTCAGGGATTATAATTTTAGCTTTGCTATTAATCCATTTTTGCAGCTTTATTCAAGCCACATCATATTTTTTGGTCTGTTTCCTAATCTTTCAAATGAGGGACTCTACCTTCCCAGGAATACTGAAAGTATAAAAGCAGTAATGAAGGTTAAAAAAAGAAAATGTTTGAAAAATGTAAAGAACACTTCAGAGCTAAAAAACTCAAAACCAAACTCACTGCCACAGAGTCGGATCCGACTCATAGCCACCCCTCTTTTGGTTTCCAAGGCGGTATCACTATGGAAGTAGATTGCCCAGCCGTCCTTCCAAGGAGTGGCTTGTGGGATTGAACTGCCAGCTTCCTGGTTAGCAGTCAAACAAACGCCTTAGGCACTATGCCACCAGAGCTTCCCTTCAGAGTTCAGGTATTATTAACACACGGGCATGTTATGTGGATAACGTTTATATCTCACATTAAAATAGAAAAAAGGAGAGTCAACTTTTTTCTCAAAAACAATAAAAACTCAAAGGATGAAGCAAACTTACTGCTACCGAGTGGATTCTGACTCATAGTGACCCCCATTGGGTTTCCGAGGCGGGAAATCTTTAGGGAAGTAGATTGCCCCATCTTCCTTCTACAGAGCAGCTGGTGGGTTCGAAACCACCAATCTTCTGGTTAGCAGTCAAAAGCCTTAGACACTATGCCACTAGAGCTCCTTAAAGGATGACTGAAAAAAAAACTCACTGCTATCTAGTCCATTCCAACTCATAGTGACCCCGTTTGGGTTTCCAAGGCAAGTAAACCTTTACAGATTTACATGTAGATTGTCCAGTCTTCCTTCCACAAAAGGATGACTGTTGTTGTTGTTGTTGTGTGCTGTCGAGTCGGCCCCGACTCATAGCGACCCCTCCTTGGGTTTCCAAGGCAGTGTCACTAGGGAAGTAGGATTGCCCAACCTTCCTTCCGAGGAGTGGCTGGTGGGTTTGAACCGCCAGTCGTCTGGTTAGCAGGCAAGTGTCTTAGATGACTAGATGTGTTTATTTTATCTTACTCCATAATCTGTATAACGAACTCCGGGGCCTAGTGCCTAAGACGTTTGACTGCTAATCTGAAAGGTTGGCCAATGACCTCCCCCAGCATCCACATAAATCCATATATAAACATTGAGAAATTATTGATATATAACATATATCTCCTATAATGAAAAACCTTTATGTTTTTATTATTATTATTATTTCATTAAAGAATGCTCTATATTTTTCCCAGGTAAAGTGATCAATATGTAATTGACAAAATAAGTAATTACAAATACTTAAGCATTCCCTTACTTATTTCACCCTATCATTTGTTACTGTAAGTTATAGCTTTAAATATTAGTCTCCAATTTATTTATAACAACACTAGATAGCAATACTCATTTATCTATTTAAGAAAGGCAATTTGGAGGAGGGGTAGCTACAATGATGGCAATTTGTCATTAACAGCAGTTCTAATTAAATAGCCTCATCTACACATTACTGCACCATCTTGTGTATTTCTCCATCTAAGACTAAATATCTTCTAAACCATAATAATCCACCAGATCAAAAATTCAGCTGCTTACAAAAGTGAGAAAATAGTGATTTACATGTTACACTTTAAAAGCTTCATCAAAGCTGTAATAATTTTGTTGGATAAACAATGTGATTCTTGAGATTAATAAGAATTTCTAAATGTGAACAATATGTACCCTGAGGAGAATATTATCTAACAAGGAACTGATAAATTATGTTGGGCAAATAATCTGCATACTAAACTGTATGTAATGGAGACAGGAAATTAAATATTGAAATGTGTAAATAATGCACAGTTTGGTGTGTTGGTTTTTTCTTTTTCCTTAATTGGGTTAAATTCCAGCTTCAAAATAATAGATGTCACAGGGCATGTCCTTGTCATTCATATAAGAGACCAGAGTAAAATGACTTGTGTCTCAGATCTAGACTCCCACTAGCTAGGAAATCAGAAATCTTTGATAAGCTCCATTTGGTTAGATAGTTGAGAAAGAATAGGGGAGAATATCTATGGAATTATTTTCCAGACCTCGAAAAACTACATTTGGGCTTTTCTCTTTCTCAGACAAATAATCACTTTTGAAAACCAGAATTTAAAACCAAAAGACTATGATGATATGGAACCCAATTGAAAATACTGCCAAGACTAAATTAATCAGTGCCTGACTCTCTATTTCAGCCTTGGTTGCAAATTTCCCCAAAAGCCAGTCTCCCCACCCATTCCTGGTCAGTTGTCAGGAAGACTTCACCAATGCCAAATGCATTGGGGGCAAAACCCATCAGGCCCTATTTTCTACTTTGGGACAGTTATTTCCAAGAGGAGAAAGTGGGAACACAGGGAACTAAGCAAGTACAGAGAGAGAGTGCAGGGAACAGAGGAGGACAGCAAAAGCTTTTTAAAGATTGGATGATGAAGGACCTAAAAATGTTAATAATTTAGATTTTTATCCTGAAGACAATAAAGAACAAGCTAATATATTAGTAATATTATAATATATTATATAATAAGTATGATATATTTGAATCATGAGGAACCACACTTAAGACCATCTGCTTTTTTTTTTGTACATCTTATCGTTAGTAATATGTACTAAATACAATGTTGCAGTGTGTAATTTGCTGATGTCATCATATCCATAAGTTTATGCATAGTGGTTCCAATCCCCAAAGACATAGATTGGATTTATAAAGATACTGATAATAAAAGGCAATGATAATAAAAACTAAAAAAAAAAAAAAAAAAAAAAAAAAGAGGCAGTTGCCTTACAACATTTGCCTTATGGCAGAACCCCATTGTGAGCCAGGGACTACTTGTACTGACAGAATACTTGGCTGATAAACAACTGTTATCCACAATGTATAAAGAACATCAACAAATCACTATTAAAAAAAAAAAAAACAAACAGTTGGAAACTGAGTAGGAAATATGGACAGGAAATTTACAGAAAACAAAACCTCAATGACCATGAAAGCATTTTGAAGGATGTTTATACTCTGTGTAAATCAGAGAAATGTAAATTAAAATATAATGAGATATCAGGGCAAACCCATTTATTTAAAAATATGACAATAGTGACTGTAACAGCAATATGGAGCAACCGGAGCTCTCATTGTAACTGTATGTGGGAGAGTAAATTGGTACAATACTCTAGAAAAAAATCACTGCCATCCAGACGATTCCGACTCATAGCAACCCCTCCTTGGGTTTCCAAGGCGACACCTCTACAGAAGTAGATTACCCAATCTTCCTTCCAAGGAGTGGCTGGTGAGTTTGAACTGCCAGCCTTCTGGTTAGCACTAAGCCACCAAGTTCCTAGAGAAAAATTAGGCAATACATAATAACAGTTGGAGATATTAATACCCTTTGATCCGGCAAATTTTCCTCCTTGTAATATATCTTAGAAAAAAGCCTCATATGTATATTTGTGTGCAAAAATCTTTAGAGTAGTAGTGTCTTTAATATACATATATATATGTATATATATATATACACACATACATACATATATGTATATAACTTAAATGTCTATTAATAGAAAACAGCTAAATAAATTGTTATATATTCATACAATAAATATCAAATGGCGCTGAAAATAAACTAGAGCCAAGGATGACTCTCCTAAATACAATATTGAGCAAAGAAAAGAAAAGGTAATTTGCAGAATGATATAAATCAAGCAGTATAGATGATTATTTTGCATGATTTTTAAGGTTTATATGCCAGTCATATAAAACTTAATGCAAGCAAAATAATATCTACATGCTTGGAGACATATGTGTAACAGAATGGAAATGAAAATTGCCACACTTAAGAGTTTTTATGCTAAGACCCTGAGAGGGCACACAAGGATGTCTGCTTACCATCTTATTTCCTAAGATGGGTGGTTAGAATGTGGAGTTCATTATAGTATTTTTTTATACAGCTTTGTATGTCCAAAACACTTTAAGTTTTTTAAAAAAATTAAACAGAAAGTTCCTCTGAGAGCAGAAAGAAGAATGGAACAGGGTAGGAGAAGAGAAGGAGATAGGGAGGAGGCAGCAAGACCAGTTTCAATTGCCAGGAATCCTGTCAGAAATGAAATGACATACAAACCCTCTATTTGTTTGGACAAGGATTAGACAAGAGAGTGGCTTTACCTAAACTTTAATATAAAAATTAAGTGTGCAATAATCCTATAAAGAAAAAAAAAAAAACCACTGCCACCGAGTCTATTCTGACTCATGGCGACCTCCATTGGGTTTCCCAGGCTGTAAATCGTTAGGGAAGTAGATTGCCTCCTCTTCCCACCCTGGAGTAGCTGGTGGGTTTGAACTATTAACCTTACCCACTATATCACCAGAGCTCCTTTGCAATAATCCTTTACCTACCCACCCACTCCCCAAAAAAAGTCCACAAGTGGGTCCATTTTGCAAAATGGGAACAAACTTGAACCTGGAGAACACAGACAACTCCATTCTAATTCAAAAGTAATACCAAGTTCCCTGTGGGAAAAAGAAGCTAATTTAACCTTTCAGCCCCTTGCTCCATATTTATTATGTGGTGATAATAATACAGAGAATGTTGTGAGGATTAATATATTCATTTCTCAAGCTTTGTAGATAAAAATGTGCTCCATAAGTGCTTTATTTTAAGAACTGTGAAATGGCTTGTTTATTCCAGTGTCTCATTCAGCCATTCCTTACACCTTATCTCGCAGCTCTGGGTTTTGAGATGAATATGGGTCTTTTAAACGAGTGTGAGTAACCTTTGAGGATTATGCATTTTAAGCAGTGTTTCACAATGACTATGTGACCAGATATATGTCACATAGGAGAAAGTAAAAAATATAATCCCTAAGAGGTTAATGATACAAATTGTATTTGGAGTTTCAATTTGCCACAATAAGTCTGAGCACTTGAGAATAAGTGACTTTGGCCTTAGCACCCAAATGTCTGCCAATACAAAGACATCCTGATTTGAGGTCTATTAGGAATAAGCCAGGATTTGGACTGGAAGGCAATAAATCTGGTCATAAAATTCAATGGAAATATATAGACTATGCTTTTAATAAAGATAACAGTGTATAACAAAGTTTATTTAGCAGTTTTCTTAGTAACAGGGAATGTTTTATACCCATTCATCAACACTCCCTTGCCTGGTCTCCCGCTGGAAAAAAGAGTATGTACTTGAAATAAGGCTGGCCTACTTTCAAGGGGAGTAAGGATTCATGGCCTAGAGATAAAGTCCTAAGTGCTATTCAGGGCTCATCTCTCTCCTGACTTAAGCTTTGTTATTGGCCTATTTGAACCAACAATCCTGGCAATTTTGTGGAAACTCTGAATTCATTCATTGGTCCCACAATTACTTTGAGTGCCTACTATGTAACAGAAGGAGCCTTGGTGACACAGTGGTTGAGCACTCCATTGCTACCAAAAGGTAGGCAGTTTGAACTTACCAGTTGCTCTACGAAAGATGAGGCAGTCTGCTCCTGTAAAGATTATAACCTAGGAGATCTTATGGGAAAGTTCTACTCTGTTACTTTGGGTTGCTATGAGCTGCATCAACTCAAAAGCACAAAATAACAATTATGTATGTACCAGAAAGAGTCCTGGTGGTATAAATGTCTAAGGCATTTGACTACTAACCAGAAGGTTGGTCATTCAAACTCACCAGCCACTCCATGGAAGACTAGGCAATCTACTTCTGTAAAGATTTACTGCCTCAGAAACCCAAAGAGGGTCACTATGAGTCGGAAACCACTCAATGGCAGTATCTTTGGTTTGGTTTTGCTTTACATATGTACCAGAGGTTTGGTTTTTCATACTGCTCTTTCCCCAGCAACGTTAAAACCCAGAGTTGGGGTAGCATCCTACATTCACATTTTGGGTTATCATTTTTCAAAGTGTGTTCTGAGTTGTCAATAGGTGATCAGTATGTGTGTGTGGTGGGGTAGTAGGCAGGTTACATGAGCCATTAACCATGTTGTCATATATTCTTCCAGGAAACTCTTAAGTCATATTGATATTTTAAATTCAGAAAAGGTCACAAACTAGTTTTAGTTTGTTTTATCCAACCCCAAAAAAAACCAAACCCACTGCCACAGAGTGTATTCTAACTCCTAGCAGCCCCCATTGGGTTTCCGCAGTGGTAAATCTTTACAGAAGTAGATTACCCCATGGAGTAGGTGGTGAGTTTGAACCACCAACCTTCTGGTTAGCAATCAAATGTCTTAGGCACTGTTCCACCAGAGTTCCTCTTGTTTAATCCATTGTTTTCAAAACTTATCAGACCACGGACACTTCTCAATCTTTCATAGCACAATAGGGTTATGCAGGGTAAATCCTGTTACTGCCACCAGGTTGTTTCAGGAGTTCCACGGACAGTAACAATATCTTTATTAATTAACTGATGTGCCAGGCAGCTTCTAAGATTTCCTCCACTGATCCCTGCTTCCTAGCATAATGCCCTCCTTTTGAGTATGGATAGAAATGTGACTTGCTTCTACCTCCAATGCAATAGGATGTCACTTCCATGATTAAGTAACAAAAGTTATGACTTCTTTCTTGCTAGTAGACTATCACTCATGCCAGCTTTGATGAAACAGGCCACCATGTAGGAGAAGCCCACATGGCAGAGGAACTGAGGACAGCCTCTGACCAAGAGCCAACACACAACTAAAGCCCTCAGCCCAACAACCCACAAGGAACTGAATCCTGCCAACAGCCATATGAGCTTGGAAGCAGATTCCCCAGATGAGACCCCAGCACTGGCCGACACCCTGACTGTAGCCTTATGAGAGCTGAAAACAGAGGACTCAACCAAGCTGTGCCCTGACTCCTGTCCACGGAAAATGTAAGATCATAAATGTGTGTTGTTTTAAGCCACTGAGTATGTGGTAAGTTTTTGCAGCAATAGATAACTAACAAAATTAATTAATACTTATTAATCACCTTCTAGAGGCGCTCCAGTGGTGTAGTGCCTAAGGCATTTGACTACTAACCAGAAGGAACCCACCAGCCACTCCTCAGAAGGAAGGTGGGGCAATCTACTTCCGCAGTGTATATGTTGGTGCTATTCACTGGAAGAACAACTGGCCTCTTTCCTGACCTCATAGAACATCTAGTCTAATAGGAGGAGATATACATTTATATACTAATCATAATAACATTTATGGTTAACATTTACATACTGCTTATGATATGGCAGACAATGAACATCCTAAATACTTTCTCTCTGTTTTCTTTTTAATCCTCATAACAAGCTCTAGCTACTCTCATTGCCCACAATTCATAGGCAAGGAAGCTGAGGCCAGGAGAAGCCAAGTGATCACCCAGGTGGCATTACTGGTAAATGGCAGAGGTGGATGTTAAAACTACTTCCTAACCAGGATGCCACAAGCATACTCATGTAAAACGCACACTAGTTTGAATGATAAAAAGGAAGAGTGTGTGGTCCTGAGAGTCTACACTGTTAGCAGATTTTGAGTAATCTCTCAACTCATGGCCACCTCATGTACAAGGAAACAAATGACTGCCTGGTTCTGTGCCATCCCTATGATCTGTTGCACATCAAACCATTATGATCTATAGGTTTTCACTGGCTGATTTTCAGAAGTAGCTCTCCAGGCCCCTTTCTTCCTAGTTTGTCTTATTCTGGAAGATTTGTTGAAACCTGTTCAATATCATTGCAACACCTAAGACTCCACTGACAGATGGATGGTGGCTGTGCATGAGGTACGATGGCCAGGAATCAAACCCTGCATGAAAGGTAAGAATTCCACCACTGAACCATCACTACCCTTGACAGTCTATGATAGTGACTTAACCCAGCCAAAGAGAAAGGAACACACTTGAACTGAAATCTGAGGGAAGACTAGGTGCTTACTGGGGAATACAGGCATTTCAGGTAGCAAGAACAGCAACTGCAGTCAGGATGAAATAAAGCCATGAGAGGTAGGATGGAGACACTGGGGAGAGATTAGGGAGATCAGAAAGAGCCACATAACACAGAGCCTTGTTGATCACACTGAGGAGTGACCCATGTCTTTCTCCTAGAAATAATGGAATGGAATGTTACTGAAAGAAAGGTTTTCATTGGGGGCAGGGGAGGAAGGAGTGGGGAGAGAGAATGGGAGGCTAGCATGATCATTTGCATTTTGAGAATATTACTCCAGATTCTGGAATAGAACAGATTGGAAGGAGTCAGGAGTAGATGTATAAGGTTATTAGATTAATTCAGGCAAGAGATAATGGTGGTGGCTTAAACAAAGGAGGCGGTGGTGTAGATGAAGAGGAGGAGGCACAATCGAGAGACATTTGAGAGAGGAAAACCAACAGAGATTGGATAAAAAGAAGTGAGGGAGGATATCAAGAATGATTTGTAGGCTTCAGCCTTACACAACTTGAATTTTTTATAATTTTCACCTATTGCAGGCTGAGGGTTACATGATTTTCAGTCAAAGGCAGCGCCTCAGGAAAGTTGGCCCCTGTAATCAGGTATGTGGTTTCCCCTTATATCATAACATAAAACACAGAAGCCTTACTAGAGAAGGTTCGGGGCTGCAAAACATCCCCCAAGGGCACCTGAGGGCTTTGACTGAGGACTTCAATCATTCACTTAAAAATCAAATAGCTTTGGTTTTAGAAAACAGATTTAAAAAAAAAAAAAAAAATGAATGGGCCAATATGGTTTTACTCCAGGAGTCATTTCAAAAGTATTTCTGAGTCTCAATTTGCATTTCTAAATTAAAGAACCTAGGAGACCTGCCCTCTCCACCCTGCCACATAGGATGCATGGAATTACATAAGCCCAACTCCTTTCTTCTACAGCAGTCCAGGGCTCTTCTGTGAACCATACCCAACATACCGTTGGCAAGAGCATTCCTCAATGGCACTCACAGAGGCCCAGAGTGCACCCTGTCAGTAAGAAATTACTTAGAGGAATTTCTTTCACTCACAAGATAGTTGTGGCACAGGTCTAATACAGAGCTGGTTATCTAGTTGTCTCCAAACAACTAAACCATGTTCTTTCTTCTGGAAAAAAGATCTACAATCCAGGTCAATAGGAGTCCAAGATAACACAAACCTGTAGTGTCTTAAGACCAGCCCAGAGCATTTCTCCAGCTCCTATTTAGCTATGATTAGCCTCAATGTTATCTATAAAATGGGCACGATAACATACCCCCATAAGGTTGTGAAAAGTAAGTGATCTGCATAAAATGCTTAACCCATTGCCTGACAAAGTGTGTTCTAAGTGTTCAGTTTTTTGATGACACCTTGTCAAGTATAAAAGAAGGTGAGAACATCAAGAGCAGCAAAAAGACAGCCCTTAGCTATTGGAGCTTGGCATTCTACTGGAAAAGCTATGGAACAAGTGAAGGCTTTTAATAACAAGGATTAGTGGTTCCTTGCCATGCCCCTGACTGCCCTCTTCCCTTGCTTCTCCCTTTTTTCCCACAGCTCCCATTCCAGGAGTGCCCTGGGGGAACCTTGATGCACATCTACAGAGTACAGTTGGAAAAACATTGATCTGGTGGAAAGAACCCTGGACTGCATACCCAGAGACTTTGTAAAGCAAATCACTAAACTTGTTTCTCTCAGGATTCCATTCCGCAGATGAAAGGAGTCACAGGTCCATGTATACACAAAAGCACATCTGCCTTTACGAAGGGATAAGAGGAGATCCTTACTCGTTTCCTAGGATTGCTATAAGAATGAACCACAAACTGGGTAGCTTAACAGCAGAAACACATGGTCTCACAGTTCCAAAGTTAGAAGTCATTTATCAGGCGTAGGCAGGGCCAACCTCAGTGTGACACTCTAGGGGAGGACTCCTTCCTCGCCTCTCTAGCTTCTGGTAGCCCCAGGCATTCTTTGATTTACAGCAGCTTGACTCTAATTTCTGTCTCAGTCTTCACATGTCTATCTTCTGGTCTATCTCTGTCTTTTCTCTTTTCATAAGGACTTCAGTCATATTAGATTAGAGCCTACCTTACTTCAGTATGACCTCATGTTAACTAATTATATCTGCAAAGACTATTTCCAAATAAGGTCACATTTACAGGTACTGAAGGTTTGGACTTGAACATATCTTTTGGTGGGGGGACACAATTCACCCCATAACAAGGTCTAAATGAAGAGGTCATTGAAAAACAAAATCAATCAATCCTGTGTATATTAAGCATCTACTACGTGCTCAGCAGTGTAATAAGTGCTAAAAAGAATACAGAATCACTTTATGCAGGGCCTCTGCTTCAAGTAGTCTGCATTATGGTTGGGACTAAGAACAGCAGTTTTAAAAGCCAATGAGTACAAAACAGACTATAATAAAAGGATAAATTACATGGTACAGATAGTGTGTTGAAGGATTTTAGAACAAGGAAGGAACAATGAGAGGAAAGTTTTATAAAGAATAGAGGATATGACCTAGGTTATGAAAGATGACCAAACGGAAAGTAGATGACAAACAACCCAATGGTGATCCAAAGGGGGACCGCGTAGGTCATACTTGGGGGAAAGTGAAATGGCTACATTGAAAAAACACAACAGTTGCTGGTGAGCTGATTTGGACTCATGCTGAGCTCTGTGTACAGGGTAGAACTGTGTTCCACAGAGTTTTCAAGGCCGTGATCTTTTTTCCTTTTTATTGTGATTTGGGAGAAAGTTTATAAAACAAATTCATTTTTTATTCAACAGTTCATACACATTTTGTTTCATGACATTGATTGTAACCCCCACAATGTAAAAGCCCTTTTCCTACTTCCTCCTTGTGGTTACCTTTTCCCTGTGTCCTTCTTTCCTATATATTCCTGCCTTCTGAAGTTTCTCCCCATGGACATGCTGCCCTTCTGATCTCCCATGGTTAGTTGTTCTAAGGAGTGCACCTCCCTGGTAAAATTGTTCACCTCATAGGCCTGTCTTGTTTGCCTGAAGGTTAAGCCACAGGATTGAGTTCAATTCCAGGCCCAAAAGGTGACTAGGGACCATAGACTCAGGGGTTTCACCAGTCTCTATCAGACCAGTAAACCAAATCTTTTTTCATTATTTTGAATTTTGTTCCACATTTTCTTCCTACCTTATCCAGAATCTCCAACATTGATCCATTTCTGAGTGGTTGGCAGTTGCAGGCAGGCACCATCTAGTTCTTCTGGTCTCACTTCTGTGTAGGCTGAGCTTCCTGTGGTCCACTAGTCCCTTGGACTAATTGTTTCCATGTGAAGGCTGTGATCTTTTAGAAGTAGATGGTCAGGTCTTTCTTCCTACCTGCCTCTCAGTAAGTTTGAACCACCTAACTTTTAGTCCGAAGTTGAATGCTTAACCGAATGCAGTACCCAGGAATTCCAATTAAAAGTATACATGTGTATGTCTTTAAAGTAACCAGCTCTTTGAAAATCCAATCTTATCTCATTCTCATTTTATCATTTAATTTCAGAGCAGATTTTACTTTTCCAGTTCCGTACATGGCCAAATTGAAATTAGAGAGGTCAGGTTTCAAGACCAAGGACAACCAACATAATGGAGACCTAGGGCTAGAGTCCAGATTTTCATTTTCTTATTCCAAGACTTATCTTAGATAGTGAAAAATTCTAATGTTTTTACTTCTCTCATGAACTGAAATAAGGCAGCTAAGGGCAATCTACTTCCATAAAGACTTACAGCCTTGGAAATCCAATGGGAGTCACCATAAGTCAGGAACAAGTTGATGGCAGTGGGTTAGAGATCCCAGAATGTAGGCAACTTAGGTTCAACTGAAGATTTCATCTCCTACATTATTGAGAAAATAGTATTCTTACTGATATTCCTGCATGCGCACTATCATAAGTTATCTTGAGTTTACATCTTCTGATTTTTTTCAGAAAAATGCAGCATAAAGGGATGAAGCCTGCTCTGGCATCTATTATGAGCTTGTCTTCTGAGTCTCTGGTGTCTGATGACATTGCCAAATATTTGCACATCACTCTCAGTTTATGATGTTGCCACGCCTTTCCACTGAATGACAGTCTCATTATGCCCACTTGTTTATTAGCCTGTACACAGATGTCAGCATTCTTCAATATTTGAAGTGCTTACTTTGAAGATGCTTTATCAACAAATTTGGAAAGTAGTTGCTCAAGGTGACTGTGAGCAAGACATTGTGAAATCCGTGAACAACAGGAAGTTGATCCCTAGTGATAAAATTCCACTTCAAATTAGCAATGTACCACCAAAGTTGACATGACACCAGGTAGCTGGCCCATGTACCCAGATGGTACCCAATCACTGGACTGACCTTGTAAATTAATGCGTCCCACCAACCTAAATTCATTGTGAGCTTCGTTTCATTGAAAAAGCTCTATGATTGAGGCCTGAGCTGAGAGAGAGAGAGATCCGGGAAGTACAAATGCATTAGTGTGAAAGGCTGCTGTGACCTCTGCCCAGGGACTTCGTACACACAATCATTTAGGAGCCTCATCTCCCATGTGCCTTGAAATGGTTGGAAATTATGCAGAGGGTGCCATGTTGCAGCCTAATCAAACATAAACTTGTACATTTTCCCTCTGAGGTCACGTGTTAGGTCACCCAACACAAGGTATGATACAGAAAGCCATCCAAAGTGTCGATTCAGCCCATTTGTATGTGGTCTATGATGGATGGATGAGCAGAGATTAAACGAGACCCCTTTCTCAGAGGCTAACATAAGTTACAATCCCACTTACATGTCAAGCCTAAGTATAATATTAACATATACATTGATCTTGTGTTTCTAGAAGAAGGGGAAAAGGATTTCTAATAATATGGTACTCCATACAAAATTTATCTAAGTAAATAATTATTTTTAAACCTAAGATTTAGGCAGTCTTAGTATTCCACATTATGCTAATGTTTGACAATTACTAAGTGTGGGTATCAGCCAGTGGTTTTTTTTTTTTTTTTTTTTTAAGTTTAATTTAAAGCAATTTGACACAGAAAGGTTATTACTTTAGTTGCCAATAAAAGCTGTACTTTTAACATAAGTGTACAGTAGGCCCTAGGGTATGTGACTATTATCTTTTCTGCAATTATGTGGTGTTCTACATAAATGTTAAAAAAAAAAAACTTAGAAATATCAAAAGTACTAACTTAGATACATTATGAAAGTTGAAGAGCAGGGAAACCGGTTATTTTAGACACAACATGGGTTGAGGTTTCCCCCTAGAGGTTATATTGGGAACAACACCAGCTGGCTTTGAATAAATTAATTCAAACTATATCTTAAAAACACACACTTAGCAACCAGAATATCGATTTTATGAACATTCTGTCTTGAGATGCAGTTGTTCAATTTCACAAGCTAAATGCCATTAACAGTAAGAGCAAGTCTCTGAACCAATTAACCTATTTTCTGGAGTTGCTGCGCTACCAAAATAAAAAGAACATTTCTCAGATGGTATTTGCCATCCTGAGGTTTCATATGTCCCTGAAAAAGAAAATAATTTATTGCCAGTAATTGGGTAATCTAAACTTTTTCTCTTCCCTTGATCTTTTAGGAAGATAATGTTTCCAGAAAACAAAACAAAATAATAAACTCTTCTCCCCTCACCCCTCATTCAAAAAATAAAGAAAGCAGCCCTGTCCTAGCTCCTTTTCCTTCACCTTTTTACATTTATCTCTGAGGTGTTCATATTTAACTAATGGGAGAAAGTCAAGGAAAAGAGGCTAGGCATGAATTTAATCAATCGCTACTGTCAATTTTTCATTATTATGGGATACTCCCTTCCTATAATAGGAAATCACTCAAGAAAAGTAAGGCCAGCAAAGACTGGGACATTCACCCAGCCATCTGCTTAAAAGGACCATTTAATCCATCAAAGGAGCCTCAAGTGGGGCCTCAAGAGACATACAGGGGGGAGGAAAGCTGAGTCCAATACTCTGCCGATGAAAACTGACCCATGAGAGTAAAAGTTGCACCTGGGAAGATATTTTTAAATCTTGCCTAAAATATAATAATAATTAATTTTAATAATAATGTGAAATTTCTTGAGAACATCCATGTGGCTGACCCTGAACTAAACAGCTTGAAAGCATCACCTTATTTATCCCTCAAAATAATCTAAGAGTTAGGTGCTATTTTTAAGGGCATTTTCCACTGATAATGGTATCTGGGCTAAGAGCCAAACCCCAGTCTGTCTGCCTACAAAAGCCCCACCCAGATGACAGTGAAATAGTCAGCAGCACAAATTTCCCTGATTTCATCACTGCTGAGCTGAAGGACCTCAGCTAAATTACTTTGCCTTTGTTTAACTCAGTTTCTCTGTCCATAAATTGGGAATAATAATTGCACCTACTGCATAAAGTTGTTACAAGGATTATATCTGTGGGTGCATATTAAGCATTTAGAACTTGGGTCATGGTGTACATTTATTAAATACTCATTACCATTGCCGACGAGTTGATTCCGACTCATAGTAAACCCTGTATGACAGAGTGAAACTACACCCTAGAGTTTCCAGGGCTGTAAATCTTTACAGAAGCAGAATGCCACATCTTTCTCCTGCAGAGCACCTGGTGGGTTCACACTGCCAATCTTTTGATTTGCAGACAAGAGCTTAACCACTGCACTGCCAGGGCTCCTTAAACACTAAGTAGCATGTTATGAATGTTCTTCATCAATGATCTATTAACTCTTTTAGTAGAAAAAGCATTCTCTTCTTGTCTGAGTATTTGAAAAGTTACCAAAACCCAAAACTCATTGTCATTAAGTCAACTCGTGACAACCCCATGTATTAGAGACCTACTCTACAGGGTTTTCTTGGCTATAATCTTTATGGGATCAGATCACCAGGTCTTTCTCCCATGAGGTCACTGGGTGAGTTCCAACAGCCAACCTTCCAGTAAGTTAAATAAAAACAACTCACTGCTGTCCAATCAGATCTGACTCACAGGAGACCGCCCCTTGTGTTTCTAAGGCAGTATCACTGTGAAAGTAGGTTGCCCAATCTTCCCTCCAAGGAGTGGCTGATGGGTTTGAACCTCCAGCCTTCTGGTTAGCAGTCAAATGCCTTAGGCACTACGCCACTAGAGCTCCTAGTCAAGTGCAAAACATTTATGCCAACCAGGGACCTAGCATTTGAAAGACCCTCAAGTAAATGAGTTTTCTGGTAACAAGATCAAGATACAAGTCAAATATATAATAGGACAGTTTTCAAAGAATCCTCAAGAGCAAGCAGTTTGGTATTCAGGCATCCTCTTTCAGTGTCCCCATTTAGTACAAAGGAGACACATTTGCAAATTGAGCAACCTCTATTTTGACTCTTTCTGAATGACCCTGAGGGTCTTTTCATTTTGTTGAGGTACAAACCAGGATCTCCGTGAATGAAAACAAGTCTCTTGCCAGTGAATGGGAGCTCTGGTGGCGTAGTGCCTAAGGCATTTGACTGCTAACCAGAAGGCTGGCGGTTCAAACCCAACAGCCATTCCTTGGAAGGAAGGTTGGGTATTCTGGTTACCTAGTGCCACTCTGACAGGAAATGTACCACAAATGGGATGACCTTAACAAACAGGAGTTTATTCTTATAATTTGGAGGCTTTAAGTCCAAGTTAAAAGTGCCAGGCTCTAGGGGCTGGGTGAAAGCCCCTCAGCCTTGGGGTTCAGTTCTGCCTCCTGCTTCTGGCGTACTGGAGCTAGAGGCATTTCTTCACTCAGACAGCTGCTGGCTGCTGAGGCTGACAAACCCAAGGTTGACAAGTAAAAAGGCACAGTCTCGATGTTACCAAACCACAGGATAGGCCATTAACTCAAGTCCATTTTAAGTCTCAGAGCATTTAGGTCAGCAGAGCATGGCAGGCTGCTGAAAAATGACATGGCTACATGCAGGGTGCATGCATGCCATAAAAGTAGAGACCATTCCTCAAGCTGTTTCTTATGTATGGGAAACAGACCACATACCCAAAGGCAGCTACTCAGCTACTCCCAGTAGATCCCCCCATGGAGTTGATTACCAGTCTCATCATGGGGAATAGTACATCCAGCTGTCCAACCACTCAACCAGGCCTAGCCAAGTTGACACACAAACGTAACCACCACATTGGGCAATCTACTTCTGCAGTCATACTGCCTCAGAAACCTAAGGAAGGGAGTTGGGATCGACTCAACGGCAGTGAGTTTGGTTTTTGTTGTTGTTGTTGTTTGTTTGTTTGCTAGTGAATATGCCTAGTCATCCAGCCAGCACCCATTTCACAGTTCAGTGTTACCAACATTAACTCTTCCCAGAAATCTGAAGTGTTCAGTTATATTGTCTTATTATGTGTACATCACTGTATAGGGAGAATTATATGCCAGGGAGATGTTTGCAACTTTGTGAAGGTAAGAGAATAGCTACAATACCTTGGAATTGTTTAACATCTATCCTATGAATTATCACTTTTGATATTCACAACAAATGATTACAGAGATGTCATCACACACAATTTCAAAAAAAGAGGTTAACTGAGCCTCAGTGGCTAATCCACAATGACCCATCCATGTCAAGTACACATCACAGCTGCTATCCCACCTTCTCTACAAAACATCCTGAATTTACCCAAGAAGGGTAGAGAGAAAAGCAGATCCAAAACATGGAAAGAAAGCAAATTTAGTTCACATCATTTAAGCCCCTAGATTCAGCCATGCCTAAAGCAATTCTATTCCATAGATTTTTCAGTTTCATGAGGTAATAATGTCCCACTTTTGTTCATATCAGAATGGGTTAGCTTACTGACACTTGCCCCCTCCTTTCATATGCAGCAGCACATCCTTTGTTATACAAACATGGTGCCTTCCTTTAGACTAGTTACCTCCCTCAGTGTGTATATCTGCTATGAACAGAAAGGTTCTGGTGAACTGAAGTCCCCATGAGTGACTTCACTAGGGTCTGTGTCACCCCCTCCTCCAAGATCAAGTGCCCAGCCAGACCCTTCCCTCTTGACTCCACACCCTGGAGCTCACCACAGCTCCTCCTCTTTTCCATTGACCAAGGTAGAGACCATCCTCTCTGCCAAGTGGCAGGTATCACCGCCCATCTGCCTGTATTCTGACTAGGGTATTAGACAGGGTGCACTGGGTGACAGGTAACACCAACCCTAACGATGTTACTGCCTTGGTGGTCCTCCCCCCACACACACACCACTGCTGCCACATGCCCTGAGGTCCTTTTGGTTCCACCTCTCTGACAGTGTAAGGAGGTATGGTAAGTACCTTCCCACCTCCCTAGGGACCTTTTTGATCATTCTTAACACATTTCCATGAGTCATTAGGCAGTTTTGATGATAACTAACAAAGACGATCCCTTCCCCAGCTCATGCCATTTACTTAAGTAGGGAAGCCACATTTTTCTTCTCTCCTGTGCACTATAGAGTAGAGAAATAACTAAGGTGTCATCGATGCTAATGAGAACATGCTTGGCTACTCCACTTGGACATTAGTAGGCTCCACTGGGGAGAATCCACAGAACTGTTGAGGCAACAGAGTTGCTGTTTCATTTCAAATTTGAGGTCTATTTATGCACATGTATGAATACAGGAAGAAAAGTCTTAGGCTAGGACTACGAGAATGGCAAGAAATACTCCTCCAAAGTGGAAAGCACTGCCTCTTTCTCCTAAAACATATGTTTGCAACTACCAGGAAACTTTTTATGTTCATCATCCACAAAGCAAATAAAACAATATTTATTTTTAGATAGGACTTTTAGAATCAGTCACCCCAGAAGGCTACTTAGGATCACATGCTAGGAAACCAGGAACAGAAATGTTAAGTTGGGTTTAGCCCAACAAGGAGACTATCCATTAATCAGTAGCTACTGCAAGCATTTCAGACAAGCAGAACATGGCAAAGAAATAGATACAAGGCAAGAATATATTCTCACTCTTCCAAAAAAAAGCCAAAGACAGATGGCCTGAAGCTCCAGGATAGAATCTTTCAGGTTCAGAGAGACTGTATGGTCCATGGACCTCTGAATCAGCATGGATTTGAATCCAAGCTCAGCTACAAGCTTTGAAACCTTAGTCAAAGTACTTTTTGCAAACCTCAGTTTTTCTCCTCTATTAAATGCCTGTGAGATTGTCATAGGGATTCAATAAGTGCCATGTGTGAAATGCTGAACGTAGTGCCTTGCATACAGTTGTCATTGTTGTTAGTTACTGTCTAGTTGGCTCCAACTCACAGTGACCTTTTGTATAACAGAACGAAGTATTGTGAGGTCTTGTGCCCTCTTCGTGATCCTTAGTGTCTTTGAGCTCTCTGTTTCAGCCACTATGTCAATCCATCTCATTGAGACTCTCCCTCTTTTTTTCTCTCAACTTTATCAGTAAATGCTACCTCTACTATTAGAATTAATTATAAGAACCAGTCATACAGAAAGACTTTGTGAGCAAGGACATTAAAAAAAAAAAATTTAAGGACAACATAGACTATGAGTTGGGAACCTAAATTTACAGACTTCCAAGAAGCCAGTTGTAGAAGGAAATTTCACCAGGCCTGGCAGAAATTCCAACTCAAACCTTACTTGAGACAACAAGTCAGAGGTGCTTGTCCTAGCGTCCAATGCTGATACTGGGGAAGTGTGGAGAAAGATACCAGGGCAGAGTGCCAGGTAATCATTACCAGCCAAGCCAATGAATAGCGGGACTTCAACTATGTTAGGATAAGAATCTGTGCTGTCATAGATCATCCAATCCTCTGTCTTTATGTTTATTTTCTTTTCACTTTAGTTTCTGTGCAATAAGTCCTTTTACAAACATCCAAATGGGTCTTGGTTAAAACAAGGGAAAAGAGTTTTCACACTTGAGGCAAAAGAGAAAGGGAGTGGGGTTCCCACAGAGAACAGCCCTGAGTCCACAAAACAGAGCTATCAAGTGTAATCACAATGTGTAGAGATTGGAGAGGAGAGGGAAGGCCAGGGTCTCTGAGCCAGGCTCACCAGAGGCCTGTCTTTATCAGTGCCAAAGACAAAGTTTGCTTCCTTCAATGTTTTTCTTCGTGATAACATACTGACCTTTTGTCAAAATGACCTGCCATATCCAAGAAGAATTTCTTGGAAGGTTTTTGGAAATAATACAGCTGCCATGATAAACTGTTATTTGAAAAGGGATGTTTTAAGCAACCCAGAGTCAGTTATTAGATGTTTATAAGCAACCTAGAGCTCTTAATATTGTTTTCTTTCTTGAACTGTGATTGTGATTTCACTACTCAATCAGTCTATGACTTCTTAAAAACTCATGAAAGACTGTCTCATTTCAGTACAAGGGAGCTTGTCAAATTGTTCTACCTCTCACATTAAAGATCATTTGCTGTCAAGTCAATGCTGACTCCTGGCAACCTCATGTGTATCAGAGTAGTTTTCAAAGTCAGTGGTTTTCAATGGCTGTGACCTTTCAGAAGTAGATTGCCAGGACTTTCATCTGAAGTGCCTCTGGGTAGTGGTTAAAAATTGAATACTTAACTATTTGAATTACCCAGGGATTCCCATCTCTAACATGAGTCCTTCTTTTATTTGGGGAGGAAGATTGTGAACTGAAATTGCATTATGGATGCAAAGAAGCTGACCACACAATTATCTGTGCTTCTACTGGGTCCATTAACAATGGTCATGATATTATACTTGTTAAAATATTAGCAAAATTATAATTGTATTTTTTGAAATTAGAAACAAATATGGAGTTTACTTATAAATTTTTGCAGAAGTAGGAATTGGGGGAGAAGAGTGGCTTTATTCAACGTATCAGAAAGAAGTCCCAAAGACTAAGTTTAATGTAAACTCACTAACAGAAAACTCAACCAAAATGAAAAAAACAATCCAAATCAAAGAAGTCTCACTGAACACCCTTACGCACTGCCATCAAATTGGATCCGATTCACAGTGACCCCTCCTTGGGTTTCTGAGGCAGAATCACTACGGAAGTAGATTGCCCAACCTTCCTTCCTAGGAGTGGCTGGTGGGTTTGAACTGCCAGACTTCTGGTTAGCAGTCAAATGCCTTAGGCACCCCTTAAAACTCCCAAATGCTCAAGCCTTACTGGACTGGGTCCCCTACATTTGTCTTAATGTTGTGAGAGGTAATATATGTCTTGGCTAGCCAACAAGTCATTAAGGTAATGACAGAAAAGGAGAAACACAAAAAAGAATCCTGGGTGGCTTTTCAAAAAGTCAGAACTTACCAATACGAAGGATATTAAGCAGAAAAAAAGTTGAAATTAAGAAGTTTACTGTAAACTTGGTCATTCACTTTGAAAATAGGTAAGTTCACCAGCAGTTCCTGGATGGGAAGCAAATGGTTAAAGCACTTAACTACTGGCCAAAAGACTGGTGGTTCAAATCTACCCAGAGGTGCTTTGGAAGACAGGTTTAGTCATCCTTGAAAACCCTATGGAGCAGTTCTACCCTGCACACATGGGGTCATCATGAATCAAAACTTACTCGATGGCAACTAACAGTAGCGTAGTTCAGGTTCGAGCAGCAGCACATACTTGGAAATGGTACCAACTCCATGTGAGGCCTTCAATTATGACTTCTTTATTTACTTGCAGTAACTAACCCTCTCCTACCACCTTGCTGATTCTTCCCGAGCTCTCTCTTGCCCCCAGTCTTGAAGTATGACATGTTGTTTCTAGATCCATGCTATTAAAAGTTCACACATTTGTCTAGGAAATATAAACTTGTAACCCATTGCTACAAAATCATTCATTTCCTAATTTCATTCATTTAGTTAGTTGGTTCACTCAGCTATGGTTCAGTTTCTATTTGTAACTTGTATATAATAATGATATTAACTTCACAGAATTGTTATGAAAATTAAATAAGTCATGTAATATGCCTGGAACATAGTTATTACTCAATAAATGCTGCTGGTTTTATAGTTGCTGTTGTTACTTCTAAATGATAAGCTCTTAGTCTTATGGTCATGACTTTAGAATCTAAACATGTAAAATTAACAGGGATGGAAAGGTCTGTAATGCAGAGAGCTGCCTAGTTAGGCAACATACACACCATGTGTGTAGAAGGGAACCATAGGAACGGGCACAATGGCAGATACCTTAGACCTCTGTCCATTCCTCTCATTTTGAACAAATGCATCTTCTTCCAATATTTCTTCCAGGAAAGGGCACAGGAAAACAATCTTTTGAAATTTCATTAAATAGTTCACAGGCCACTTTTTCCCCCCTTCTAGGTAAAAATCCAAGGAGCTAGACTATATGAAAAAGAATGTGGCATCAGGATTGGAGGAAGAATCATCAACAACCTGCAATACGCTGGTGACACAACTTTGCTTGCTGAAAGTGAGGATGACTTTAGGCACATACTGATGAAGACTGAAGAATACAGTCTGCAGTATGGATTGCATCTCAATATAAGGAAAACAAAAATCCTCACAACTGGACCTATAAGCAGCATCATGATAAATGGAGAAAAGATTGAAGTTGTCAGAGACTTCACATGGCTTAGTTCTACAATTGACACCAATGGAAGCAGCAGTCAGGACATCAGACATCATATAGGACTGGGCAAATCAGCGGCAAAGGACCTCTTTCATGTGCTGAAGAGCAAAGATGTCTCCTTGCGGACTAAGGTGCACCTGACACAAGCCATGATATTTTCAGTCACTTTATATGCAGGTAAGAGCTGGACAATGAACAAGGAAGACCAAAGAAGAGTCGATGCTTTTGAGTTGTGGTGCTGGTGAAGAATGCTGAAGGTACCGTGGACTGCTAAAAGAACTAACAGATCTGTCCTGGAGGAAGTGCAGCCGTAATGCTCCTTGGAAGTGAGAATGGCCAGACTTCATCTCACCTACTTTGTTCATGTTGTCAGAAGGAACCATTCCCTGGAGAAGGACATAATGCTTGGTAAGCTGGAGGGTGGATGAAAGAGAGGAAGGCCTTCAACAGTTTGGATTGACACAGTGGCTCCGGCGATGGGCTCATGTATAGCAAGGATCGTGGAGCTGGGGCAGGACTGGGCAGTGTTTTGTTCTGCTGTGCATGGGGTCGCTACGAGTCAGAGACGATTCGACAGCACCTAACAACAACTAGGCAGAACCAGGCTGCATGATTTAAACACTTCTAATGAAAGATTTTTTCAGCTGTTAATTAGTATCAACTGCAATGGTGATTTCTGCCTCAAATCCATTTGTTTGCCACTTTACCCTTTCATGATTCTAGCAAAGGCTGCATCAGGCAAGCGGTAAACGCTAACAAACCATCTCCATAGAAAATGTCTGACTTGTGAGTTGCCAGGAGCTCTACTGAGGTTTGTTTATTAACCTCATGCTGAAAAACACATCACAAACATGTGAGAAGCAGGTGTGTAATGACCCAACCTAATGCAAAAGTATCAGGGTGGAAGAGCGCAATGGGGATAAAAACTTGTTTAAAGTTTGTGTTTGTGTGCTGTTATATTTTATAGCAAATCCCGAGGTCTCTGGTTGGGATTCCAGTTATGCCTAGATTATTGAAATGGGTTATACCTGGAAAGATAATCATGTAAGCATCACTCATTCATTCACTCAGCCCATATTTATGGGGCTCCCATTTGGGAAGCAGTTTACAGTTTCTTTGGAAAGACAGACTTCACAATTGCCAGCATGTTCCAGTCCATTGGTGCAGCATTGTACCAATTCATTTCACTGAGGGTCTCCTTCACTCCTATTGGTCTTCTACTTTACCAAACATGAAGCCCTCTTCTAACAAATGATCCCACCTAATGATGTGTCCAAAGCAAGCAAGTTGGAGAATGTTCTCTTGAGATTCATAAGGTTTTCATGACTAATTTTCAGAAGTACAGCAGCAGGCCTTTCTTCCTAGTCTTTCTTAGTCTGCAAACGCCAATAAAACCTGTCCATCATGGGTGAACCTATTGGTATTTGAAATAAGGTGGCTTAACTTTCAGCATCACAGCAAATCCAAGCCACCACAGACCACCACAGTACAGCAAACTGACAGATGGGTGGGTGGTAGATATATATATATATATCTATATATATATATATAGTTGTTGTTGTTATGTGCCGTCGAGTCGGCCCTGACTCATAGCTACCCCTCCTTGAGTTGCCAAAACAGTATCACTATGGAAGTAGATTGCTCCATCTTCCTTCCAAGGAGTGGCTGGTGGGTTTGAACCTCCAGCCTTCTGGTTAGCAGTCAAGTGCCTTACGCACTACGCTACCAGAGCTCCTACATATATATATAGGTCCAGTATGATATATAGTAGGAAGTTTACAGATGAATTAACAATTGATAATAGGGGGCCTGATTTAGATTCAGGGAAAGAAGTAAAAGAAGGTTATATTCTGGAAATAGCATGTAAAACTAAGACCTGAGGAATATAAAAGAATGAATCAGGCAGCATTATCAGAGAAGACAGGGATAAGTATGAATAGATGCATTGAAGCAGGCCACTTCCTTGATGGCCTCAACACCAACAGGCAGCCAAATAAATACAACCACTGTGGGTGGGCAGGCATCTCAAACTTCAAGGTCCTGATCCTGCTCTTTCAAAGGAGAGTGGGGCAGGATTCTGTGGCTCTAAGGTAGGATAGAGTTGGAAGAGACAACTTCAGGCCTGCCTTTAGTTGCTAAAGTCATGAGTACGGGTGCCATAGAAATCTGTGTATGAGTATGACTTTGCAGTGTTCTCAGTTTAAATATGAAGAAAAAGAAATGGCCCGCAGCAGTTGCTGTAAAGACAGGGAGCTGACATGTAAACTTTAAGCTTCAGAGTAATGATATCCCTCCATAAGTATTTGTGTTACAGTCACATGTGGCCACAGAATGAGAACCAAATGGCAAACAATAAAAATCCTTACAAGACAACCAGTGCTGGCAAATAATCACAATCCAGAGCTCTTTAGTAAAAGTGAACGCTGCTGCTTCCAGTGAGTTCCATGCCTCTGTAGAGTCTCAGGGATCAGCAAAGGTCTTCAGGGTCCTATATGTGCCAGTACACAAAGGGACAGCCATAAGATTACTTCAGCTCCATTTACTGGGGCGGGGGTGGGGGGTGTCATTCAGCCAACTGCGTTACAAACCAAGAGTTAGTGGTTTAAACATACAGACCCTAGAGCAGACTGCCTGAGTTTGAATACTAGCTCCATCACTTGCAAGTCAATATGATTTGGGGGCAAGTTGTTTAATCTCTGCCTCAGTTTCCACATCTGAAAGATGGAGATAAAAACAGCACCTACCTCATAGAGCTGCTGAGGTGGTTAAATGAGTCTCATGTCAACTGAGCACAGTGGGCACTGTCGTAAGATTTGCCAGTAGGAGCGTATAGCTAACCTTTCCATGACCCCACAGAGAATCTTATTTTACACACAAAGGAATGCACTCAGAGAGAATACTAGCCTGCCCAAGAACACAGCTAAGGGGCAGAGCTGAAATGCAAGCCCAGGCTTAAATTGCTCCACATTTTCTTTACTGATTGAAATGTTGTTGTTGTTGTTGTTGTTGTTAGATGCCATGGAGTCAGCTCTGGCTTATAGCGGCCTTATGTACAACAGAAAGAAATGCTGCCCGGTCCTGTGCCAGCCTCACAATCCTTGCTACACCTTAGGCCATCACTGCAGGCACTGTATCAGTCCATCTCGCTGAAGGCCTTCCCCTTTTTCTCTGACCCTCCACTTTACCAAGCATATCCTTCTCCAGGAAATGGTCCCTTCTGATACCATGACCAAAGTAGGTGAGACAAAGTCTGGCCATTCTTACTTCCAAGGAGCTTCACTTCTTCCAGGACAAATTTGTTAGTTTTTCTGGCAGTCCATGGTATTTTCAATATTCTTTGCCAACACCACAACTCAAAAACATCAACTCTTCCTGGTCTTCCTTATTTATTTTCCAGCTCTCACAGGTATATGAGGTGATTGAAAATATCATGGCTTGGGTTAGGGACATCTTAGTCTTTGGAGGGACATCTTTGCTATTCAGCACATTAAAGAGGTCTTTTGCAGCAGATTTGCCCAGTGCAATATGACATCTGATTCTTGACTACTGCTTCCACTGATATTGATAGTGGAACCAAGTAATATGAAATCTTTGACAACTTCCATCTTTTCTCCATTTATCGTGATGCTGCTTATTGGTCCAGTTGTGAGGATTTTCCTTCTCTTTATGTTGAGGAATAATCCATACTGCAGACTATAGGCTTCAATCTTCATCAGTAAGTACTTCAAATCATCTTTGCTTTCAGCAAGAAAGGTTGTGTCATCTGCTTATTGCAGATTGTTAATGAATCTTCCCCTAATCTTGATGTCGTGTTCTAGTCCAGCTTCTCAGATTATTTGCTCAGCACACAGATTGACTAATTATGGTGAAAGGATACAACCTTGACATACTCTCATCCTGATTTTAAATCATACAGTATGCCCTTGTTCTGTTTGAAAAACAGCCTCTTGGTCTGTGGACAGGTTCCTCATGAGCACAATTAAGTGTTCTAGAATTCCCATTCTTCTTAAAGTTATTTGTTATGATCCACACAGTCTAATGCTTTTGCATAGTCAATAAAACCGAGGTAAACATCTTTCTGGTATTCTTTGCTTTCAGGCAAGATCCATCTGACATCAACAATGATATCCCTCATTCCACATCAAGTTCCCTGTCATTATACTGCTACAACCATTCTGAATTATCTTCAGCAAAATTTTACTTGTGTGTGATATTAATGATATTGTTCAATAATTTCCACATTCTGTTAGATCACCTTCCTTTGGAGTGGGTACAAACATGTTTCTTTTCCAGTCAGCTGGCCAGGTAGCTGTCTTCCAAATTTCTTGACATAGATAAAGTCAGTGCCTCCAGCATGGCATCTGTTTGTTGAAGCATCTCAATGGATATTCCATCAATTCCTGGAGCCTTCTTTTTCACTAGTTCCTTCAGTACAACTTTGATATCTTCCTTCAATACCATTGGCTCCTGATCACATGCCACCTCCTGAAATGGATGAACATCAACCAGTTTTTTTTGGTACAGTGACTCTGTATTCCTTCCATCTTCTTTTGATGTTTCCTGCATCATTCAAAATTTTGCCCATAGAATCTTTCAGTATTGCAACTAGAGGCTTGATTTTTTTCTTCTGTTCTTTCAGCTTGAGAAACACCAAACTTCCCTTTTGGTTTTCTAATTCTAGGTCTTTGCATATTTCATTATAATAATTGACTTTGTCTTCTTGAGCTTCTCTTTGAAATCTTCTGTTCAGCTCTTTTATCTTGTCATTTCTTCCATTTGCTTCAGCTACTCTCCATTCAAGAGCAAGTTTCAGAGTCTCTTCTGACATCCATTTTGGTCTTTTCTTCCTCTATTGTCTTTTTAATGATCTTTTGCTTCCTTCATGGATGATGTTCTTGATGTCATCCCACAATTCGTCTGGTTTTTGGTCAATTGCACATGTAGAAATTATTAAATTGATACATGTTTTGCTGTGCATTTTCAACAACAATAAATTACTTTAAAAAAATCAAAATTGAAACAATGAAGGATCCAGGAAGAAAATGCATAACCAAAAAGAACTGAGCACAAAAAAATTAAACAGAACAAAAAAACCTTTAACACTACAAAAAAAGAAGCATAACAAAATGGAGCAGTAATCCCATACCTCTCAATAATCACACTGAATGTAAAATGGTTTGAATACACCAAGTCAAGAGATAGAGAGTGGTAGAATGGATTAAAAAAACATGATCCATGATCCATGTGGGCTACAAGAGATAAAGCTTTAACACAAAGACACAGAAAAGATCAAAAGATAGAAAAAAATATATCAAGCAAACAGTAAGCAAAGGAGAGCAAGTGGGGAGTTCCGGCAAGATGGCGGACTAGGCAGAAAGGCTGCACAGACCCTCTTCAACAAAGAAAAAGGAAACCAATTAACACAGACACAGAAGATAATCCTGGAACCCTGAGCCTTGAAGGGAAGGATATAGAAGTGGACTAAACCCCAACTAGCAGAAGAATTTGCGTGAAAATACCAAAAAAGGAGACAGACAGAGCTGCGGTCTGGCAGTGATCCTGTTGGTACAGACAGCTTGGAGATTCCCAAGTGGTGGTAGGACCTAAGAATTAACCTAAAAATCACCCTGCTAGCCAGGGACTGCACGGATGACTGTGCACGGTGGCTGGGGAACAGAGAAGGTACATAGAAAAGTGAGCTGAGCTGAGGACTTTTGCCAGTCGGGAGAGTGCCGCCATTTTGAAGGATTAAAAAGCGGCTTGACTATTTTGGATATTTAAAGACACAGCACTCTCACACATTCCTGGGGCTTAAGAACAGGTTCTGCTTTCCAGCAATCCCAAGGACACTCGGGACCTGCAAGACTGACAAGGTACGACATTCTTTCTGTCACTCTTATACC
>NW_006921736.1:5481506-5490796 GCF_000298275.1 Orycteropus afer afer | reverse complement strand
TTGTGGTAAACTGTGGTCAATGACATAAGATAAAGTATATGTGAACTGCTGTATGGAAAGTGAATTTGCTCTGTAAATCTTCACCCAAATCACAATAAAAATAAATAAAAGAGCAAGAGTGGTGATAATAATCTCTAGTGAAATAGATTTTAAGTCAGAATCTATTATTACAGACAGAAGACAGTATATGATTAAAGAATCTATCCACTAAGGAGACATCATAATAAGTATTTACACACCCAATGATTGAATTCCAAAATACATAAAGCAAACTCTAACAGAACTGAAAAGAGAAATAGACAGTTTTACAAAAATAGCAGATGATCTTAACATAACACTTTTGATGATGGACAGAGCTAGAAAGAAACTCAACAAAGATACAGAAGATCTAAATAACATATTCAACCAACTTGACCTCATAGACATATACAGAACATACCACTTAACAGCAACACAGTATACATTATTCACAAATGGACATGGATCATTCTCCAGAATAAACCATATTTTAGGCCACAAAGTCCCAATAAATTTGAAAACATCAAAATAATACAAAGCATATTTGGTATCACTATGGAAGTAGATTGCCCAACCTTCCTTCTGAGGAGTGGCTGTTGGGTTTGAACCGCCAGGCTTCTGGTTAGTAGTCAAATGCTTAGGCACCACACCACCAGAGCTCCCTCTCTGGTCATAAAATTAGAAATCAATAACAGAAAGAACAAGTAAAAAAATCCAATATGGGGAGCTGATCTTCAACATAGGATCAAAGTCCATTCAATGGTAAAGAAACAGTCTCTTTAACAAATGGTGCTGACAAAACTGGATATCTATATGCAGAAAAATGAAACAGTATCCATACCTCACACTATGCAAAAAATTAATGCATACTAGATCAAAGACCTCAATGCTAAATAACACTATAAAATTCCTGGAAAAGAACATAAAGACAAAATTCCAAAGAAACCAAATTCAATTAGGCATAAATAGACTTTAAAACACAATTAAAAATGCATGAAAGACCTAAGTGGGACCTCCTAAAAATTAAATACTAATGCTCATCAAAGACTTTACCAAGAGCATGAAAAGAGAACCTGAGAAAAAATCTTTGGCAATGGCATATCTGATAAGGGTCTAAGCTCTGAAATATATAGAAAACTTCAACAACTCAAAAAAAAAAAAAAGAAGAAGAAGACAAAAAAATCAAAAAATGAGCAGAGGACATTGTCTTAGTTATCTAAACTAAAAGAACTCACTGCCATTTTGTTCATTCTGACTCATAGTGATCTCCACTGGGTTTCTGAGGTGATAAATCTTTACAAAAGTAGATTGCCCCATCTTCCTTCTGCAGAGTGGCTGGTGAGTTTGAACTGCTAACCTTCTGTTAGCAGTCAAATGCTTTAGGTGTCACCAGAGTTCATTATTAGTTATCTAGTGCTGCTATAACAAAAACACCACAAGCAAATGGCTTAAACAAACAGAAGGCTATTCTTTCACAGTTAGGGAGGCTAGAAATTCAAATTCAGGGTGCTAGCTCTAGGGAGGGAGCTCTGGTAGCATAGTGCCTAAGGCATTTAACTGCTAACCAGAAGGCTGGGTGTTCAAACCCACCAGCCACTCCTTGGAAGGAAGGTTGGGCAATCTACTTCCATAGTGATACTGCCTTGGAAACCCAAGGAGCGGTCACTATGAGTCGGGTCCAACTCAATGGCACATAACAACCACAACAACAACAGCTCTAGGCAAAGTCTTTCCTCTGTCAACTCTGGAGGCAGGCTTTCTCTCATTGTTGACTCATGATTTAGAAAAAAGGTCCTTGTCTCCTTTCAGCATTTGTAGACCTGGTATTCATTGGAGATCTCTTGGTATCTTGGCATTAATCTTCCCCTAGATCTAGGAGGTTCTAGCTCAGGGAACCTGGGTCCAAAGGACATCCTCTGCTCCCAGCTCTTCTTTCTTGATGTTAGATAGTCAAGTCCTTCTCTCTCTGCTCACTTCCCTTCCCTTTCATCTCTTGTAAAATAAAAAGTGTTGCAGGCCACACCACAGGGAACTTACCATATGTAGGATCAGGGTTGTGACCACAGTAAGGGTGTTGCATCACCCTAACCCCCTTACAACTGACTGTCTGATCACATCAGATCACATTATGGAAGATGATCACATCATTACAGCACTGCCAAATTATATCACTATGTAACTGCCAAATCAATGAGAATCGTGTCCCAGCCAAGTTGACACATATTTTGGGGGGCACAATTCAATCCATGACATTGGCATTCATAGACAGCAGCCACACACTCCAAAACTAAGTTGGTGAAGATTTGACTCTTTGAAACCTAGGAGGCTCTGCCCCAACCTTAGAAAGCCCAGAAGACATGGCCATTCAATTTGAGACCCCAGAGACCCCTGCCTCCAGAGTTGACAGAGGAAAGACTTTGCCTAGAGCTGTTGTTGTTGTTGTGGTTGTTATGTGCCATTGAGTTGGACCCGACTCATAGTGACCGCTCCTTGGGTTTCCAAGGCAGTATCACTATGGAAGCCTTCCCCTTTGAAAATGACACAGCTTTGATTCCCATTCTCTTTGCCTCTTACACTTCTGTTTCTTGGTCCCTTGGTCTCTCAAAGAGACCAGCTCAGCTTCTGCCCTGCACTGGAAAGTGTTACAAAGCTCTTTAGCTCTACCAATAAGTGCCTGGAGGCACCCCACTCCACAATAAGCTTCCAAACTGAAGGCACTCAGTTCTCTCACTCTATGAATCAGCTCCCATGCTGTCATGTACCGGTCCCCTCATTCTGCTGCCACCATTTCTCTGCCACTGCTGCTCACTGTCTATGCTATCTCTAGTGTTACAGATCTCCTCACTTCCTTTTGAGCCCTGAATAGGATTACCTTTGACATGTATAATTCCACTAATAGTCTCTTAAGGCAATCTAGGCTTTAATATGAGGCACTTTAAAACTCTTAAAGCCTCTACTCCTTATACAATTCCAAAACCAATTCTACTTTTCAGGAATTTGTTAGAACAGCACCCCACTCTTCTGACATCAAATTCTGTCTTTGTTATCCAGTTCTGCTATAACAGAAATACCGTAAGTGGATGGCTTTAATAAACAGGAATTTATTCTCACAGTTTAGGAGGCTAGAAGTTCTAATTCAGGGTTGTGGCTTAAGGGAAGGCTTTCTATTTCTGTTGACTCTGGGGGAAAAGCCTTGTCTTCAATCTTCCCCCAGGTCTAGGAGTTTCTCAGCTCAGGGACCTCAGGTCCAAAGGACATGCTTCACTCGTAGCTCTTCTTTCTTAGTGGTAGGAGGTCCCTCTGTTCTGCTCACTTCTCTCTACTTTTATCTCTTGTAAGATAAAAAATTATATAGGACATAGACCAGGAATACTCACCTTACATCAGACCAGGGCTGTGACCCAAGTAAAGGTGTTTCATCCCACCCCAATCTCCTTAAAACTGGTCAGCTGATCACATCATGGAGGATGATTACCTCATTACATGACTGTCAAATTACATTATTATATAACTGTCAAACCACTGAGAATCATGGACCAGCCAAGTTGACAGCTATTTTTCAGGGAAACAATTCAATCCATGACAGATATGAACAAACACATTACCAAAGAAGACATTCAGGCAGCCAACGTATAAGAAAAAATGTTCACAATCATTAACCATTGTTGCTACTAGATGCAGTCAAGTTAGTTCTGACTTATAATGACACTATGTACAACAGCAAACACTACTCAGTCCTGCTCCATCCTCACAACGGTAGTATGTTTGAGACCCTTGTGGCAACCACTGTGTCAGTTTCTCTTGTTAAGGGTCTTCTTCTTTTTCACTGACCCTCTACATTACTAAACCTGATGTCCTTCTCCAGGGAATGGTTCCACCTAATAACATGTCCAAAGTACGTAAAATTAAGTCTCACTAGCCTCCTTTCTAAGGAATATTCTAGCTGTTCTTCTTCCAACACCTATTTGTTCATTCTTCTGACAGTCCACAGTATACTGAATATTCTTCGCCATGACCGTAATTCAAAGACTACCACCATAATTCACTTATTCTTCGGTCTTCCTCATTCATTGCCCAGCTTTCATATATGAGGTGGTTTAAAATACCATGGCTTGGGTCAGGTGCACCTTAATCCTCATAGTGACATCTTTACTTTCCGAAACTTTAAAGCAGTTTCTTACATAGATTTGCTGAGTGCAATACATCATTTGATTTCTTGATTGCTGCTTCCATGGGCATTGATTGTGGATCCAAGTAAAATGAAATCATTGGCAACTTCAATCTTTTCTTCAATTATCATGATATTGCTTAGTGGTGCAGTTGTGAGAATTTTTTGTTTTCTTAATGTTGAGGTGTACTGAAGGCTATAGTCTTTGATCTTCATCAGTAAGTGCTTCAAGTCCTCTTCACTTTCAGCAAGCAAGTTATGTCATCTTTATATTGGAGGGACCTCAGGTCCAAAGGACATGCTTCACTCCTAGCTTTTCTTTTTTGGTGGTAGGAGGTCCCTCTGTTCTGCTCACTTCTACTTTTATCTCTTGTAAGATAAAAGATGATATAGGACATATACCAGGGATACTCACCTTACATCAGATCAAGGCTGTGACCCAAGTAAAGATGTTGCATCCCACCCCAATCTCCTTAAAATGGGTCGACTGATCACATTGTTAATCAGTTTAACTCAGACCAAACTCACTGCCACCAAGTCGATTTCAACTCACAGCGACCTTTTAATACAGAGTAGAATTATCCCATAATGTTTCCAAGGCTGTAAATCTTCATGGAAGCACATTGCCTCATCTTTCTCCTGCAGAGAGTCTGGTAGGTTTTAAATCTGGAACTTTTGGTTAGCAGCTCAATGTTTTAACCACTACACCACCAGAGTTCCTAGCATAATATGCCATTAGAGAGATATAAATCAAAAATAAAATTTTACACCTCTGTAAAAATGGCAATGATGATGATGATGAGAGATTACAACTTTCATACATTGCTGGTGGAATTGTGAAATGATACAACCACAATGGAAAATAATATGGTACTTCCTCAAAAAGCTAGAAACAGAAATATCTTAAGATATAGCAATCCCCCTCCTAAGTATATATCCTAGAGATATAAGAGCAATGACATGAACAGACACATACACACGCATGTTCACTGCAGCATTATTCAACTTAAATGCCCATCATTAAGTTATCCAACAGATAAGTGGATAAACAAATTATGGTACATACATACAATGGAATACTATGTAACTATAAAGAATAATGAGGAGTTCCAAAAACAACTTACAACTGGATGAATCTGGAGAACATTATGGTGAGTGAAGTAAGTCAATAACAAAAAGGTAAACATTATATGGTTCCACTATTATAAAAAGTCAAGAATAGATATACATATAGAAAGCAAAGTTCTTTGACAGCTAACAGAGATAGGAAGGAGAGAAAGGAGAAATCACTCTCTAGACAATTGTTGTTTGTTGTTGTTATGTGCTGTCAAGTCAGCCCTGACTCATACTGACCCCTCCTTGGGTTTCCGAGGCAGTATCACTACAGAAGTAGGATTGCCCAACCTTATTTCCGAGGAGTGGCTGGTGGGTTTGAACCTCCAGGCTTCTGGTTAGCAGTCAAATGACTTAGGCACTACACTACCAGAGCTCTAATCCCAAATATAGGTGAAGTTAGGACAACTTGATCAAGGTAAATAAAGACAGTAAGTAGTACAGATTAAAATGGGGCAATTCAATAAATGCTATAAAATATACAATTTTGGAACAACAGTGAAAACAACCAAAAATTGTGTGTGTGATAACATAGGTAATATGGATATATATATATATATGTGTATAGGAAGGCATATGAGAGTAAATGTATTTACATGTATAGGTGTATTTGTAGGCATACATGTTTGTGTGTGCTGCATATATAGACATATACATAACACACCCCGTATGTGGTACAGTTACGGAAGCTTCCCAGACATATACAGACAATTCGTGGTATTGGTTTACTGGATCAAAAGGCTTGACACTATAGTCTCAGGACACAACTTACTCAAATGGCATAATATAGTTCACAAACATTATGTTCTATATCCTAGCTTGGTGAGTGACATCTCAGATCTTAAAAGCTTGTGAGTGGCCATCTAAGCTACATCTAAGATTGGTCTCCAGTCATATGGAGCAAAAAAGATCAAAGGAAATCAGGCCAAAAGAAGAAACTAGCTCACAGGTCTAATAGTCTACAAGAACCATAGTCTCTTCTAACCTAAGAAGGGAAGAACTAGATAGTGTCCAGCCACTGACCATTCTGACCAGGAACACACCAGGAACTAGTCAGAAGGGAGTAGAATAAAACTCAAATTCTTAAAAAAGCCAGATGTACTGGACTGATAGAAACTAGAAGAAGCCCTAAAACTACTGCCCTATGACACTTTTAGAATTTTGAACTACAGCTATTTCTGCAGTTTACCTTCAGCAAATAATAGATTGGCTTATAAAACAAATACTATCACCCATGAGTAATATATTCCTTTAAATAATCAACTGTATGAGACCAAATGGTCAACAGTTAACCAAAAGCAAACAGAAGGTAAGAAGGGAAAGGGAAGCTAGATCAATTAAAACAGAACAAACAGAGTAGAAATAATGAGAATGCTGACACATTGTGAAAACTAACCAATAGCATGGAACAATCTGTATAAAAATTGTTAAAGAGGAAGCTAATTTGCTTTGTAAACTTTCACCTAAAACACAGTAACATTAAAAATCACTTTTAAAAAATCAAAATTGATTGATATCCAACATACCATGAACAATGACTTATGAAAGATGACCCCAAAGCTTAATGTTCTCAGGCAAGCTAAGGAGTAATAGTTTTCACACTATCTCTTTAAAAATAAGCATTTTAACTTGCCTATTGTTTGACAACAACAACAACAATTGTCTTAGTTATCTAGTGCTGTGATAACAAAAATACCACAAGTGGGTAGTTTTAACAAACATAATTTATTTTCTCACAGTTTGTTCTTGTTGTTGTTATGTGCCATCGAGTCAGACCTGACTCATAGCGACCCCTCCTTGGGTTTCCGAGGCAGTATCACTCCGGAAGTAGATTGCCCCATCTTCCTTCCGAGGAGTGGCTGGTGGGTTTGAACCGCCAGCCTTCGGGTTAGCAGTCCAGTGCCTTAGGCACTACAGAGCCAGAGTTTAAGAGGCTAGAAGTCTGAATTCAGGGTGCTGGCTCGAGGGGAAGGCTTTCTCTCTCCATCTCACAGAGAGGGCTTCTGAGCTTCTGCTCCTGGGCAATCTTCATATGGTTTGTCATCTGTCTTTCTCCCTCTCTGCTCTCCTGGTTTGTTTAATCTGTGTGTCAAAAGACCTACACTAATCCTGTCTTATTAACATAACAAAGACTGTATATTTCCAAATGGTATCATAATTGCAGGCATAAAAACCAAATCAGGGACTCAGATCTGACTCATAGCAAACCTTCCTTGGGTTTCCCAGACAGTATCACTACGGAAGTAGATTGCCCAATCTTCTAAGGACTGGCTGGTGGGTTTGAACCACCAGCCCCCTGGTTAGCAGTCAAATGCCTTAGGCACTATGCCACCAGAGCTAGAGATTAGGATTTACAACACATATTTTGGGAGGACACACTTCAATCCATAACACCTATAAAAAAAAATTTTAAAATGAATTGCCAAGTGAGTGTGCACAAAGGCAAGAAAAGGACCAGAAACCAAGGTGCCTTGAGGGCTCATTTTCCTAAGAAGAAAGGCTAATATTGATTCATTCCCAACCACCTTCCACACCAATTTACAGTCCAACTTCAGTTTGTTTAAGTGTAGTTTCTGCAGAGAAGCCCCTTACCCACATCCTCACACCCCTGACCTATCTCCTTCTGGTAAATTCTCTTAAAGACATTGAACAATTTGTTTTGTTTTGTTTTAAATTAATACTCATCACAATAATTTTGAAATTATTTTTAATGTAATTATTTGTTTGGAATCCATCTTTTCCTGGGGAAATATAAGTTTCCTGAGGACAGGAATCAGGTCTGTCTTAGTTACATATCTAAGAGCCAGTACTTGGCATATAATTGGAGCTCAATAAATATTTGAGGTTTGGATGGATGAATGAGTAGGATTCTTCATCCTGGGACAGTGTTATTAGTTGTTACGGATGAATAAATACTGAGGCATCACATACTGGCAATAATACGATGATCTTGCTATCAACAGAAATAATAGAGACCATGAAATCAAAATTTAAATGATTTGTTCTTTCCTAAAATAAAATAAGATCATATGAAGTATTTACTAAACATGACTTCTCTATTAAGCCCAGATGAATTTAAATGTGTGTGTGTATTTTGGTAAGGAGTATTTATTTGATATTGTTTTCTGAATAACAAACCAGTAAACCAATAGACTGAGGTCATCTGCGCAGAATGTTAAATTACCTTATTATTCTGCAAAGAATACAAGGACCCATGTGTCCCGATTATGGAGCATGTAATTCTCATTTCTCAGTCCACTTATACCAATGTTTTTTTGTTTTGTTTTTCTTTTGGCAAGTTTAAATTAAATCTAAAGCAGATTCTATTACATTCACAGATAGAACCATACTGCTATCATTTAGGCCTATGGGAAGTATCTAATATCTACCTGCTTTATCTATTCCCTATCTCCCAAACAACACAATGAAGCAGCCTCTAGAGAAGCACTGCGGAAGCCCTTAAAATTCCAAGGAACCCAGCTTGAAAACAAGCCAACAAAAAGAGTTGACTGAGAACTTCAGCATGAGCTACTCTGCTCCTACTCTGAGGTTATGGCCAAATAAGTCTCATTATTATTAGGTCACAGAGTGATACCTTCACAGCAAAAGAACTCTGAAGCAGACCCATCTCCTTTGGAATCAATCTATAAAACTCTTCAACCAGCACACTCATCATTTTTGGCTATAGCCTTTACCCTAAATTAATCTTCCTCTTCACCACTTGAGTATATCTGGAGTGAAAAATTGGTGGTACCCTATTTTCAATCTTAGCTATGATATGATTCCTATGCTTTCCACATGAGTACTAATTTCATGAAAAAGATCCATGACTATATAGAAGAAAGTACAGTACACACCCAGCTTAAACAAGAGATGCTCGTGGCTTCATAAAACATGCATCCCAATTTCTTTAAGTGGCTTCTTCATTCACTCACTCTAAAAATAATTACTGAGAGAGTACCGGCAAGATGGCGGACTAGGCAGAAGGACT
>NW_006921736.1:5431491-5478311 GCF_000298275.1 Orycteropus afer afer | reverse complement strand
ATGCACAGGGAGAGAGCTCAGGGCGCAGGAGAGTATGGAGGGATGGTCACTGGGAAGAGGTAACTATGGGGAGGAAGTGGGAAGGGAGTTGTTGCATTGTAAACTGTGGTCAATGACATGAGACAAAGTATATGTGAACTGCTGTATGGAAAGTGAATTCACTCCATAAATCTTCACCCAAATCACAATAAATAAAATAAAATTTAAAAAAATAAAAATAATTACTGAGCACACACTAGACCACTCTACAGTAGTTGTAGAAAGGAGAAACATTTTATATGCTTCTATGCTAGCCTGGTTAGATAGAATGAGTAGAAAACAGTCAAGAGCTGACCTTCATGGGGTATTACATACATGTAGAGAGAAACACAGATCCTCAGCTGTCCCAACTGAGACCAGCCCCCAGAAACCCAAATCCACTGCCATTGAGTTGATTCTGACTCACAGTGAACCTAGGGGATAGAGTAGAAATTACCTATAGTGTTTCCAAGGCTGTAAATCTATACTGATGCAGACTGTCTCATCTTTCTCCTGCAGAGCGGCTGGTGGATTTGAACTGTCAACCTTTTGTTTAGCAGGCGAATGCTTTAACTACTGTGCCATGAGAGCTTCTTCAGCTCTCTGAAAGTCCTCCAGAATGCAGGATCTTTCTCCAGAAAGACCATGAGTGAACCCAGATGTAGTAGTCAAGGTTATGTGTCAACTTGGTTGGGCCTGATTTTGGGTGGCTGGGCAGCTGGGGTGTAGTTATTCCCCATGATGAGAATCAGCTCCATGGTGGAATAAACTGGAGCAACTGACTAGATGCCTTAGGAATACAGTCTGCTTCCAGTATATAGAAGAAGCTTTGAGGAAGGTCTTGGAGCTTTTTGACACATTTGGATCCTGCATTTGGCTAAGTGTTCATCTCAGTAGCCACGTTGTCTGCCAATCTTGAGACTGTTTCTAGACTTGAATTAGTGGCCTGCCACATCGCTTGATAATTTTGGGACTGTGCCATTTTACTTGTCAACCTTGGGTTTGTTAGCCTCAGCAGCCAGCAGCTATCTGAGTTAAGAGAAGCCTCCAGCTTCAGCAGGCCAGGAACAAGAGGCAGCGAATGAACTTGGGCTTCTGGCTTCCTAAATTGTAAGAGAGTAACTTCCAGTTTGTTAAAGCCATCCACTTATGATATTTTCTGTAACAGAAGCACTAGAGAATCAAAACACCAGATAAAACACTAGAGCTGGCTAGCCAACTCACAGAATCATGAGAAATCATGAATTCTTGTTTTTAGTCTCTAAGTTAGGAGTTCTGGTGGTGTAGTGCCTAAGGCATCTGACTGCTAACCAGAAGGCTGGCTGTTCAAACCCACCAGCTACTCCTTGGAAGGAAGATGGGACAATCTACTTCCGTAGTGATACTGCCTCAGAAACCCAAGGAGGGGTCGCTAGTTTGTCATACAGTAATAAATAATTGAACCTGGCTTCATGGAGCCAATAGCCTCATGGGGAGGAAAATTGTTTTTAGGAAACAAATTACAGAATTGTAAGTAGTGATGAGAATTATGAAGAACTTAAACCAGGTGCTGAGATAGACTATGACATTATCTATAAACTGAACTGGTTAAAATATCTCTCTGTGCCCATAAAAGTAGCAGTTGAAGACCTGTTAGAAGTCAGAAAAACCACTTTGTAGGCAACACCAATAGATTCTGTTCTAACACCCTGCCCCAGGATAACGAGGTTATCCTGATAAATGAGCACTTACTAGGAAGCTCAAGAACCACATTTCCAAAGCCATCAACTCAGGTTTTTCATCCCCAAAGAACTGCTTAGGATACTTTTTGTTGTATCATTGTACTGGTTTTAAAACGTCTGTCAATTTATTCAAGTAAGTTATCATATAGATAAGTTAAAGAACGTAGAACCAGTGGAACAAAAAGAAACAAACGATTTGGCTGAAAAACAATGGCATAAAGAATTGAATGGTTATGTAATTTAAAGCAAGGTACTATCATTTAGAATGGTTAACCCATAAAGGTTTCATTACAGACAAAGAGTTTCTTGAGTGTGCTGGGGGGAACAAAACTCAATTCTGTCAAGTCTATTCAACTCACAGTAATCCCTCCCTTGGGTTTCCGAGGCGGAAGTAGATTGCCCAGTCTTCCTTCCGAGGAGTGGCTGGTGGGTTTGAACAACCAGCAGTCCAATGCCTTAGGCACTATACAAAAAGGAGATGACTTTTCAGTGGGGAGAAGAATATTTATAAAGGCACAAAAGCTATCTGTGTCATCTGTCTATCTATGCATCTGTTCATCTATTCTTCATTGTTTCAGTGCCCATCCTAACTGCTTTCCATACATTATATCCTTTAGTCCTTCAAACAATTAATACAACCAGTTGTCTTTGAGTCAGTTCTGACTCCTGGTGATCCCGTGTGTGTCAGAGCAGAACTGTGCTCCACAGGGCCTTCAATGGCTGAGTTTTCAGAAGCAGATTGCTGGGCTTTTCTTCTCACGTGCCTCTGGCTGAAGTGGGCATGTTAATCGTTTACACTGTTAGATTATCACCCCTATTTCTTTTGGGGTTGGGTTTCTTAGAAACAAAGCCTAAAGCAAGAATTTAGGTGCATGTGAGTTATTGGCGCAAGTAGAGTGTGGAGAGTGAGGCACCTAAGGCTTACAACATTTTTAGAAGCTGCAGTGCAGTGAATTACTTAATATGGTCCTTTTAGTCATGGTCTTTGTGACTCCCACAAATGATTGGTAATCTCACAAATGATGTGTAAATGTGAGGTGCTTTGGGGCCCACCAAGGTAATAATGTCAATGAGGTACATGGCACACGTGTAGGGATGAGACTGCAAATAAGGTGTTTTGAACTCTCACTTGGGGATTGGTCAATTTTTCCATTTGCTGAGCTTAAAATGAGCCACCCCAGAGGTAGAAGGGGAGGATCTCACTATGTCAAGAGAGAAGGAGAAGCCAGGAGTGGATCATGTCCTTAGACCCAAGATCCCTGCACTGTGACATCAGAGAGGCGGAAGTAGTGGAAACAACAGAACCAAAAGAACCAAGAAACCCACATGAGACTGCCGGCCCACAGAGAAAGGAGTGCTTTTGGGCAGCAGGCTTGCTGGCAAAGTGGGATGCACCTATATGTAGAACTTAAAAAGGGCTGTAACATTTGCAAGTAGGGCAGAGGCCAGGCTAAGAGGCCGAGGGTTAAAAAGAGCCATGCCTGAGGGCATGGCTATGGAGAGGCTGTCCTGATCCTAGAACTATCCTTAGCATTGCTGAACCTGAATTATAACCTGTTACTTCCCTAACAAACAAACTCCATAATTGTGAGTATTGTGAGTTCTGCAATGTGGCCATTGTGATGAATTATTGAACCTAGCAGGTGCCAATGAGAGGGATGGTTGATTTCATAATTAGTAAAAAGGTGGCAAGGTGGCATCATGCCTGACCTCTGCCTGATAGGAACCAGCCTTGGGCTGCTGATGGTGATTTTCTTTCCCCCTTGTGAAGTTAGAGGTCAGAACATGCCACCCCCATGTCCTTTTTGCAGAAGCACTCATTCTCAGAGCTGTGCAACTTACCTGACCCTGAGAGTGAGTGCCTCCTTAGACGATGTGCCCTAGATGCCTCCCCTCACTCTGGTCCAGGTCCTGCGACAAACTCTTTAAGACAAACTTGCAATGGAAGGAGTGAAGCAGGCTAGTGAAAGTGAGGAACCAAACAAGAATGTTGTCCAGGCAAAGTCTATCCATGGCAAGACTGGTGTTCTGGAACATAATATGCACCATAGTGTGATGCAAGGGAGCTAGGCTTTTGTCTTGCACCCCCCACACACACCCACACACACATACACACACACACTAAGATAAGCAGGTCATTCAGCTGCCCCCTAGGACAGCACAGGTATAAGCTTCCAAGGACGTAATCTTTTTGGAAGCAGAATGCTGTATGTTTCTTCCATGGAGTGGCTGGTGAGTTTGAACCACTGACCTTTTGGTTAGCAGCAGAGCATTTAACTACTGCAGCCAGCAGGGGTCCTTTGCAGAGTGGATACACTGGTAGTTTAAGGAGATCCAGATGGGGCATCAACTGCATCTAGTACATCATTTTAAGGAGAAAGCACGTAATGCTTAGGGAGGCAGTGGCATGCATATAAATGTTTAATGATATGAGGCTTCCCTGTGACAAAGCCTATTCCAACCATAAGTTCTTGCTGGTAAAGGAAACCCATCCATTCTACCACTACCACTGCCCATAGGTTAGGAGACAGATACCGAAGTTCACCAGTTTATCACTGAAAACTGCAATGAGGCGTGAGATGCAGGAAAAAGTATTGCAAAGGAAGTAAAGAATAGGTCAGAGAATACCAGAAGTGGCAGCAGCCAGCAGGAGAAGAATGAATGAAATGAGGAGTCCTATAGAACAATTAAGGGAGCTCTGGTAGCATAGTGCCTAAGGCACTTGACTGCTCACCAGATGGCTGGCGGTTCAAACCCATCAGCCACTCCTCGGAAGGAAGGTTGGGCAATCCTACTTCCGTAGTGATACTGCCTCAGAAACCCAAGGAGGGGTCGCTATGAGTCAGGGCTGACTCGACGGCACATAACAACAACAACAACAACAGAACAATTAAAGAGCTCTGGTGGTGCAGAGGTAAAGCGCTCTACTGCTAACTAAATGTTGGTGGTTCAAACCTACAAACAGGTCCGCAGGGGAAAAGGTTTAGCAATCTGCTCCCATAAAGATTACAACCTAGGGCACCCCATGGGGGCAGATCTACTCTGTCACATGGGGCCCCTAGGAGTCAGAATCAACTCAGTGGCATCCAACAAACAACAACATGGGACAATAGAAGGCAGGCAGTTGCTAAGAGGTGAATACAAAAGGAAAGCTGAGAATACATCTCAAATGGGTCATTCATCTCCAGGGAGCCATTGCCTTGTGACCATAGTGTCTATTACTAATGGATGAAAACCTGGCATCATTCCCTGCAGTCGGACACATACGCAATTAACTAATACTAAACATGGAGCAAGTACACAGTGCTCTGTGGACTGCTCTTCATAACCATCTCCGTGGAAAAACAAAATTTATGAGTCAATGTAAATTGAGCTACCATCTTTTAAAATTGTTTTGTGTTACAATATAGGATGTATCTAAACACATGTCGTATGTGAACTATGAATTATAACCAAGAAACAGACGTTCACTACACAACTTAAGAACTAGAACATCCCTAACACTGCTGAAGTTGCCTGTGTTTTCCCTAAAACTTCTGACTCCTCCACCGTCCAGTCCTAAGGAGCCATTATCCCAAAGTTTATGATGCTGATCCCCCTTTTTAAAAAAAAAATACTGTTTTATCACATACATATGCAAGTTTGGACATCCTCGATTTACTTTTAATTGATAGAAATTAATGTTATTGTTAACAAGTATCTTTCAAACCTACTCGTCAGAATTAGAAAAGGAACAGGACTTCTGACTGTTCCCAAAAAGAACATAAAGAAGAATAGCAGACATCTTCCATGAACGTTTAATTCGTCTTATAATTTGGGTAAGTTGTCATTAAAAATAATAGTTTAATCATAAAATCCTTTTAGACCTTCTAGTCTACTAAAACAGTGGCTAATTTTAACCATTTTTTCACAATGGTGAGCCAGTCGCAGAGTTAACGAAATTAAGCTTAGTTCATTTCTCTCAAATTCCCCCCACAAAGAAGAGCTGTAACATACAAAATGCAGCACAAATACGGTGGCTGGTTTTCAGGACTTGAGCCATTACTGATTTGTCACACTGCCTCTTAACAACATATTTGTATTTTGCAAAATGTATAATTTTTTTCAGCCCTGAACAAATATATTTACATAACTGTGTCTAACGAGAAATTACATTTAACTTCTCAGAAATGACAATAACTAAAACCTGAACTGCCAATTCTACTTCATTAGTGTGGTAGAAATGCATTCCAAATGTTAATAAAAATTCCAACATGCTGATAAATTAGAGCTTCTAAGGAGCATGTGACACCTTGGTTAATATATTCAACCTCAATTATATTTCTCTTCAGCACCCTGTTATCTGGAACCTTTGCTGGCAATCAGAGGTGCTGTTTTTCAGCGGCCAATTTTCTAGATAATGTAGCTTATCAACACTGTGGGTAAACTTGCCAATGGAATCAGGCTGCACTGAACCACACACACGCTAATTGCATCCCTTTTTTATGCATATTTACAGACTGTCACTTCAAAGAAATCAGTGGCCCATTGAGGCACCCAGTTAGCTGGAAGAATTGCCTCTTGCAAATGAAAATTAGCAAACAAGCTAGTGATAAATATGAAATGAACAAAGTATAAAAATACTGTTTTGTTCCGAAACTTCCTTGTCATCCCAATTCATACTCCCAAATAGACAGAGTTTTGAACATAGGATTTACCTTTTTTCAAAGGAAGGCAGAAAGGATTCTTCCCTAAATCCACTAACTAGGTAAAAGCCTATTAGCTTTTCCCTCTTCTCCCACGCCACCCCCACACCAAATTTCTATTCACATAAACAGGTTGTTAAATCCCATATTCGATTTGCTTTGGAGTTTGAATAGACAAATGACATGTTAACACTTCAGAAACAATTAGCCATGGGAACTTAATTAAGTTCTTCTGACTTTAAGGAAGCACATTTCAAAATAATGTTTCTAAACTCTCCCAAGTTTGCTCAAGAATAGCAACGCTTTCCTCCTCTAAAGTATTCATAAGTTCTACTTAACAGCAGAAAGCTTTGCCTGGCTATATATGGATAAAGGTTATGGTGTTATGAGCATGCTGTAATTTGACCACCTCAGAGCAAGTCTAAAAAAGACAAGTACCACAAAAAATAACAATAATAAAAATCAGTTTCCATGAGCCCCAATCTCTGAGCATATATGAAAGAGAAGGTGATTTTTTAACTATGCTCTCGTAGACTGGTAAAAACAAAAATACCCAGAGAGGGACTGTAGGTCTGTCTGAAGTCCTTTCTCTGGCTCTTTAAAATAACATTTTGAAATCTTTCCCGCAACAATGTTTTTAAGACAATATTAGGCTTTGGAAAGCATGTCATTTTAATATAAGCAGGTCACTTTAATATGATTTAAAATAAACCTCATACCAACTAAACTATAAATACTGTTACATGTTCATGCCAAACTGAGCAATTTAGAGTGGCAAAACTCAACAAATAAATGGCACTTAAAGTCTTAGCTTACAGCTGAGGTTCAATGAGACTTTATTTGGTTTGGAGAAGTAAGCATCTTTCCTGCTGTACGTCACAGTGTTTTCAACAGACTCCTAGAGTCTTCATCTCTAACATTAGATATGCTATGTCATTTGAGACTTTTTTGTTTTGTTTTGTTTTGTTTTGTTACAGAGCAGGAGGCACAACGTAAATATTGATTAATAAAAAAAAAAAGATGGTGAAAACATCTCTATTTTAAGAAACACACTACACCTACATGCCGACTGCTCATTTCTTACGTGAGAAAAGCAGGGATCTTTAGTAAATTAGTACTCAGCTGCGTGCACTAATTTAGGCAATTGTTTTATATCACTTTGCAAATTACAATTTAATTGTGTGTTTCTATGTCTGTCTCCCTGCCCAGACTAGGCACTCCCTGCAGACAGGCATCTAGTTTTCCGGACAGATGAATATGACAAAGACCCCACCATCAAGAAGTTCATGGTGTAGAGGGGTGGAAAGGCAGGAATGCAACTCTGATGCTCCAGGGAGAAGAATAAAGAGCTATGGGATACAAAGAAGGGACCTATTTATTTGGCCCAGTGGGGGTTGGGAAGAAACCACACAATAGATGACTTGGAAACAGATCTGTAAAGATAAGTAAGATTTCACCCTGGCAGGGAAAATATTTCGGGTAGATCAAACCATACAGCAAAAGAGAAGGTATGAGAGTGAACGGACCATTCTTGGAGGAAGAGATTTTCGATGAGACGAAAGCGGAGGTTACCCAGGGGTAGATTAGAACGCAATATAAACAGAGAGAGAAAGAGATCTCAGTTCTATATACGATTAATTCATTTTCATTTTTTGTGCATTTTTACTTTTGGAAAGTCAAATTGTAAGTACGGCTGCGTGAGCACTTTCAGAAGAGAACCGTGCTCAGGAAGATGGGCTACCAGATGTCCCGATTATGGAAAATTTTATAAAAACTTTGATATTTAAAGATAGTTTTTATTGCTATCCAATCACATAAATACATAGTCACACAGAACTTGTATAGGGTTTGTCTATAATACAATTAGAACAGTTTCACAGGCACAGAGCAAATCTCACCACATTGCTTTCTATAGTCACACTGGTCATAGAGAGGATTTGTCTCAATTGCCTCTGAATCTAAATAACATTAATAAACTTCCCTGTCTCCTAAAAGAGCAAATTGAAATTTGTCTCAATCTTTAGTCCTAAAAATATGTGGATTACAGTAATCATATTTATTGTGCCGTTAAAGGTTTATCTAAAACCCACTGCTATCGAGTCGAGTCTGACCCATATGGACCCTCTAGGACAGAGTAGAACTGCCCCATATGGTTTCCTAGGTTGCAATCTTTACAAAAACAGACTGCCACACCTCTTTCCTGTGCAGCAGCTGGTAGACTCAAACAGCCAACCTTTCATTTATTCAGCAGCCTAATGCTTTACATCACTGCACTGCCAGGGCTCCTGGTTTATCTAAAAACTTAAATTTATTGAAAATATGTGTTTATTCTTAACATTAAAAAAATCAGCTTTTGTGAATGAACAAAAATAATAACAAAAGATAAGGGTTACACATCGTATCAAAACTAATCAGTTGTTTAGGGAGAAAATTTTTTTCCATTGATTAATTCACTGTTCCTTCACTATCTTATAATACAGATATTGCTAAGGCAAAATAATAAAGGTAAGAGCCATTAACAATTTTAGCAAACTCACTATGTGATAAGAATTGCACTAGAGGCTTTACTTACACTATCCCACCCAATCTTTAGACAATTTCTGCAAAGTAGGTATTTAGAGCCCTATTTTATAAAAGAAGATGAGGTAAATTCTCTTGACCAAAATTGTAAGCTAGTTAATAGCAGGGCCTATAGTTGTAACCACTATAAGTATACTGCCTCTTTGTAAATAAACTTAGACTATTTCTCCTTTTGTAAAATAAGCATGGTTGAATTCTGTTTAGAAAAGCAAGAAAGAGAGGGTGGAAGGGAGGAAGAGAAACAAAGAGAGGAAGAAAGGAGGACAGAAGTAGAAGGCAGAGGAAAAGAAGGAAGGAAAGGGAGTAAGGAAAAAAGGGAAGAGAAATCACCTGAACCGAGAACCTCATTTTTCTGGGTCCTCCTGTAACACTCAGTACTTCCCATTCCTCACATTTTATTATTACTTCCATGAGTTCAAAATGACTCTATGGCAGCTAACAACAATGTCTCTGATAGACTGTAAGCTCTGTGGGGGCAGGAACTGCACCTGCCTTGGTCACCACTATATGGCTGCCACAGAGCCAGCACTCATTCATTGGGCAATAAACTAAATACAACAATATATTTTCTTCCTCTTCATGGCTTGAATTTTTCACTTTTTAACAAGCTATTATCATGTTCTATATGGCCTCAAAAAGCAATGTGTTGATGCCTAAGACCGCAAAGATGGAACAATTTGATTCCATTGCAAGTGCATGTTTGCAATCACAAATTGTGTAGGTCTACATAAAGCCAATTTGCAGTTGCTATTAGTGTGAGTTCAGTACCTATGACCATTGGAATCCCATACTCTAATGGAGTCCTGGTTTTTATTCATCACCAGATGGATACTGGGCCAACTTAAAATAAGGAATAGAGTCCCTCTCATTTTAACTTTTTAAACTACAACTCCCTGTGAGGCAATTTGAAGTGATGCCATAAGCAGAAAATTCCACAAATCTCAGCACTCTACAGGTCAAATCTCTCCTTATTGTTTTTTTTTTTTTATCCCCCAATTTTTATTTAGCCCAATTATGAATTTTTTTTTTAAATGGAATTAGCAGCCTCTTTAATACTAGTGATCAAGAAACTGTAAGTTTCAATATATAAAACTTTTGCTCCACAGTCACATTTGTATATTTTTTTCTGTCTTAGTGAAAATAGCTAAATTGTGTGTCAAAACCATGGACCTTATATATTGAGTTTGTTGTTTGTTTTCTTTTTTTTTTTTTGTTTAACCTTCATCAAACACTGGTTCTGTACTGAAATCCTTATTAAAAGTGAGTCTTATTCTTTTACTTTTACACTCTAGTCCCAAGTCCTATATTTTTTGAAGTAAAGCTGCAATTATTCACGTTGGTAAATTTTATCTTTATTCTCGGATTCTGCCTTCTTTCACTGGCCAGAAGGAAAGATTTTCTTTGGGCTACAATTATTCAAGGGGCACAGTATGGAAGCTGAGCACAGAAAAAAACTCCAGCTCAGAAAAAAAAGGAAACGTGTTGTTTGAAGAGGATGACTTTAGAAAGTTTGCTGAGCTCAGGGCAGAATAAACAAAACTAGGACTAACTTGAGAGCAAGAATATTCTCAGAGCAAGAGCCAAGCTGGTACCAAAAGCAAAACAGAATGTCCTGAACATCTATTTTATTTTCACTTCAGGAATTAAGAACACCTTCGCCCTCACTGATTGTTTTGATCTGAATAGTCCACTTGGAATTTTACTAAACACAGAGAAAACCTGACACAACTTTGAAAAAATGTGAAAAATGTAAAGAGTTTACTTAATATTTAACAGAAAGAATGGAAGAGAAAGAAAGAGAAGAGAGAGGTAGCTTTAAAATTTTTCAAATATTAGGTAAAATGGAATTTGTACTGAGTATTTTTGACACAAGTCCACCAATAATTGCCATTTCTGCAATGTCTCTCAATTACGATAGTACAATGTGACTGTTTAAATGCCTATATATTTGTTTGAAGGAAAAAAAAAAAGCCACAACATTGTCTATTAAGTGTCAAAAAGCCTTTTTTACACAGGGCTTGGACAGAACTCAGGAAATACTTCAGCTGGAAAAGAAATGTTAAAAGCTACCCTTCAAGAGATTGGAAAACCTATTATCAAATGCTAAAACCTTTACAAAAAAAAAAAAAATCCACAAACGTCCCCAGCGTGATTACATATCTTTGTTTAGCAAAGATTGATTACCATTGATAACCAAAGACAAAATAATAATGGATGCAATCTAACTGCTAATTAGGAATCGCGATGCTTAAATTAAGAAATTCAAGGAGAGCAGGTATCTGATTATATATGTTCTCTCAATGTTAAAACCACATTTACTTACAGAAAATGCAGTTCATAGTTCTCTTTATCACATCTCTAAGTCATAATGTCAGCACTTTGGGCGATGCTTAGCTGTCACTGTGCGTGAGAACCTAAGGGGGATGAAAAAAAAAAAAAAAAAACGGCAGAAGTTTCCTTCAGAAGCAAACACTGGAAGAATATACATACTGTATATGCATATGCAGACAACCTTTCACTACTCCTCTCAGTTCATAGGACATAATGAGAATTAATTAGCACATTCCTAAATCATTAGCCCCAATTTCCTCTCTAATGTGTGCATCTACGCAGAACTGAAGATTTTGCAAAGAAAGCTGGGGTCAGAGGCAGATGCACACATAAATGGGGGTACTGTGATTGTGCCTCTTTGTGATGCATAATTACAAATGATTTTATTTCAATCCCTTCACTATGAGCTATATAATTTTTTTTCTGTTCTAAATACAGTATCTACAAGCCCCCAAATTTCATTTCTTACAGACTTTAAACATTTAAAAATTTCTCCAAAATGCCACATGTCAGTCAAAAAAGAAAATGATTGGCTTTTAAAATTATAATTTAAAGCACATTGACTAGTGGGTATGTTTTCATTAAAATTTAACCCCCTTTTAAGCTCATGTGTCTGGAGCTTTTTAGAATCTACTAAAAACTTGGGGTTTTTCCTCTGTATCCTTCTGAGAAACGAGAGCTACAAAATAAAAAGCAAAGGATTGCAATGAATAGTAGCCCATATTAAAATAAGAACATATTCTTTGATCTATACCTCAATACAGTAATGACTGCTCATTCGTTTCAAATATGTAGAAAAACCACTAGCCAGTCACTTCTATTTCTAAATGCTTAAAAACTAAACCTAACAGGTAAGACTTAAGTGATAGAGATAGGAAAACCATTTTTTTTTTTCTTTAATGGAATGATTTTATATCCTCTAAGGGAAATAATTTTCTGTAGACAAGTGTAACCTTTTCGTACTATAAATAAGTACTCTCTTGTCATGATATTATGCCCTTAAAATACAAATTATTTTTAAAGAGTAAGATATACAGCAAGTTAACTCCAAATATCACAATGCCATTCAGCAAAACGAATGACTGTTCAAAACATTGTATTTTCCCTTTTCTTTATGCCAGCATTGAAAAGGATTACCTCTTGGTGATTAAACAAATCTATACATGTAATAAAATTTCATAGAACTATACTTTTTAAAAGCATGCATGTAAAAACTGATGAAATCCACATAAGGTCTGTGGTCTAGTTAATAGCTTTGTGTCAAAGTCAATTTTCCGGTTTTGATAATGTAACATGATTATGTAAAATGTTACCGTTGGGGGAAGCTGGGTGAAGAATATAAGAGACTCTCTACTACTTTTACAACTTCTTATAAGTCTACAATTACTTCATAATTAAAAATAAAACAAAAAAAGAATTACCTCTGTATGTATTTTATAAGTCTGAATTCCCAGACAACATATTGGAATTTTATAACATAGGAATCAAATAGATTCTCACTGAAATTCAGCTCTACAACTTTTAGACCCATTCTTGAAAAGTTCAGAAACGCATCCTTCAATTGACTCAGATCAGGGAGAATTCTGATATAAGCACTGTCATCTTCAACATCTCCAAGTCCCTTTCTCTGACTGCCTTATACTTTCTTTGCCTCAATCTCTCTACCCACTGGCTGCCCCAGGCAGAATTGATGTTTTCCTCCTATCTCATAGCAGTAAAAGGTACAAGCTTATATTCAAACTGCTGCTATGACATTACCTACAAAATCTTAATAAAATTACTTTCTTCTCACAGCCTCAGTTTGCTCGTCTGTAAAATGGGGCCAACAACTTACCACATCAGGTTGGTTAGTATCTATGGTATAAGTTTGTTGTGAGAATCAAATGAAGTAATGGGTACAAAGCCCTTAACACAGTGCTTGACATGTGATAAACACTACACGAGTGTCAACTCTGACCTAGGGTACACTTCAGACATACTTCTATTCTAACAGGCAAAGGTACTGTGAAGAGGGTAAGATCCAGAATCACAAAGTATCCTTAAAACCCTGGCCTCTCCTTTTGTTAGTTGCATGATCTAACCTCTAGGCCGAAGTTCACGTCTCTATAAAATGAGAATTGTTGTTGTTGTTGTTATGTGCCGTCGAGTCGGCCCCGACTCATAGCGACCCCTCCTTGGGTTTCCGAGGCAGTATCACTACGGAAGTAGGATTGCCCAACCTTCCTTCCGAGGAGTGGCTGGTGGGTTTGAACCACCAGCCTTCTGGTTAGCAGTCAAGTGCTTTATCCACTATGCTACCAGAGCTCACAGTATTTAGAATACAGTAAGTGCCCAGTACCAGTCTATGTCATTAGTATTGCACTTACCACATTATAGTTGTTATAACTTTCTCTGTCTTAGTAGACAATGAAATCCTTAAAGGCATCTTTCTATCTCCAGGCTGGCATAAAGTAGGTGCTCCATAAAAATTTGCTAAATTCTAATTTTTTAGGAAGTGTATGATTTAAAAATAAAACAATACCAACAATTTGAACTGCATCTTGAAGGACTATAAATGTGTAAATGACAGTACAGGGCCACTCTCGTTGCTGAAATGTTCTCCCCTTTAGGTGAAGGTACCTCTTTAATGATTTCAGAAATTGAATTTGTAAAAGTAACCCTCAAGTAAGGTTGTATGTTCTGGGTTCCTAACCATGCTAGGCATTCTCTCCAACAATCCTTGGTCTGAACAGCGAAGCAATATAGCTACAAGGTCAGGGCAGGTTTATTTCTAAGAAGGATACCTCATATCGACAGCTATGCCTTACTTGTCTTTATTAACATATTCCAGTGTGCTTTTAACTAAATAAAACTCTTGAAAATGTAACAAATGCCCACAGTAATCGCCTAGCTGCTACAGTTCTCTGTAACACCATTTATTCCTAGGCTCTCTCTCCAGCATTATAAAAGGGTCCCTCCGTAATCCTGAAGTCATTTAGAGGCCTGGAATATCACATTCAGGAAATAGTTGGTTTTCTGTCATAAGTGCTTATTGACTGTGACTCGAGAAACCCTCATACAGATAAATCTAACACCATAATAATTCAATATTTTTTTCCTCCAAAACAAAACCATTAGCATTTTATGAGAAAAAATATTTCATCTCTCTCTGTCTCTCTCTCTCTCTCTCTTTTTAAATATGCCACAGATGTAGCACTCTGTGTGGGTTGTTAGAAAGTCAAGGAATATAATTTCTTGATTAATTGCCATACACAAGATCCAAGTTATGTACAATTTTGGTAGTTAACCCCACTACCTCTCATAAGCAGTAACTGCTAAACCTTCCAAATAAGCACATTTATGATAAATCACTTGGAGCTGTTTAAGTGGATCAGGCCTTAAGTTACTCCTTGGGATAGATATGTCATTTTCAATGTGCATGGACTACAGGAGAGAAATTCCACTGTAAACCTTGGCCACGGGATCTTCGTTTCCCTTGCAGGCTTCAGGGAGTCTCAGTCAATATTTCTTATCTTATTTTTAAATATCTTGTGGTCTCAGAAATGGTTGGTGATTCAGAAATTACATCAGGACTCTAAAGATAGACTACAGGCTTAGACTTCAATAAATGCAGCAGTACTGTAACAGGAAAAGAAATGCCTGTTGGTTTTAAGACTATTGGGAATCAAAAAGCTATTCTTAGCTTGGTTATTTAGAGTCTATCTCCCCAAAAGCAAGCTACTTCCTCTCCCCAACCATCCATCTACTTAACTGGGTGCATTATGAATATAAATCACAAGGATTCCTGGGCATTCACACATTGCTGAACCCTGAGCTATGCAATCTTTTTATAGACTTTTGTTTGTCCCACCACAAATTGTTTTGTGACACAATTTCCATATTGGTTATCTTGCCACCTAGTAACTAATTTTCCTAAAACAGTAGGAATGGCAGCAACAGAGTTTTGGGGGAAAAATACAGGTCTTATGTGTATCTCACGGATACCACCTTATGCCATCCTACGTCAGCAGGTTGCTCATCCCACATTTTTACAAGGTAATCTCCGGCTTGAAAATTCTTTGTAGCTGACCCTGTGTTGCCCATTTATGTGCCTCCCTTTACTGTATAACCAAACAAAACCACATCTACTGCCCACGAGTTGATTCCATCTCAACTGTGAAATGTATCACATCTTAATTTCAAACAAGATGAGTCCATCAGTAGTTAAATGGCAAGTCACTGGCTTCTCTCACCTTCATGGCATTGGACTATGAGCGCAGACCCTCAGACAACTCTGCCATTTCTCTGCAAGTTGATCTTCTCTTCCTTAACTCTGGAGGTGTATTTCCCTAAATGTTAACTTATCTGGGATTTGTCCAGACAACCCTCCCTCCTCTAGTTCAAAATGTAGGGGCTGTATATTAATTCTGTTACAAGAGCCATTGTAACTCTTTTCTTGAGTCTCACACCCTTATAACTTAGTCAATATCGGTTCATCTAAAGTAAAGAAAAATTTGTTTTTAATATTCTTTTTGGTTTGTATTATCTGGACATCTTATGTTAAGCATATATCATTTTTGCAATAAAAGATGCTCTGTGAAATGAATTTGATAAAATGTTATATGTATTTTCTTCTGTCAAAACAGAAAATACCAAAAGGAAGTCTCCTCACAGCCTATGCCAAGTTTGTTTATAGGGTTCTTCTTTTCCTTTTTTTTCCCCCCACCATCCTGGCTTGCCTTACTATTAGACTACAATCCAATCAATAATTGACTACTAAGAAAAGTGTTTTACTGAATAAAGGAAAAAATTAAAACATGAATAAAAATGTCCTCTAAGTTTTCCTACATATATCCTATAATTTTCCAGTTGGCTTAACTACTCAACATATTTAAATAACCAACCAACATATTTATTTAACATTCAGCAGATGGACATGATAGGAACATCATGATTTTCAGATGTACTTTTATAACTGTAAGGTTTTCTCTGAGCCAGGATCACAACAGGTTCTTAAGGTAAAGCCGCCCCTACCTGCTGTTTCTTCAGCGTTGAAGCCGCTCTCAACCTAAACATGTCCTGTCAGATTAACCTAAACCCCTCACATTACAGTGGAAATCAAATCATTTTCTTCAATCTATTTTCTACCCACAGCATAAAAGAGACTATTTTACATGTTAATAGTAATCTGATGTGGTTGTGTAAATCTGATGTAAATATGATACTCTGTTTGGAAATGATGCTAATTTAGTTTAAAATGGAGATTACATTTCAACTTGTAAAAGAGCAGGATGGAATATTAGCATTCATGGCTGTTATATAATTTCCCTTTATACTATACGACCATTAGTCAAAAATTTTTCTGAACCTCTTTGTCCAAAGATTTCCCATTTTTCCTATAAGAAAAAGGACTTCTCTATTTAACTAGAAGTTAAACAGGTGGTACAGACCCTTGAAAAAAGATTAACAACAACATTATAAATGCATTTTTGAAGAAACATTTAAAGTTACAATGTAATAAACTGAACAGAATGTCATAAGAATGTCAAACTGGGCACAGTAAAAATAAATGTTATTCCCAAGGAAAATAAAAAGTCTGCATATTTATGTAACATTCAGCAGATGGACGTGATATTAATATAGGGTTTTCAGTTGTACTTTTATAGCTACTAGATTTTCTTGCCTAACTTGGCAACCCGAGGCACCATTTGATTTTTGGATTTGGACAATACTGCAACAGATGTCCAGACCAATAAAATAAATTCCTTAAGGGCTATGCTTAATTTGTGTAATTGATCAATTTTGGTTACATAGGCCTCAGTTCACCAGCATGTAACTGCCTTCCACAAAAGCTTTGCAGTTGGGATTTCATTCCATATGTTGCAGAAGTTTATGGACTCTTTGACAGCATGGCTGATAGAACAGGGCCTGTGGTGACACCTGTTGGCAACTCAGGGCAAAAATCAATAACCAACAGAGTGGATGATTTGGGGGCAGAGGGCTCTGAACCTTGGCAAGCTTGATATTTTATACGCATTCTTTGTTGGGGGGGGGGGCTCTCCTGTGCCATGAAAGAGGTTAGAAGCATCCTTGGCCACTACCCACTAGATGCCAGCAGGCCTCTGCCTAACTCCCACTGTCCCACCAGTTATAACAACTAAAATGTCTCTAAACATTGTTACCTGTCCCCTAGGGGGCAATATGGCCTGGAATGGTGCAGAGTTTGGATCAACTACCATTGGTCATATGAACCCACCCAGTGGCACCATGGAAGAGAGGTTTGGTGATCTGGTTCTGTAAAGATTACTCACTGCTGTCGAGTCGTACCTGACTCATAGAGACCCCTCCTTGGGTTTCCAAGTCAGTATCTCTTTGGAAGTAGATTGCCCAACCTTCCTTCCAAGGAGTGGCTAGTGGGTTTGAACCACCAGCCTTCTGGTTAGCAGTCACGTGCCTTGGGCACTAAAGATTACAGCCGTGAAAATCCTACGGAACAGTTCTACTCCACAACACATGGGTCTGCTGAGTTGGAATCAAGTCGATGGTAGCGGCTTTGAGGACCTCTGCAGTAGAGGAAGAAGCTTGGAATTTTAAACTTTTTTAACAACAAAACACAACACACTTTTTTTTTCTTGCCTTGTAGTTTCTGAATCTAATAGAACTTTTACCGACTACTCACAAAAACTTTGGCCTGACACAGGTATCTGTAATACATGTGCCCAAGCATCAGCTTCATTAAGGCACTCAGTTGCAGGGGAATTGAGACATGGATTTCCAAGCTCAACTCTCAAGTTCATCATTCACCTATTAAACTTGCCAGAGTTGCTATGTTAATTATCTCCCATATCCTTGATTTAGCATAATACGGCCTGCAGCCTGTGACAGAAATTAAAGGAAAGACCAGTGACCTCTTTTGTGATTGTGCTAATAACTACATGATAATAAATTAGTTTTCAATTTTCATAAGACTTTACATGATTAAAAAAAAAAAAGAAAAGAAAAAGGGAGCAAGTACACGATACACAAACTTGATAGAAGAGGGTAGATTAGCACCAACTTTCTTTTATAAATTAGTTTCCAGTCCATGTAAACAGGAACTTTAAGCAAACTGCAACATTATCTATGTGATTCAGAACATTACTGAGATAATAAATGTGAGAAGGTTATATCTCTGTTTTACACTGGATATTTTAACAATGAAAGCCTTTATGTGTGACTTTTTCAGGGATAGGGAAACTCTGACACACATCATAGACGCAGCACACATATGTACAGCACACGTGAAAGACTTTTCCAGCAAGACATATTGACTTGAAGGATTCGTACTAATATCAGTATAAAAGCACACAAAGTGAGATGACTCATCCAATAGCAAAGAAGTGCCGTGACTTCTTGGCATATTCTGTGCCTTCCTTACATCTGCTCCTGCCTCTAACAGCTTTCTTGCCTTGGCTGGTGAAATACAAATAAGAATGTACAGGAAGCATGGTCCCACTCTGATGTACAATAATATTTAGCTAATTAGAAAATCCTTCAGCTCATTATGCGAGGCAGTAGGAAGTAAGAAACATACATGAAAGCATGACACTTGCTAAGCCCTAGGATGGTGTCAAAGCTGAACTGGCATCACTTTTTTTCATTCCTTATAGCCTTGGTGGAATTGCAATTTCATTCCTTTAAAATCAGAATCTTGACTTTCAGAGGGAAGGAACCCTTGAACACTACACCATCTTCTGGCCAAATATCTAACTACAAGTTCTTAGTTAAAGTGTAGTCAAAGTCCCCATTTTCTAAGAATGACTGCTGAATTTGTCCTTAGAATCTCTGGTAGCATAGTGGGTAAGTGCTTGGCTGCTAATGGAAAGGTTGGCTTTTCAAACCCACCAGCTTCTCCACAGGAAAAACCTGAGGTAGTCTGTCTTTTTAATGGTTTATAGCCTAGGAAACCCTATGAGGCAGTCCTACTCTGTCCTATAGGGTTGCTATGAGTCAGAATTGACTTGACAGCATCAGGTTTGGTTTGGTTATATTTTATTACTCCTATTTTTAAGATAGCATAGTAGATAAGCAAGAAATAATGGGATCTTTCTTTCTGATTCAATGCAAAAGTAGTAGAACTCATGTTTTAACATAGCTTTATACTTCATAGTCTTGGTAAAAAAAAAAGAAAAAAAAATTGTACCACAAATATTTGTGGAGACCTGTGGTGTCAACGATTAACCTACTCAGCCACTAATGGAAATATGTTGGAGGTTTGAATCCACCCAGAGGTGCCTTGAAAGACAGTCCTGGCAATCTCCAAAAAATCAGCCATCACAAACTCCATGGGACACTGTTCTACTTTTGCCACACACGGGGTCGCCGTGAGTTAGAAACAACTCCATGGCAACTAGTTACTAGAATATGCTCTCTGTGGCCTAAAGAAACATAAAGCATGATTCTAGCCCTCTGAAAACTTGCAATCTAGTCATATAATTAGGAAATACAAAATGTGTGAATTCTGAGTAGCCCAGACAAGATGTGCAGTAGGACTTTGGAGGAGGAACCTTAGAACTGACCTGCTTAGAAAAGGTATATTATAGACAGTGGGCCTTGTATTATGAAGAATGATAAAGTTGATGATAATGATGGTTGAAACATGACAGGGACTGCACTTAGCCTCTTACAAATATTACTTTATTTAATAATCAAAATAACTCTATTTCACTGTTGAGATAATGAGTAACTTTCCCAACTGATCCAGCAAGGGATGGAAGAGGTAAGATTAAAGTTCAGGTCAGTCCAACTCTACCACTCATGCTCTGAACCTTCTGTCTCCCATAATGACTTAGATTGGAAGAAAGGCTGATGGAGGCAATGGGAGAGGGGAGAAAATATAGTTAGCAAAAGGGTACCAGCAGGAAGTGCATGCTTTAGAATCTCCCTGTACAAGGAATTTAGGGTAGAAATCTATTCTGGGACTGAAGATGGCCAAGGGATTTATTTGTTTGAAGCTGTGTTTTAAGAACTAGCACCCAGATCCTTTCCAGATGCAGACCAAGAGAAAGACTAACTTCCCAAATGTCCATGGGTGCTACCACTGGGAATATGTGCTATATATTCAAGGCTGGAGGTTCAAACCCACTAGCCACTCCTCAGAAGGAAGACTGGGCAATCTACTTCCGTAGAGATACCACCTTGGAAACGCAAGGAGAGGTCACTATAAATTGGAATCCACTCGACAGCAGTGAGTTTTTTGTTTTTGTTGTTTTGTTTTGTTAATTCAAGGAAACCAATGGGGGTAAATAGTTAAGTGGTTGAAAGAGCAATCGTAGGAAATGGAAAAATGCCATTTTTCAAACTACAGGTTGGAAAAAGATAAATGTTTCAGAAGGCTGTGGGGGGCTCTAATGATACATGTTTGTAGAATAACGGTCTTATTTAAATATTATACAAAACTTAATCTGTCCAGAGTATGCAAGATGGATGGGAAAGATTCAGAGCAGAGAGATAAAACATGATCACATTAATCAAGATATATGTCAAGAGAAAGGAAACAAAGGGGCATATGTAAGACACAATGCAAAGAAAGTGAGTAGAGACTGGTGATTGGGCTGATTGGGCAGATTAAGAGAGGCCCCATGTGAGAAGTAAGAGACAGACAACCATCCCAGTGTTCAAGTTTTTGTGGTTAAAGTGGAAATTAGAAATCAGGAGTAGAAATCAAATTTGCAAGAACAAAAGAAGAGATAGGTTTGGTTTCAGGAATCCCAAATCTTCAGGTGTGGTGAACGGTCCAAGAGGAAAGGTCCACTATGCCAGTGAACCGTGAAGAGACTGGAAGGACAGATTGAAAGTCATCCACATAGAACTCAAAACTGAAAACATGAGAACAGATGAGCTTTCCAAGGAAGAGAGAAGTAGGAGAGAAAACCAGAGACCTAAAACCTGAATATGTTGTTAAGTGCATGATTAGAAAGGGGTCAACGTGAGGATCCAGGGAATGAGGCAGAAAGTAGATAAGAAAAAATCAAGACGGCAGAAGAGCCGTGGAATATCAAAGAAGAGGTTATGCTTAAGGTTACAGAAGAGTCACAGAGAAGAAAGTCTCCATATTTTAATATTTGCCAAATAATTATTGAGTATCTACTTTGGGCCTGCTATGGCAGTCAACAAAACAGAACCTGTGTCCTCACTGAGCTTCTATTTCAGGGAGGAGGAGATGGAAAATAAACATATTAGTATATTAAATTGAACCACATGATATTGCCAATATTTGACTATTTTCATCTACAATATTTGCAATTTCATGGGTTAAATCTAATATAAAGTCAGGTCATAGTAAATGCTATGAAGAAATCTAAACACATCAAAGAGAAAGAGAATGTAGACAGAGGAGAGAGATCATCTACATGACCAGGAAAGTTCTCTCTAATGAAGTGGCATCTGAATGAAGCGGGGGAAATGTGCCACGTGGGCATGTGAGCACCAAGAGCAGAGGGAATAGCAAGGATCAAGGTACTGGGGGTAGCTATGTGCTTAGAGAGAAAAACAAAAGGCCAATGGACTTTGCCACTGAATGACTGTTGGAGAAATATTCTCAGTAGAATGGTTAGGACTGAGTCTTGGGGTTGAAAATACTACAAAGACCAAATGAAAATATAAGGGATTCAAGAAAAATGACTAGTAAGCTACAGCTTCATTCACTTATTTAGTCATTCATACAACAAAATAACTGAGTCAAAAAGCAGAGGATCTGAGGAGGTAGGAGGATCTAGTGAAGATTTTTTTCAAGCTAGGGGAGACCTATGCATAGCACAGCAGAAGAAAGTCAGCCTAGAGGGTGTAACTGGAGCCTAGAGGGTGTAACTGAAGATACCATGGATAGAAGGCTTGATGGAGGGAGCAGAGGTGGGGGAAAAATGTGGCTGTAGGTAGGAGCTCTGGTAGCATAGTGCCTAAGGCACTTGACTGCTAACCAGAAGGCTGGCGGTTCAAACCCACCAGCCACTCCTCGGAAGGAAGGTTGGGCATTCCTACTTCCCTAGAGATACTGCCTCGGAAACCCAAGGAGGGGTCGCTATGAGTCGGGGCCGGAAACCCAAGGAGGGGTCGCTATGAGTCGGGGCCGACTCGATGGCAAACAACAACAACAACAACAGGTAGAAGTGGAGAGAGCCAGCCTCCAGAAAATTCCCTTCAAACAAATGTAAATGATGCAGTGATAACCTAAAGCTGGGACTGCAAACTCAAATTCCAGTTTCACACATTTAAAGTGAGTGTGTGAAGTGGTGGGTCAGGCAGGTAAAATATAATAGGGAGCGGTGGGGATTGAGGCAACCCAGAAACATCATGTCCCAAGTAAAGAGAATAGCTGTGCCTCAGCTCAGACTGCTGACTGCAAAAAAACAAGAACCCAGAGTTGCCAGATGCTCTGATATTTCAAGATAAGCTAAAAAGATGCAATGTCTTGATTTGTATGTTGTTAGACAAGTTAAAGATTTTTAAAACATTATGCAGTCCAAACAAAACACATCTGTAGCCCAGATGGGGTGTGCAGGTTGCCAGTTTAGGACCTCTGGCTTGGAAAAAAGATTTTAGCATGGTCCCCAGACTCAGCCATAGCTCTGAGTTCTTGACTTATAGTTGCATTTGTCCTGTAGGCAGTCCCAACTGGAGATCCTCCCAGCACCTCAACCATAGCAAGCCTAAATATATGGTCATTTTCTTTCCCTCAAACCACCCCCTCCCTTAACCCGGCTTGCTCTTGAATGGCAGCACCACTGCCAAATTCCTCAGAAGTAAGGCTTGGTGACCTACTTTCGAAAAGTCAGCCATTGAAAATCCTAAGAAGCACAGTTCAACTCTGACACACATGGGGTCACCCTGAGTTAGAACTGACTCTACAGCAACTGTTTTTTATACAGCACTTCAGTATCAGATTGCCTTTAACAATGAATATACAGTTGATGATTCTAAATGTTTGTAGAACAAATGAATACATGATTGTGTCCTTCATGACAGCAGCTGTAAAAACTTCTATAACCAAACTGAACCTTGGAAACCAAATTTTTAATTTAAGATCTCTAAAATGCTTACCTAATGCTCTCTTCCTGTATTTTAAAATTAAATTTCTATGGATTCAAGTTTAATTATTATCCATTTATACAATAAACATGTCACTTTACAAATAATACATACAAAAGCCTCCTAGCCAGCTCATATTTTTATCATCTGACAAGATCATTAAGTTCCTTGCTAGAAAAAAGAGATCAGACTTAGCCCAGATTCTGAAACTAACTTCCAGCGAACTTAAGCATGTCAGATAAACCCTGATTTCCTCAATCTATAAAATGGGTACAATAATATCTGCCTATAGGCAAGGGTGGTAATGGTTCCTATAGACTTGAAGTCCTTTAAGCTCAATGTAAATCCTTGGTCTACGTCATGGTAACTATATGTCCTTAAACAAATTAATTAATCTTTCTACCTTGGTTCCTTTACATGTAAAATGGGAATAAAAATACCACCCACTTATCATGAAACTTATGTAATGGTGTATAGAGTTACTGTTGTTATTGTTGTTATGTGCCGTTGCGTCGGATCCAACTCATAACGACCCCTCCTTGGGTTTCCAAGGCTATCACTATGGAAGTAGTTTGCCCCATCTTCCTTCCGAGGAGTGGCTGGTGGGTTTGAACCGCCAGCCTTCTGGTTAGCAGTCAAGTGCCTTAGGCATTATGCTACCAGACTTACCAGGAAGTAGTAAATGCTCAGTGAATGCTAGCTTACTATTATTGTTGAGAGGCAAACAAGACAACGTAAATAAAAAAAGAACTGTGAACAAAAATCGTCCTTGGGAAGACTCATGATTATTCTTATTAGAAGGTTAAATAATAACAGTACCAATTGTCTAACATCCATTTAAACAAAATTCTTACTTCTCCTGCTTGTGGCCTTAAAAGTCAGCCCAGGGTTTTTATGAACTGAGACTAGAATTGGGCCCAGAACGTACATTAGACTTCAAAGTGTAGAAACCTAGAATATTCCCTACAGTTTCATGAAATCTCTTTGAATTTTTAAGAGACATTTTCATTAAATCTGGTAATCCTGTTTGGAATATCCAAATCTGTTCTGAAGCAATTGGAAGTTTTACTGCACCAAAACTAAGGCAAACTGGACCCAAAGGTTCAAATTAAAGTCAAAGAGAAATGTAGCTTCTTGGTATAGAGTTCAGTGCTGGTTCCAATTCATGCCGGCAGGGCTCTCTTGCATTCAGCAAACTGGATTGATGGAACTGGGCTGCAGGCTTCTATCTGTCTGGCTAACCCTGTGTAATACAACCATGACTGCCTTCATTTGTGTGTTGTGTTTTGCTTTTCCTCATCAACCTTCTTGAGGTAAAAGACATTCAACTAGATGTTCAGATGGCATTCTTCTCAAAAGGAAAAAAAAAAAAAAAACACCAACCAGGGGATATTTTGACTTATTCAGAACCAAAATCTATTTTTTAGATATGTATTTCACTCACTCAACAAATACTTATCAGCAAATGAAATATCAATTAAATGTCTCCAATTTCCCTTTCACTTTGGCATTGAGGACCTGGATTTTGTTTGACCTTGAACAAGCTTTTACTCTCAAATTTCCTATCAATAAAGCAGAGATAATGACAGTATTTGCTCACTGCATGGGGGAATTGTAAAACTTAATTAATTGAAATCTTGGATGAAATGTGCTAGCAACACCAACATTCTGCGTTACTTCCTGACCTGTATATGAATGAGTGTTAATTTAAAAAGACAAACTCTCCCATTCGTAACATGATTGTAGAGTGGAATTTTACACACACACATGCATAGACATGAGTGTGCGCGCACACACACATACACACACGTGCTCATCCATATACATATGTATATGCATATGTATAGCTTGGCATTTGTACGAATGTGTGATTTCAGCAGCAAATCAGCCAAAGGAAAAATTAGCTACAGTTTTTTTTCCAAGGGAAATAATTTTCTGTTCATGTTCTGTTATTTTCAAAAGACTCTAATGCTGTTATTTCAAAGCTAAATGTCCTCAAACAAGGCAAAGACAATTCTTCGTTGAATTATACTTGCAGATGCCAAATTTTCAGTGTTGTGCTAAAGTCCTATGAGAAAAACCCAAAATTTTAAAAATGTATATGGAAACATTCTTTTAAAATGAATTTAAAATACTCCACCCTTTTAGGATCAGATAACTTATAATAAGAAGATAAAGAAACCTTCAAAAAGACAGAGGGAAGGAAAGAGATAGAAAAGAAGGGCATATTTACAGAATTAATTATCTTCTCTCCTCCCTCCACTTAAAAAAATAAATATTACACATGAAACTTATTTTGGATTATGGCTTCAGTAAAATTTTCAAGGTCATTTTGTGACAAAGTTATAGAAAGGAAGAGGTATGATGTAATTTAGTAGGTTTATTAAGAGCTATTTCTTTTTCTCTCTTCATAGTTCTCTTTGGTCAATTATCACATAAATAAATACCTGCATGTCCTTTTTGGCACACAAACAGATTAGCTATGTTTTTACATGTAAATATTATCTCTGAATACAGCTATATTCATGGCTGTTTAGTTAACTCAATGTCATAGCATTTTTTAAAGTGGTCATTTATACAGATAAGGCTTTTATTTAATATGCTGCTGTTATTAGGTGCCATCAAGTCAACTCAGAGACCCCATGAGACAGAGTTGAATTGTCCCACAGGGTTTTCTAGACTGTAATCTTCGGGGGAGCAGATTGCCAGGTGTTTCTCTTGCATATTCACTGAGTCAGTTCAACCACCAACCTTTGGACTAACTGCCAAATGTTTAACTATTTTGCCACCAAGGCTTCTTTTTATGGCATCCAAATATGGCCTCCTGGCATAAGAAAAGTATACGCAACTGGTAAGAATTGAACAACATCTAATATGGTGGGAACACTATATGATGGATTAAGGGATGTTTATCTTGCTAGCTTAAACAATAATCTTTGTTAATTTAAGTAACACTGATTCTTAACATCTAATGAAAATGTTGGATGTGAAATATAAACATTTTTATAGATATACCATGAATTTAAATATTATTTAACTTTATTTTATTAAATCATGTTCTACCTAGACAGAATACTTCCACTAGCATATTTAATGTGGAGAGAAAGAGAAAAAATATAAAATGTCAAATATGCCTTAAAGGGGAAAAGAGAGGAAGTATTCTTGTAAAACATATGAAAAAAAATCTGAAAAATATCATAATTAAGTTGATGGAAAGATATGGCTTTCAAGAAGCTATTACACCTTTCTTTCTTATTTGCAATTCAATTTTTATTCAGCTTCTTGAATTTAAGGCAGATATTTTTTGTCTGCTTGTTCACTGCCAGATTATCACAGTCTAGTACATTGCCTGACACATAGTAGATCTCAATAAGTATTTGCTGAATAAAAAAACAAAGGAAGAAAGCTCATCAGGGCAGACTGCACAAGATGCTTAGTAGCTGCTATAAAATTTGAGTGTGGTAAAAAGCAAAAGAAATTCTATGGAGCTTTTTATCTGTAACTCTGGTTTGACCATAAGGAAAGAAGAGTAAAGAAATTAAGAGGAATCAGAAATCAATAAATGGGGCTCTGACTCACTCTGCACACTCTGTAGAATAAGAAAACAGAAATTGCCCAAAATGATAAATGAAATATTATTCTCTTCTTCTCAAGCAATAAGACATCAATTTTATTAAGGAAAAAAAAAAAAAGAGTTGAAGTAGTGAGGAAAAAAAAATAAGATAAAAAAAAGTCATGGAGTAAAACAAAAATCAAAGCCACCGCCATCACCTAGATTCTGACTTATAATGAATGACTCTACAGGACCGAGTAGGAAAATTTGGAAACCCTTTAAGGAAGCAGACTGCCTCATCTTTCTCTCACGGAGGGGCTGGTGGGTTTGAACCACCAACCTTTTAGTTAGCAGCCCAATGCTTTAATCAATATACCACCAGAACTCCTGCCATAGAGTAAAGGGCCCAATATATCTCTAAATAAATTAAAGGTTGTGTGGCAGGCATTAGCTAGGTACTTGGGAGATGGGTGCAAGCCACAATTGTCCTCAGGGAGCTCACAGCCCAAAGCAGGAAAAATAATAGTCAGGCTCTGGTGCTGATAGCAAAGAAAGGAGAAAGAAGTAAGAAAGGTGACAAAATTGAAAGGGAAATTAATTGTTCTTTTTTCTTTAAAATTTTTGCACAATTCCCTGTGCCTTGAAAAGACACAACAAATGAGTCATGGAAGACAGTTCAACAAAAGCCTCCAAAATGCATGTTGATAAATTTAAAAACTTTACATGAAGAGAGAGTAACAAAGAATTAAAACTCTTCTGGAGGTATGAAAACCCAGGGAAATATCAATCCACGTTGAGCACTAAAAAGTCACAAAATAAAAATGGAATTCATATGTTTAAAAAAAAAAGTTCAACAGTGATGGACAGCCCACATAGCATTAACCAAACAAACAAACCCATTGTCACAGAGTCCATTTCAACACATAGCTCCCCTATAGGACAGGGCTGAACTGACCCATAGTGTTTCCAAGGTTGTAATCTTTACGGAAGAAGATTGTCACATCTTTCTCCCCCGGAGCGGTTGGTGGGCTTGAACTGTCAACCTTCTGGTTAGTAGCTGAGTACTTAACTACTGCACCACTAGGGCTCTTTACATAGCATTAGAGTGTACATTTTATGGTAAAATTTTTAAATACCACAATCAAATAGTACAAATTGAAAGCATAACTATGTTAGGATTTGCACAGAAAAATGCATAGATTAGAAAAGACTCTGGTAGCTTTGTAGGTCAAATGTGGTCTATGATCATGCTTCTTTAGCTCTTTACTGTGCAAAACTTCAAACATATCCAGATATAAATATATATATATATATATATATATATATATATATATATATTCATCCATCACCCAGCTTCAATAATTATCAATCTATGGCTAATTTTGTATAGTTTATTTTCTTCTCCACTTCCACACTTCAATTTGGGATTATTCTGAAGCAAATATTAAACATTTTATCATTCATCTGTAAAGATTTCAGTGCATATTTCTAAGACATAACATTTTTAAAAGCATAATTACAATACCATTATTATAACAAATAATAATAATTCTGTATCATCAACAATCCAGTCAGATTTCAAACTTCCCTGATGATACACAAAGTACTTTTAAACATTAGGAATTTATTGCCACATTTGAAAGTAGAGATCTTTCAGCCAAAAATCTAGTGTTCTGATTTCTCTTGAAAAATCAGAAAGATCTCACAACTCTGGGTACAGATACTCAATAGCAATGTTGAGCAGGAATGAAAGTCACTTCTCCTTTTAGAGGGGTCTTGCACTCTCCCAGGACCCCTGGGAGTACAGTGGTTAAAGCATTTGGCTGAGAACTAAACATTGGCAGTTTGAGCCTACCAGCCACTCTGAGGGAGAAAAATGTGGGAGTCTGCTTCCATAAAGAGTTACAGCCTTGAAACCCTATGGATTCTCTAGGGTCATTATGCATCAGAATTGATTCAATGGCAGTGGGTTTGGTCTTTTGGGGTTTACTCTCCAGCTGACCAGGGTTTTCACCATTCCCTACTGTCCTGCCCACTGCTCACTTCATGCATCTACATTACCTGCCTGGGTCGTGGATGCATTTGAGTTTGCAACCCTGTATTTAAGCCAACAGAAATTATAGTAATTAGGACCCAATCTTTCTACCACCTATCTGTCAGTTTGTTGAATGTGGTGGCTTGCATGTTGCTATGATGCTAGAAACTATGCTACTGGTATTTCAGTATCATCAGGGTTACCCATGGTGAACAGGTTTTAGCAGAGCCTCAGGCTAAAACAGACTAGGGAGAAAGACCTGGCAATCCACTTTTAAAAATTACCCAAATAAAACCCTATTGATCACAACAGAATACTGTCTAATAGAGTATCAGGAGATGAATTCCCTATGTTGGAAATTCTCAAATATATAGTAGCCACAACAATAGATTTGTGCATACCAACAATTGTGCAGGTGGTACATGACTGGGTAGCATTTCGTTCTGTTGTACAAAAAGTTGCTGTAAGTCAGAACCAACTCAACAACAATCCATGCTTTAGCTTATGGGGTTAAAGTCATACACAGCAACCGTAGTTTAACCATTACAGAACTGAGTGAGTCATGGACAGAGCAGAAAGACTCAACCCTGAAGACAAATGGTCAGCTGAGAAATTCGTACCATGTACAGAACAAGAGGAGATGCAAAGTCAACAAACAAGGGAGCCAAGGAGGAGAATGGAGGAGTTATGAGGCACAGATTGATTTGATTACTTCAAGAATTACTTGGAGAACCAAATTATGTGCTGGGCCTCTCTTCTTTGCTGTGCATTCCAAAATCCAGAGATGTTGCTTTTAAGGGAGTTATGCCAAGTCCAACACTTCCCTCCTTCCCCATGTATTTGTCAGTTTTGAAATGTGAGAGTGCAAGCCCAGTAGGTTAAATTAAAAATGTAGTCACTGGGGTGAGGTATTAACGCTTCTACAGTTAGAACTAAAATTAAATCTAAAATATGGTTTCTTACACTTACCTATCTCTATACGTAGACTTCTTTATAGATACATTGAGTATTGAGCATTCCGGCATGAGAAAATAAAGCTGTATGTGTTGGATAACCAGATGCTAATTCAAAATTAAAACAGCTTAATTTTAAGACTGGAAGGAGAGCGGATGTACAATTTGATTGTTATGCACACAGTAAATTAAAACCAAAAGAAGGCAATGAGTGTGAAATATTAAATATTTACATCTCAGGGTATTTTTGTGCACTGTGATATTAATGGGTGTAGTGATTAAACCATTCGGCTGTGAATGAAAAGGCAGTGGTTGAAATCCACCAGCTGCTTCATGAGTAAGATGGAACAGTCTGCTTCCATCACGATTTTGGCCTTGGAATCCCTATGAGGCAATTCTACTCTGTCCTATAAGGTCACTATGAGTCAGAATTGACTCAGTGACAGTGGGTTGGGTTTGAATAATTATTGTACCTTCTGTAGTGATACTGCCTCGGAAACCCAAGGAGGGGTCGCTATGAGTCGGGTTTGACTCGACGGCACATAACAACAACAACAAGACACAACAAGGATATCATGCTTGGTAAAGTGGAGGGTGAACAAAGAAGAAGGCCCTCAATGAGATGGATTGACACAGTGGCTGCAAGGATGGGATCAGGTAGAGCAAGGGTTTGTGAGGCTGGAACAGGACCGGGCAGTGTTTTGTTCTGCTGTGCATAGGTTTGCTATGAGTCGGAGGTGACTCCACAGCACCTAACAGCAACAAGAACAACATCTAAGACACACCTAGACTAAGAAAAAAAAATTTTTTTTTTTTACATATGCGTATATGCACCTGTCGATGCACATGCATAATCCCCTTAATGCTAGCAGAACCAGAGGAAATGCACCATTGAGAAAAGCAGGGCTTTGAACTAGTTAGAACCAGTTCAGTCCTGGTTGATGAAGTGAAATTGGAACAGATCCAAATTTTTAAAATTTGGGTGCTACAGAACAGTAACAGGAAAAATGATAGATCAAAACCCTGGAATAAGAGACTTGGAAATGGCGCAGTGACCGCTTTCAGAAGCACAATGCATGAGATTGGATTATTGGCAGGACTGCGGAAGAGCATCACACATTGAAAGCAGTGTGGTTGGCTGCCATCTCTGAGTGGGGCGCACGGGCTGTTTCCAACTCTGCTCAAATCACACAGGCAAGATGTCTGGTTAGTATGCAGTGTGTATGCTGCCCTTGTTTTCTAAGAGAAAAATTAATTCGACCTGTAATTTTTCCTGTTCTGTTTATCATTCCAGGTCACCCAAATTTTAGAAATTCTGGTGGGTTCCAGTTTCGTTTCCTAGGCCAGAACTGAAGTGGGAAGAATTGGTCCAAAGCCCTGGAGAAAAAGAGACCTTAAAAGTTTAGGATAATGATGAGATGTTATCTGATAGGATCTGTTTCTCTTGGAAGTAGGTGTATTAATTCCATTAAAATTTCTTAGAATAAATATGGCATGTGGAACAAGAAAAACTGAGTTCATAAATAATTTCATAGACAATGTCCCAGAAAATGACACTTGTGGATCTTCTTGTGTACTGAAAACCGCAAAGATAGCTTGAGGTTTTATGTGGGAACTCAGTCTAGGAAATGAGTCATCACCTGTGACTCCTCCATTATTGACCATCTTTAGTGAAGATGCCTTTCTGCTGTCTTTTCCATTTGTTATTTCAAACCCCCCTCCACTGAATAGTCTACTTGATAACAGTGATAAGCCCACCAGCCTTCAGGGAAGAACACAACTCAAAGACAAGTCACACATTTAACAAGTAGAAAAGGTGATAAGATAAAAACAGTGCTTAATAAAATGCTGGGGTCAGGAGGCCAGAGCTCTAGCACAACTTCTGCTCTTTAGCCACTTAGATAACCCTGATCTAGACAGCAGGATTTTTATCTATGAAGAACTAAATCCCAAACCAAACTCACTGCTATTGCATGGATTCCAACTCATAGCCACCCCCATTGGGTTTCTGAGGCAGTAAATCTTTACTGAAGTAGATTGCCCCATCTTCCTTACATGGAGGAGTGGGTGGGTTTGAACTGCCAGCCTTCTGATTAGCAGTCAAATGCCTTAGGTACTGCACCACCACTGAAGGAAGGTATACCCACCTACTTCACAAGATCAGAAGACTCAAAAATGATGATGTGTCTTTGTGAAGGTAACTACAAAGGCCATAAGTAACATAGCTCCCATATGTTCTGTTTTTCAGAGTTTTGATTCACTTTTTAAGGATTTATTGCCCTTGATACTTTTAAAAAAAAATCTATTATATAAGTAATTCATGTTGATTTTTATAAATAAGAACAGGATAAACAGAAAGAAGAGGGGGATATCATTCAGGATCTCACCACTCAGAAATAACCCATTAACATTGTGGCATATACATATCAATCTAAACCACTGCTTCTCAAACAATGGCAATTCCTCCTCTCCTACCTCTACTTCTCACAGGTCACATCTGGCAATGTCTGGAGATATTTTTGGTTGCCAACATTCAGGGTGGGGGAGCTGCTTGCATCTAGTATGTAGAAGGCAAAGATGCTGCTAAACACCCTACAACAGGCCCCATAACAAAGCATTATTCAGCCCAAAGTGTCAATAGTGCCTGGGTGGAGAAACCCTGATCTAAATATACATGTAAATATGTACATATAACATCTTCTACAACATGAATGCCAGGATGTGATTCTAAACTGTCTTTTATCACCTTATGTGAGGTGGAATGGCATTTCCAGAATTGCACATTTAACCAATGTTTTCTACTATTACAATAGCATACATGTGATGAAATTTAATGCTGAAATTGTAAAATGTTTCTTCATATACATTTAGTGGATGCAGTGTTTATGATAATATCACACCATTTCTTGTTTACTCTCCCAGCTCCTTCTATAATTGCAAGAAGCCAGTGGGATGACAGGGGAGAGGAAAGATGGAGATGGCTTTTGCTCAAGGCACATTTAGGGGTGCTTCCCTCCTACAAAATACGTTATTTCTTGACACTGCAATGGGGCCAACACTGATGTTACATTGGCCATTGAGAACACACGAGGGACTCAGATTATTATGAGAACATTGTTAAAGTGGAAATTTTCTTGTGAAAAACAATGTTTTACTTTCCTTATGAATATGCAATTATCAAAAAAAACACAAACAAACACTGCCGTCAAGTCGGATCCAACTCATAGTGACTTCTCCTTGGGTTTCTGAGGCGGTATGACTATGGAAGTAGATTGCCCAACCTTCCTTATGAGGAGTGGCTGGTGGGTTTGAACTGCCAGCCTTCTGGTTAGCAGTCAAATGCTTTAGGCACTATACCACCAGTGCTTTTTAAAACCTTAATTGTTATTTTTATATGGCTAAAAATTAAATATCAGTACTCTACCAAAATAAATTTAACTTAATAGAGATTAAGAGCCCAAGTGGGAAAGGTGTTCCACAATTTTTTAACCTAAAAAAAAAATTGTGTAAAAAGTTGAATAGGATCATAGTAAACACTGTAATGTGCCATTTTTGATTTAGCACTATGTAGTGCAGTGTATCCATAAATATAAGCCTAAACTACCTTTCAACAGTATAAAATTATTTCATTCTACCCATATGTCATAATTAAATCAATCCTAGTATAGATATTTATATGATTTTCAATCTTTCACTAGAGTAAACAGTACAACTCTGAATATCTTTATTGTCAGATCCTTATGTTCATCTTGAATTATTTTGTTAAACTGATAGAAGTCAAACTGTAGAATACATACAGCCAACTTGTCCTCTGGAAGATTTTACCAAAAGGAAAAATTTAAGTTCACTTTTGTACTTACCATATTATCTTCTCTAACAATCTGCCTCTATCTCTGAAGTAGAATCCATTGTCATTCCTAGCTGTCATTATTTCTTTCTTTTTTTTTTTTTTCTGTGACATGAATTACTCAAACCAACAGTACATATGTGACATCAATGCAAACTGCCTAAATTAAAGTTACTTCCAGGTTTTGATTCAACCAAACTGATCATTGATCTCTGAATTATTCAGATCAAAATTCACAAAAAAAGACCCACAGCCTTTCTGATTTAGCCATGAGGGGAACCCTAATTAGCAGCCTGTCTTTCCTTTAAACTATCCTTCCAACCACATACAACTACTATGTATTGATTTCATTAACATATTTAATTTTTTTTTAGATTTTACTGTGGTTAATATATTATTTTTTTTAGATTTTACTGTGGTTAATACATATAACAAAACATTTGCTATTTCAACCATTTTTACATGTACAATTCAGTAACATTAATTACGTTCACACTGTTGGAACCATCACCACTAACCATTTCCAAATTTGTGTATCACCCTTAACAGAAACTCAGTACCCCTTAAGCAATAACTTCCCATTCCTCCTCCCATTAACCCTGGGAAGCATTAATAAACTTTGATCTCTGCACATTTGCCTACTCTGGGTATTTTGTATATATAGGACTTTTGTTTTGTGAGTCAATCTGAAGCCAGAGTTCTAGCAGCCTCCAGGAAAATCTTTAACCAGAAACCTTTTAGTGTCAGTAGTGCTAACAGAACTTTTGTAATTCTAAACACTCCTTAGGGCCTTTATCTGCCCTCCAGTCTCAGCAGGTATCAAGGAACTTCCTCCGAACTCAGCACGCATCACAAAAGCCACCCGGATTCAGCACGTATCAGAGATTTGCTCGACTCCTGAAAGTCTCCCACATATCTGAGCTGCATCCTCCCTAGATAATATTTTCCTAAGTGAACTTTGGAGCCAGGGGGAGTTTCTTTACGTCCCCCAACATCTTAGATCACTGCCCTAAATCCCTTAGCAACAACCAATCACCTGTACCCCCTCGCCCCGGTGCTGTCCCTCCCCATATTGTTCCATAAATTGGTGAAAGAAACGGGGTACGGGGTCTTTTGCTTAAGCCATTGACCTGGTAAGGGCAAAGACCCTAACTTAAGTTAGCTAATAAACTGTCCTATCGCATTTGCATTGTCGTGGGTTAGCATATTCTTCTCTTCCGAGATTCTACTTTACAACCTGGGTACAACAGTTTCTGATAGGTTTTTAACACACACTCATGAGCACAGGTACTGTTTGAACTTTCAGGCCTTTCTTTTGTCATTTTTATTGCCAAGAGTTTGGTCTTTATTTTTCTTCTGAGACCTACTCTGCTAGACTGGAAGACATTAGAAGTGGTTAGCCAACCTAATCCCAAGGTCCTGGGGGAAAATTCAGAAGTAACTACATTGTGTTTAAAAACTAAATACTGCAGCAAAGTGTTTGAGTCTGGGCATATGTGCTAGTACAGGGAACACAAAATATTTTCAATCAAGTGGAAAGGGTTCTCCAAATGTGAAGAAGTCTCCAGGTTTCCATAACATGGACCCTGATCATCGGGGCTGCAATTCTCCTCTCTGGCCACTAGAGTGCCATTTTCTGCCCTGAGGAGGAATCGGCTAAATGTGGCCTCTGGTTTATACTGTAATAATCTCCTTCCAAGTGTGAATTTATTCTTTCCCTCCTTGCTGGCAATTTTTACTTTTCCAGCTTGGCACATAGATCTTGCAAGTCTCCCTGGAAGGTGACTCATATTTAAATATGAATGGGGCAGCTGGCTTCTGTTATCTTAAAGGGTTACATTATGTCATTGCACATTTTCAATAGAGGTAAAAACAAACTGTGCTCTTTCCACACATCAATTCCAGTAATATATATTTGTGTGAGATCACGGGGACTTATAAAGTAGCTGAAATTTTTCCAGCTCTAAAAATTAAAACCAATGTGCTATACTTCTTAATAATTTAGCAACAACAACCAAAAAATCCCTTTACTACCTGTCATGGTGTTTGGAACTTATTTCTAAAAAATGATAATGGTAGTGATGATGATGATGATGATCACAGTTACAATGACAACAACTATGGGATCAAATGTTAATGTGTATTGACCATTTACTACATACCAGGCTCTGTGCCAGCACCTTTACATTGCTGTGAATGAAGGCGTCGCTGCAATGCAAAGAAAAAAGTACTCATTGTTCCTATATTACAGATGGAGACTCCAAAGGCTTAACAGTTAAAGTCAAAGAGGTAGTAAATGGCAGAGCCAGGATTTGAAAGCAGTCAGCTTTCAATTCCAAAGTCTGTACCCTTAACCATTATGATATATATTCATCCACATATCTTAGTAGATAATTTTCTAGGGTTCTAGCTTAAATCTTTCCTCAGCACATAACAGAGGACTGGGGAGCTTTTCCTGAAGGCTGAGATGTTCTGAATTTTCCTAAGCATCAAATGCACAGACTTCTCTTAGAAGAGGCATCGTACTATAATTTAGCAGCCTGTCTCTAGTCACTACCCTTCTTCACATGGACTGAGAACTCCTTGAGGACACAAACTCACTTACCTCTTACGGTGCCCAGTACTTAATAGGCAAGCAGTAAGTATTCTAAAGCCTGTATGGTGGGAGAATGAACATATTAGCAAATGAGTTGTATCTCCTTTATCAAAGGAGAGGAGCAAAGTGAAATTCCTAGATCTGCATTCCCCTATATTCCTTTTCTATTTTTATGTCATACTCCACCATGTATTTTTTTTTCTTTTTATTGTGATTTGGGTGAAAATTTACAGAGCAAATACACTTTCCATACAGCAGTTCACATACACTTTGTCTCATGACATTGACCGCAATTTACCACAATGAAACATCTCCCCTCCTACTTCCTCCCAATAGTTACCTCTTCCCTGGGTCCATCCCTCCATACACTCCTACCAACTGAGCTGTCTCCCTGTGCATAAGCAGCCCTTCTTTCTCTCATGCTTATTCTCTCCAAGGAGTGTATCGACCTCAGGTAAATGTTCAACTCATATGCCTGTCTACTGTTTTCCACCATGTAATTTGACTCATTGCAAAACCATCCCAAATCCTGCTTCCTTACAAAGAAAGGTAGAGATTGGAGTCAGAACACCTGGGTTTGAATCCTGGCTGTGTCACTCACTGGATGTAAATCTAGGACTTAACTCTCTTGTCTTCATTTCTTTAGCTATGAAATAGGTTCTGTAACAGCATCTAATGCACATTACAAGTCTGAGATGTATAGATTAAATGGCATAAAGTAGGCACAATGAATAGGTTAGAATAGTTCCCAACCCATAGCATGAACTCAAGAAAAGCATATAATAGCACCAGAGTAGTATAAACAGTTAACAACTGGGCTACTAACCGAAAGGTTGGCAGTTTGAATCCAACCAAGAGGCACCTCAGAAAAAAGACCTGCAGTCTACTTCCAAAAGATTACAACCATTGAAAATTTTATAGAGTGGAGTCCTACTCTGAGACACATGGGGTTGTCATGAGTCTGAATCAACTCAATGACAATTGGTTTGGTTTATAAGAGTAGTAGCAGTAGTATTAACAGTTGTAGCTGTAGTGGTAATAGTAGTACAGTATTCCAGGAAAAGGCGAGCACAAGGAACAGGAGAATGAAGATTAACAAACACTTCCTCCAAATTCATATGCCATTTGCTACAGTGTATGTAGAAGGCACAACTTCCTCATCAAAAATAGAACCAATTCTTATTAAGGTAGCCACAAACTATTACAGTTACAAAACAATCATTCTTCTGTGCCAAGGACTATGCTAAACATTTATGTGCATTGTGTTATTTAATGTACACAACAACCTCTCAAGGTAACTTCAATTAACCTCAGTGATAGATGCAGAAAGAGATGTTCAAACAGGTTAAGTCTTTTCCCCAGGCCCCCACAGCTGGTACGTTATAGCACCAGGAAAAAGACTTTAATTTGCTTGTTTACTTAAAATAGCCTGTCCTTTCCACTGGACTAAAAGGCCTATGAGGCAAGACAGCATGTCTGTTCTGTTCACCACTGTAGTCAAAGCCCGGAGCACAGGTCATCATCAGCAATGTTATTGTGAAATGACGGGAAAAAAATGAATGAGTAAGTAAAAAACAGAAACCTAGAGCCTAAACTCTTAATCAAAATGTCTCTTAATTTTCTGAAGAGAAGGATATTTTTACATAACATATCAATGGCAAAATTAGAAGCTGGCTTGGCAATTACATAATAACAATAACCACCACCACTATATCTGCTATTTACTGACCCACAAAATCAAAACCCACTGCCATTGAGTCAATTCCAACTCACAGTGACCCTACAGGACAAAGTAGAACTACTCTTACCCCACAGAGTTTCTATACTGCCTCATCTTTCTCCTGCAGAAAGTGGGTATGACACTGACAACCTTTTGGTTAGCAGCGCAATGTTTTAATCATAGCACCGCCAGAGCTCCTCACTGTACCATTAGAGCTCTTTAAAAGGCAAAAAGGGGGTATCATATAAATGGCAGTAACTTGTACTACTGTTGAATTACTTCATCTTTCTGTAGCAGGCCCCTAAAGATGTCCACATTCAAGTCCCATAACCTGCAAATATGTTACCTTACATAGGGTCACCATGAATCAGAATTGACTCACTGACAGAAACAACATGACAAAAGAGACTCTGCAGATGTGATCAAGGTTAAGGATCTTGAGATGGGGAATTATCCTGGATTATCTGAGTGGGCCCAATCTAGTCACATGAGTTCTTAACAAAGCCTTTCCTAGCTGAAGTCACAGGGAGATGTGACTATGCAAGAAAAGTCAGAGAGATATTACATTGCTAGCTTTGAAGGTGCTGGAAAGGGTACCATAAGGCAAGGAATGTGGGTGGCCTCTAGAAGTTCAAAAAAAAAGGCAAGATGATCCCCTAGGAACTCTAGAAAGGAATACAGCCCTGAAAACAGCTCGATTTTAGCCCAATGAGACCCAGAATCATAAGATAATAAATTAGTATTGTTTGAGTCACCAAGTCTGTGACAAACAGCAATAGTAAACAAATACACTGTGCAACCCCAAAAGAAACAGTATCCAAGGCTCCAAGGAGACTGATCGTTTAAACAAAAAAAAGGGGTTCCAAAATAAGTATCAATTTTTACACCTGAAAATTAGAAAGTGCAAGAATTTAATGAATAATAAAATAAATATTTACATTGGATGTGTTTGGTACCAGCTGTAAAAATACTCATTGCATGTATCACACTGAAAATCTTCCAAAATCAATACACAGCATCAGTGGATTAAAATGAGCTCCTCACCAGTCTGGGTAGGTGGACATTCCTCCTTAACCAATCAACAGGACTCCAAACTGCTCATCAAGAAGCATTTCTTCAAAATGTCTGCACGAATTCGCAGAATCACTTAATTTTCATTTTTTAACTTCCAATATTTTCACTGGCCACATTCACCTGCAAATTTGTTCTTTGAAAAATGGGTTTTCCATTCAGAGCATTTCATCTACTGAGAGGAGAAAGAAAGAATTGGAATCATGCCAAAGCAGAAAAAAGAAAAATAATTTTCTTGCAGTGAAAGATCTTGTTAAAATGAAACATCTTTCACATGAAATAGATGCTAACACAACAGAATACTAAAAAAGTCTTTTCATAATATTTTTCATAAAGATTACTTACATTTTAAAAATTGTCTTTTATATTGCCCCAAGTGATGCTTAAAAAGATAAATAACTTCTGAACAAGAGTTACTTTTTCTTTGCATTGGTTAACTTACATATGCATTTGTGAAGTTATCTTATGTCAAAGCAGCTTACCAAAAGAAAAGATCATTTACAGTTAAAAGGAATAATTTGCATGATTTAAAGAGGGACTAAGAAAAACCCAGATTTTCCCAGGGTAACACATGCACATTGTATGCCCATATTTGTGCTTAACAACTGGAAAAAAATTACTTGTGTTTAATATTTCACAAATATATTCATTTTATGTGCACTTAATATATGCAATTTAAAACCCAAGCTTCTAAGTATTCACTAGTCACTTTGTAATGACAATGAACATTTCATGCTTTTGGACTTTGAGGGGCAGGGGAAGAGTACAAAATTTTAAGAAAATGTGTATCTACCTCCCCTCCCTCAAGAAAAAGGATGGGGGAGTGTGTAGATAAAGAAAATGTTAATGGTGTCAGAGTGTTGGACTGTTGGTGAGCAGGTGTGGGCTGTTGAATGGGCCTCTAGTGAATTGGAAGCTTTTAAAAGAGATTGATTCTCTTGCTAAACTAGTTATTTCAAACATGCTTTTAAAGGTATTAATTACTTGTGGAAAAGATTCTCCATTTGCTTCTAAATTGTTTCTTTGGGTGATTCCTAGCCTGCAAAAATGTCTGGGTAAAAATGAACCTGTCAGCATATTCTAAGTAATATATTGAAAATAATATATTTTATATGTAAATGCATTTTAACTTATTTATATACTTATATGTGTATAGTTATATGTTATATGTATATTTTAATACATATTATTTATAATTTTATATATAATATATGTGACTGCTATCTTTAACATTTGGATTTTGTTTTGTCTGTGCACATGTGTTAAAATTATACAAAAACTTCCAGCACTTATTTTGCCTTGAAGAATTGTGTAAATTATAATCAGACATTAATTGGTGTCCTCTCTATATTCAGTACCTATTCATAATTCTACAGAGTTGTTTATTCAATGATTTTTCAGTTTGCTCTGCTGAAGATATCTCAGGAGCTATTTGAGGGCTAGACATCACTGTAATCAAGTCACTGGTACATGAAGCAGAGTTCCACACTGCTGTGTGGGTTAATTCTTGAAGTCTATCAGCCTAGGGCATCCAGGTTCACCTAAAAACATTTTTTGTACCATTTCCCCACCCTAAATCACAAAGATATTTTCACTCTGCACAAGGAACCATTTCAATGACAGGCCATTTGACCAATTTGCTGTCCAGAACTCAGGCTAATGAGTCACAGACAGCAGAATAAAGAAACTTAATACTCTTGGCATTAATGACTAGTCTAGGGATTAGTCATTTTAAATACCCCTAACTAATGCCTTAAAGTAAAAAAAAAAAAAAATTTTAAACCCATAGGCCCCTTGATGTTTGAGCAACTACTTTATTTTAACCCACCACCTGCCAAAATCTGTTGGAATATCTTCTCTATGCCAAGATTTCTATATATTTTTATGCAGAAGCATTTTAAAGCAACAAGAAATATACCTTTAAAAAGTAATCACATCAGTTTTATTCATGCCTATTAGATTTATTTTTAATAAATATTCTCTATCAGCAATCCAGAATAGCTCCATCACTAATGTGAAATAAATAAAGTGAAACATGGAAAAAATAAAAATCTACATCAAAAATCCATCTTTGGTTGGCCCCAAATACATTTCAATACACTGAATGTTGTTGTTGTTATGTGCCGTCAAGTTGGACCGACTCATAGTGACCCCTCCTTGGGTTTCAGAGGCGGTATCACTATGGAAGTGGATTGGCCAACCTTCTTTCCGAGGAGTGGCTGGTGGGTTTGAACCGCCAGCCTTCTGGTTAGCAGTCAAGTGCCTTAGGCACTACGCTACCAGAGCTCCCCAATACACTGAATGAGTATCTAATTATGAAAACCAATACAAAAGACTGAAGATTTTTTTCAACATTCCCAATAGGATAATGTAGTCTAACAGTTTGTAAACACAAGCCAGAAATTAAAATAAAAAAATACTCCAGGTTAGCAATGATCTCACTTTATAATTAGAGGAAAGACTGGTACCCAGTGGAGACTCACAAGGAGATGGTTTCTGATGATGTACATGAGAGCAAAGAAAATAAACAACTTCCAAAGTCTAGTGGCACAATTTCTCTTCCCTTGTGGTAGAAACACAAAAAGGAGTCTCAGACGAGCTCCAAAAATACGTGCATGTGGATTTTAAGTCAAATGTCTCTTTCCAGTCAACTACATTTTTTTCTGCTGGTAAGAATGAACTAATGTAAAAATGATATAAGGATGTGTGTGAAAAGAACATTTAAGTGAAGGTTGAACAGCCTAATACATTTTACTGAAGATTAAATCAAAGCTGCATATATGAGATTCAGTGGGAAAAAGAAAAATCTAGGATGGTTCCTTCTTTAAGCAAGGATGGGTTGAGCTTTATCACAAACTGCGCTTGCATAGCTAATCACGGGCAGGATGGCCCATGCTCTGAACTGGGCGTCCCAGGCAGCCCTTGTAATACACATATACTCAAAACTCATTACTTCTGATATGCCTTGTTCTTGACCTAAATGCAGTAGTAATTCTTCCTTGGGGTACATGATATACATGAAAAAGTACAACTTCTTTTTAAAATGCCATTAGAATATTTTATTGTGTGTGGACATACACTCTTGTTACTCCTAAATGCTATTCTATTGAGTACAGTTTATATTCACTGGCAAAGCGAAATCTCCAGGGAAGCTAGAGAGGGAATGCAATTTCTAGTAATAACAGCTCACAACAGTGAATACTATCCACTTATCCCCACAATTTCCAGCTATTTTGGACTCCTTTCTGAATTAACCTTTCATATCAAAAGGAGCAATTCTGCACACTAGAGACTCCGGCACAATTTCATGCATAATTTATTCACTCAGTTCAACATTAAACGCACAGTCCTTGACTTTGTCAAGGTGGATTCTGTTGGCAGACTTCACAAGCAGCAAAACAGAAGAAATGTGATCTACAACTCAACCCCTTCACCTATTCTGTCTGGTAAGAGATGGTGGATGAGGGCAGTGGAAAGAGAAAAATAAGGTAGGATTCTAGTACAGTGCATCATCGCCTGTACTTTCTCTAGCAAGCACGCGTAGTATTTTCACATCAGTAGTCTCTCAGAAGTTTAAAAGAAAATAGCACCCCCAAATGAATCAAGCTTGAATTCTGTTTCACCAACAAACTCTGGTGTGATTTGTTACCTTCCTGATAATTCCACCATTTGTGGAAAAACAATATATTTAATCCTGGGTTGCTTAGTAGGCACGGTTGGAAGAAATTACTCAAAGCTGTTATTCAAACAGAACCACACATTAGTTTGAGGTCATATTAGAAGGGCTCATTCTATAAATTTAAATAACACAGACTTTCCACTGAAATCCCAAATCCCAGATTTGCTCTCCCAAATTGGCCTTTAAGAACATAGACACTCATTTTCTCTTTCTAAACTGCCCATTTGAACCCTCAAATGAGGAGTGTGCGCAACCAGTTGTGAAAACGCAGTTCTGATACACCATGAAACTGAGCCATAGCCTTTTCAGCGTCAGATGGAGCTTAGAATATAAAGAAAGACCCCTTTCCTCTCTTTCAAAAGATAACCATTCAAAGCCACCGAAACTCACATACACAGTCCAAATACCAGCCAGACCTGAACGCATAACTTGCTGTCAGAGATTACAAACAATTTTTGATTATCCTGTACAGAGGGGATCCTTTTCCTGTTAACGATTACAATATTGTCATCACATTGACTCCAACTCATGGCAATACCATGTGTGTCAGGATAGAATATGTTCCACGAGGTTTTGAAATGACTGATTTTTCCACAGCAGATTGCCAGACCTTTCTTCTGAGGCACCTCTGGGTGGATGCAAATTTCTAACCTTTCAGTTAACTTTTTGCACAACTTGTTGTTTTCGTTATGTGCCATTGAGTCAGACCCAACTCGAGTTTCCAAGGCAGTATCACTAAGGAAGCAGATTTCCCAACCTTCTTTCCGAGGAGTGGCTCGTGGGTTTGAACCGCCAGCCTTCTGGTTAGCAGTCAAGTGCCTTAGGCACTACGCTACCAGAGCTCCCTTGCACATTGTTGTTGTTGTTGTTATGTGCCGTCGAGTTGGACCCGACTCATAGCTACCCCTCCTTGGGTTTCCGAGGCAGTATCACTACGGAAGTAGATTTGCCCCATCTGCCTTCTGAGGAGTGGCTGGTGGATTTGAACCACCAGCCTTCTGATTAGCAGTCAAGTGCCTTAGGCACTAAGCTACCAGAGCTCCTGTCCCTTGCACATAGGGCCTCCAATTACAATATAAGCTTTTAATCATAAGTACTTAATATATGCCAGCAACTTCACTAAGCCCTTGTTCTACTCTGTACATATGGGCTCTGTACACATGGAGTCAGCATTGACTGAAAAGCATAAGACATCACCACCTCCACCATGAGATAGTTATGAACATCGATATTTTGCAGATGAAGAAACTGAGGTTCAGAAATCCTAATCACTATGCAAACTCCTTCCCTTGTAGGTCTCAATTTCCCTTGGGAGACAAATTATGAATCTGCAGCAATAATTAAATTTTAACACAAACACAGATACTGCGTGATTTCAATACATACAGTAGACAAAATCATTTCATCCCTAATGTTCGCACTTGCTCATTAAAATAACTGCCTTTTAAGAATGGCAAGCTCCCTCTTTCTAAACCTGAGGATAATATGGGGTCTAAACCAAACTAAAACTAAACTCACTGCCATCCAGTTGATTCCAAATCTTAGTGATTCCCATTGGGTTTCCAAGGCAGTAAATCTTTATGGAAGTAGATTACCCCCTCTTCCTTCTGCAGAGTGGCTGGTAGGTTTGAACAGCCAACCTTTCCGGTTAGCATTCAAATGCCTTAGGCACTGCGGGAGTATACAGTGAGATGTTCTTGGAAATATCACACAATGCTGGAAATTTTCACCCAGGACACTTTGGCCAAAGTCTTTAAATCTAAACTTTCATAGCCAGCTGCCCCCACAGGCTAGTTAGAAAAAACCCAAAGCACATAAATTGGAGCCTTACCAAACTTGAGACTTAGTTTTATAATTTGCCTTTAAATTTACTGCAAGACTATGAAAATTAAATGCCTCTGGTACCATCAAAGTAGCTCACTGCAAGTTTAGCAGTCCTCCTCAGTTACTATTCAGAAGGCTTTTTATGGTCTCAAGAGAGTTTCTGGATTCAGACCAAATTGTTGAAATTTGTGAAAACGCAGAGGTGCAGGTTTTCAGTTGCTGACCTTTTCAACCCCAGAGATGTTGATTTGCATCCTGATTATGATGCATCAAAATGAAGTTGAGAAACATCATTTTGTCCTCAGTTCCATTTACCCACCTTCCTGAGCCACTATGCAATCTGGGGTGATTGGCAGGCTGTGGGAATAGTGTGGCACACATCCTGAACACATTGGACTCAAGAAGCAATGGCAGCAGCATCTCACTGAGCACCTGTCCCAGCTGGAGGCCCCTACATTCCCACCTCTCATCTCCCCTCTGCAGCATTCCCAAGGGTACTGAATACCCACAGCACTGGCCTGGCATTAGAGACACCTGAAGCAGGATTCCAGGCTTCCAGAATAAGTACCATGTCACGTTTCTAGAATTCTGCTGACCAGAAGCTGAGCAGCATCAAGTTGGCTGGCTTATCTAGAGGCCACAATGACAGCAGGACTTTGCTTTCTGATAGAAACATCAAGGAATGTTCTTTGCTTCCTAGCCTGGTGACCATGGACACATTTCTTAACCTTTCTATGCCTCAGTTTCCATATATGAAACCCATTTAAAAATACCTGCTTTACAGGATTGTTCTGAGAATTTAACCTGATAATGTCAGCCCTGTCTCAGTTCTCTAGTGCTGCTACAACAGAAATACCTTAAGAAGATGGCTTCAACAAACAGAAATTTAATCTGTTACAGTTTAGGAGGCTAGAAACCTGAGTTTAGAATGCTGGCACTAGGGGCTGTGTAGAGGTCCCTCAATTTTGGACTTCAGCTCTGCCTCTTGTTCCAGGCCCACTGGAGCAAGCTAAGCTAGAGGTTTCTTCTGATTCATGCATCTGCTGGCTGCAGAGGCTGATGAATCCAAGATCATCAAGTAAAACGGCACACTGTTGGCTCACAGGCTGCAAAAGCAACAATCCAAAGATCAGCAGGCAACATAGCAGGCTGCTAGTTTAAATCCAGAAAATGGAGATGAAGACTTACAAACCAAATGCAGGAACCTTTCAACATATACTGGAAGCAAGCCACCCCCAGAAGGCAACTCTTCTTCACTGTGCACAGCAGATTCCACCATGATTACACCACATCCAATCTCATCATGGGGAATTGCTACATTCAGCTGGCAAGCACTCAAAGTCATGGCCCAGCCAAGTTGACACAGAACCTTTAACTACAACAGCTCCCTAATCCAGTGCTCTAGTGATGTAGTAGTTAAAGCTTTGGGCTGCTAACCAAAAGGTAGGTTGTTCAAACCCATCAGCATCTCCTTGGGGAAAAAAGATGAGGTACTCTTCTTCCATAAAGATTTACAATCTTGAAAACCCTATGGGGCAATTCTACTCTGCCCTAAAGTGTCACTATGAGTCAGAAGTGACTTGATGGCAGTGGGTTTGGTTTGGAACCCATTGCCTGAAATAAAGAGTTCCATATTCATAGGTGGTATTTATCTGCTTTACATGTATGAGTTCAAAGTTAATTTCATTCTTGACAACAAATCTGTGAAGTGTTTATTGTAATATTTGTAATAGTTGTTACTGATATGTGGTATCTGGGCAACCTGTCAATTAAGTTATGTGTGCAAATGTTGCTCAGCTGGTATGTGTGGCACTGGAATTTGAACCGATATATCTTTGACATCCAAGCCCCCAAATCACCTAACTACTTACTTTTAGACTCAGAGGTAATTTAAACTTTGTTCAGGCACAATTTTTGATATATTTTTCCCCCAGTCTCCTTCCCCTTTTCTCTTTTAGTCTTTTGCTTTCATCTTTCTTACAGTTTTATGTCTGGTCAGTTCTATTTTCTCTTCCCTAAGAGAATAACTGTTGTTGTTGTTGTTATGTGCTGTCGAGTCAGACCCGACTCATAGAGACCCCTCCTTGGGTTTCTGAGACTGAATCTCTATGGAAATAGATTGCCCAACCTTCCTTCCAAGGAGTGGCTGGTGGGTTTGAACC
>NW_006921736.1:5415081-5431329 GCF_000298275.1 Orycteropus afer afer | reverse complement strand
TTGAACCTCCAGCCTTCTGGTTAGCAGTCAAGTGTCTTAGGCACTATGCTACCAGAGCTCCTAAGAGAATAATTGTTGTTGTTGTTGTTGCTATGTGCCGTCGAGTCATCCCCAACTCATAGCGACCCCTCCTTGGGTTTCCGAGGCAGTATCACTACAGAAGTAGGATTGCCTAACCTTCCTTCCGAGGAGTGGCTGGTGGGTTTGAACCGCCAGCCTTCTGGTTAGCAGTCAAGTGCTTTAGCCACTATGCTACCAGAGCTCCTAAGAGAATAATAGGCTATGCCAATTTTTTTTCCCCTGAATGGGCAATTATGACAAATTAAAAGACACATCTTTGTACATATTAGTGTGTTTAAGACACAGTTAATTTGAAAATGACAGGATTCTACTTTTCCTCCTTTCCCACCATCTTACGTTGAAAGAAGGTTATTGCCTGCCTGCCTACCTCTCAGGCCCTAGGCGATGGCCTCAGGCCTGAGGAAGTCACTTTCCACACCCAAGGCTGGTGGTTCAAACCCACCAGCAACTCCTTGGAAGGAAGGTTGAGCAATCTACTTCCGTAGTGATAACGCCTCGGAAACCCAAGAATGGGTAGCTATGAGTCAGGTTCAACTCGACAGTGAGTTTGGTTTTTCAGTTTTTTTGCCTACCTCCCAAATTCCTTGTAATGCAGAATCAGTAAAATAGGTGGGTGAGGATAAACAACAGAAACTGAAGAGGGTTTATCCAAGAAATCATAAAAATCCATTTCATAGCCACAAAGAGACCACTTGGGTATTCCTAGAGTTCCATGAGAAGAGCGTGACAACATTTGTGGTAGGCAGAATTCTAAAGTGGCCACCCAGAATTCCCAGCTATGGTTATTTAATCAAACACTAATCTAGATACTGCTAGGAAGGGAATTTGCAGTTGTAATTAAGATTATTGATCAGATGACCATAAGATAAGGGTATCTGTATGATTTAATGTAATCACGTGAGCTCTTTAAAAAATAGGAGAAAATAAAATCAGAGAGATTTGAAGAGTAGGAAAACTCCTTGAGTCACTGCTGGCTTGAAGACGGAGGGGCCTCTTGAGAAGGGGTGCAGTGGCCTTAAGGAACTGAGAGCAACCCTTGGCCAACAGCTAGCCAGGAAATGGGACCTCGGTCCTACACCTGCAGGCCTGGATTCTGACAACAACCTAAATGAGCCTAGAAGTTACTTTCTCCCCAGATCCTCCAGATAAGCGTTCAGCTTGGCCAACATCTTAACCAAAGAACCTAGCCAAACCTATCACTAAGTTTGTAGTAAATTCTTACATAGCAATAGAAATGAATGCAATATTTTATCCTAGAGAACAAAAGTTTTGATAACACTTATTCACTGGGATCTAGGAATGCCCTAGCATCCAAGCACTCACAGATAAAACAGGAGGACTTCAGGCTTAAACATTTTCTTTTTGGTTATTAAAAGTGACACTATCTATATACAACCAGAAATATCAACAGCAGGTCAATTTTAATATTTTATTGAATATAATCTTTTTCTATCTATAATCTAAATTTTTAAGCACGTACTATTGGACAACTTTGTAATGGAAATATAGATGACTTATTTTATTTTGTAAATATAAACTTTATATTTAACTTTTTAGATACCGGTTCCATCTTAGTTTCATCTCTTTTCCCCTTCACCTTGTCTTCTCAGGCAATTTTACTCTGTCCCTTGGTATCCAGTAGAAGATTTGGTCACTCTCAAATTTCTATTTCTGGCTTCAATCTTCCTCCCCAAATGTTGATCCATTTACTTACCTGTCCATTTAAATCTACCTGAATATCTCACAAGAATCTCATGGTGTACATATCCCAACCTGACACAGTTAATGGTAGTCTCTCCCTCAAACCCATCTTGCCCACATATCTCTTCCCTTTCATTCCCCACCCACTGACATTTTTCTTTCTCCATATTTTCTAGATGAACTAGAAGCATCATCATCCACCCAGTATTCTAAGTGCTAAGCTAAAAACCTGCATGATGACTTCATTTCTACCTTCTCCTTCAGCCACCCAAGTCTATTGAGTCTACCATTTCCACATCTCTCTCTGTTGTCCCATCTACTTCATTCACATCAGAACCTCCAAAGTTCATCTGCTCTCTCCTTGATTCTTGCAATTATCTCCTAGCTGGTCCCCCTGCTACTTGTCTCATGAGCATGTCATGTCGCCCCCTTCTGAATATATATATATATATATATATATATGCCTCTGGTAGCACAGTGCCTGGTTTCTTCCCATCCCACATAAGGCTTTTTATGACTGACCTCAACATCTTTCTCCACACTCTCTCCCTTCCCAAATCCTACAACTCATCACAAACTGACTTTCCCACCACTCCCCACGCATACTATTAGCTTTAATTTTACCAAGAAACATTTCATAGTCCATGGTGATTTTATATAAGCTGCTCCATCTGGAAAGTAACTTGTCTCTCTTCTCACATATATCCTCAACAAATGCCTACTCACATCATTGAACTTCCAGCTCAGTGGTGACCCTCTGTCTCAGTTTGGGTTTTCCAGAAAGCCAAGCCTGAGGTAGGGACTTGAGTGCAGGTTGTTTATTTGGGAAGCGACCGCAGGAAGCAGGAGTATGCAGAGAAAGGGAAGGAAAAGTAAATAAAGTAAATTATCTAGGTCACTGCTTTCAGCAGCAATACTAGGACCTCAGAAAACCACACAAAATGCTTCTCAGAATTGTCCTAAAGTGGGTAGACTGGGTCCTTTAACTGGCTTCCATGCTCTCACTGGTTGGAGGTGACCTTGGAGAAGGTGGACATTATGCCCTGGGTATTGCCACACTATATTTCCAGAGTAAGCCATAAGGCAGAAAAGCTGGGAGCTACAGTTCACACCTGCAGTGTGGGTCAGGACTATCCACCACCTGGACAGCTGAATCAGCTGGGCTGAGAAGATGTGAAGAAGGGCCACCAAAGCATTTGTTACACCTTCTTTGTAAAGCTTTCCCCTACACCTACAATGACATGACTACTCCCAAAGCCCTCTGTACTTAGCTCTATCATAGCACTTAAAAAAAGCCAAGCTGTCAAGTCAATTCTGACTCCTGTGTCAGAGTAGAACTGTGCTCCATAGAGTTTTCAGTGGCTGATTTTTTTTGGATATACATCAACAGGCCTTTCTTCAGAGGCACTGCCTGGCAGACTATGAACCATCAGCATTTCAGTTAGCAGACAAGCACATTTAGTATTTACACAACCTACTTACAGCTCTTACAGCACTTCATGGTAATTATCTGTTTACTGTTCTCTCTCCAGCACTAGGCTTTGAGCTTTCAAAGGGCAGATATTGCTAACAGAGCAGCCTACACTGTTGTTGTTGTTGTATGCTATTGAGTTGATTCTGATTCCTAACGACCCTATAGGACTGCCCCACAGCAGCAGATCACCAGGTCTTTTCTCCCATTGAATGGCAGACCTTTCAGTTAGCAGCTGAGCACTCAACCACTGCACCACCAAGGCACCATATTAGAGTTCCTCAATATCTGTCAAAAGAATGAAGCTTATCCTGAGCCATTCCATGGTATTAAACTTCTAATTCCACATATTTTGAACACAGATAAAAAGATAAGATACCAACTCATGTTAATAGGAATTTTAAGATCTACAGCCTGTCGACTATACAACCAAATACTTTCAACTCAATTCAAAATACTGTAATACAGTTGCTTTCTTCCTGGCCTTTATAATTTAAAAAGTCATAAGCAAAGGAGATAAAGCAAAGTCCTCTAGGCTGAAGGAATTTAAAATGTATGTGTGTGTGTGTGTGTGTGTGTATATGTGTGTGTGTGTATTTAAGACATTGTTCAATACATATTTAATATATTTTTTAAAATCTTTGTTGTTATAAACTCAACCGATAAAAATTACCTTCAAAATAATTTAAGCAAGTGGCTACATTTTTTTTCTAGTCCAGATTTATTCAAATTAATTTGAAAGATTTTTCCTTTTTTCTGATTTTTCTTTTTTTCTGAACGCTTCTCCCCCTGTTTGCTTGATGTACTCTGACATAAATTCAATACAAATAGGGGTGGTTGTTCCGAGGAGCAACCTAGAAATGTTAATTGGCTGATTACAATAGCAGCCTCATCCTAATTCCAGACAGCTCTCATCCCTAAAAGAATCATCTCCCAAATTCCTATAAATTTAAAAAAGAATTCTAGTGCCAGTTCCCATTATTTTTCCATTTTATAAAACTTATGGCAGGGAGAAACGTGCATTGTGCAAAAATACACAAGCCATAAATAATCGTTAAAGTTTAAAATATTATGTAGCTGCTGGCTTTTAGAAAAAAAGTAGGGTTCCATTCAATAACTATTTGTTTCACAAATACCAAGTGCCTGGCACTGTGCTGGAGAATGTAGTTACTGTTAAGCACACAGAGCCATTCGGCCATCTCAAGCACTATCAGCCCCCAGTGCTTTAGTACTTATAATCAAACTCTCTTGGAAAGTCACGTAAGTTCCATTTAGCAATGCTAACCAATATCCCACTAATTATGTAATCACCCAAATTAAGGATTTTTTTTCCCCTGCTGAGACGTTTGTAATCTGCTGAAAATTGATAACTCAGTGCCATCAAGTCGATTCCTACTCACAGCCACCCCCGTTGGGTTTTCTAGGTGATAAATCTTTACAGAGGTAGATTGCCCTATATCTTCCTTCCATTGAGCAGCTGGTGAGTTTGAACCGCCAACCTTCTGGCTAGCAGTCAAATGCCTTAGGCACTACACCACCAATGTCTATATACTTAGCTTTGAGGAACTGTGATGGGGTAGTAGTCAAAGCATTCACTCTTCTTCAAATGGTCAGTGGTTCCAACCTTCCAGTCCCCCTCTGGAGAAAGATAAGGCAGTCTGCTTCTGTGAAGATGTACAGCATTGGAAACCCCACAGGGAAGTTCTACTCTGTCCTACAGGGTCTTTATGAGTCCGAATCACCTTGATGGCAGTGAGTCTGGTTATATACTTAGTTTTCCATTTAAGTTCTGACCTGGTCTTTTTCTTTGCCTGGCATGCATCTTACTCCACTTCCCATTCCCCACCATCTATTTGAACACAGTCCCAGAAGTCCCTGCCATAAAGGAAGCACTAGAGAACAACAATTCAGTTAATTGCACATTCACTGGAGAAAGAAATGATCTTCAACACTACATAACATGATTTTTAGTACACTATTTGCCTACGTTGTTTGTTTAGACTCCTTGTTTTAACAGAGCCAGGTATTACAAATACGATTGTTATTTAGCTCCAAGACTAAATATTTCATGACAGTTGTGAGCACTTCAAGGTAGGCATTTGAGTTTCACTGGGTTCATTTGCTTCAGTGATTTCTCTCTCACTGCAGTGATTTCTCTCTCACGAGGGTTCAGGGTAAGTTCAACCACCCTGAATAATTTCATTAATGTACAAAACCTGTTCTAGAATTCCATGATTAGAAGTTACAAATGGAAGCATCTTTTAAAATAATAGGTCTTCTGCATTTAGTTGATTCTAGAGACCAGTTGAGTTTAATCTACCTTTAATTATTTGCTGAGGAGCTCTGGTAGCGTAATGCCTAAGGCACTTAACTGCTAACCAGAAGGTTGGCAGTTCAAACCCACCAGCCACTCCTTGGAAGGATGATGGGGCAATCTACTTCCATAGTGATACTGCCTCAGAAACCCAAGGAGGGGTCCCTATGAGTTGGGTCCGACTCCACGGCACATAACAACAACAAACAACAACAATTATTTGCTGAGGGATTCTGTAGACAGGAAGGCTTAGATTGTTGTAGCTGTTGTTAAGTACCATCTAGTTGATTTTCAACTCCTAGTGACCTCATGTGACACAATAGAACTGCCCCTTAGCGTTTCCTAGGCTGTAACATTTACAAGAGCAGATTGCCAGGTGTTTCTCCTGCAGAATTGTACAGTGAGTTAGAACCACCAACCTTTCAGTCTTCTGCATTTACTTGAGTCTAGAACCCAGCTGAATTTAATCTATCTCCAATTATTGCTGAGGAATTCTGGAGACAGGTATAATTAGATTGTTGTTGTTGTTGTTGTTTGCCGTCGAGTCGGCCCCGACTCATAGCGACCCCTCCTTGGGTTTCCGAGGCAGTATCACTACAGAAGTAGGATTGCCCAACCTTCCGTCCGAGGAGTGGCTGGTGGGTTTGAACCGCCATCCTTCTGGTTAGCAGTCAAGTGCCTTAGCCCATGCTACCAGTCCCTACGACCATGAAGCAAAAATCAAAGCATCTCAGCTCAAACTTTATCTTGAATATGGTATTTCCCTTTCATCATTTTATCTGGCAAAATACATAAAAATAGAAGCTGTTGTGAAAACTAAAGGAAATAATTGAGGCAATTCATTACCAGGCCTTCCATGAAAAGCCTTCCCTCAAAAAAGGCTGTTAATAAAACACAGGTAAACATTTTTCTGGTATTCTCTGATTTCAGCCAAGATCCATAGGACATCAGCAATCTATCTTTCATTCCATGTCCTCTTCTGAATCCAGCTTGAATTCCTGGCAGTTTCCTATCAATGTACTGCTGCAGTCATTTTAAAATTATTTTCAGGAAAATTTTACTTGCATATGATACAAATGACATATGTAAATGATACTGTTCAATAATTTTGGCATTCTATGGGATCGCCTTTCCTTGGATTGGCCACAAATATGGATCTCTTCCAATCCATTGGCCATGTGGTTGTCTTCCAAATTTCTTGATACAGATGAGTGAGCACTTCCAGTGTTGCATTCATTTGTTGAAACATTTCAATTGGCATTCCATCAATTCCTTGAGGCTTGTTTTCCACCAACGTCTTCGGCACAGCTCGAACGTCTTCCTTCAGAACCATTTGGTCTAGATCATATGCTATGACTTTAGATGGTTGAATGTCAACCAACTCCTTATGGTACAGTCACTGTGTATTTGTTTCATCTTCTTTTGATGCTTCTTGCATCATTCAATAGTTTGTCCACAGAATCCTTCAACATTGAAATTCAAGGCTTGAATTCTTCCTACATTTCTTTCAGCTTAAGAAATATCATGTTTGTTTTTCTTTTTTGGTTTTCTAACTCCAGGTCTTTGAACATTTCATTTTTATATCTTACTTTATCTTCTTGAGCTACCCTTTGGAATCTTCTGTTCAATTTTTAACTTCATTTCTTCATTTCACTTTTTTTTTTCTGTTTGTTCTTTTTTAATTAACTTTTTATTGTGATCTGAGTTGACAGTTTACAGAGTAAATTGGTCTTCCATTCAACAGTTCATATACATTTTCTTTTGTGACATTGATTACAATCCCTACAATGTAACAGCACTCTTCCCACTTCCTTCTTGTGGTTACTATTTCCCTTTGTCCTTCTCTTCTATCCATCCCTGCCTTCTGAGCTTTACCCCTGGGTAAATGCTGCCTTTGTGATTTATTATGTTTAGTTGTTCTAAGAAGTGAATACCTTCCTAGTGTTATTGTTTACATAAAGCTGTCTAGTGTTTGCCTGAAAGTTGAGCCACGGGAGTGAGTTCAGATCTGGGCCTGAAGCGTGATTAAGGGCCATAGCTTGGGAGCTGGAGGTGTGCACTTGTCTCTATCAGACCAGTAAAACCAAACCAAACTCATTGCCGTTGAGTCAGATCAGACTCATAGTGACCCCTCCTTGGGTTTCCAAGGCGGTATCACTATGGAAGTAGATTGCCCAACCTTCCTTCCGAGGAGTGGCTGGTGGGTTTGAACCACCAGCTTTCTGGTTAGCACTCAAGTGCCTTAGGCACTATGCCACCAGAACTCCTTCAAACTAGTACACCTGATCTTTTTTATTATTTTGAGATTAATTAGCTCCATTTCAAAAACATATTTAAAAAGTAGATAATGTTGAGTCATATTGAGCTATTGGGTCTTAGCATTAGACAACTGACAAACACATGTTTAAAATCTTGCTCCCCCATTTACAAGCTATGGAAATCTTGGGCAGGCTATTTAAAACTTCTAAGCCTCCACTTCCTTATTTGTAAAATGAGGACATTAATAACCATTTCATGGTATTGCTATAAGAATTAAATTAATAATGATGTAGAATCACTTAATAGAATATTTTGCATTTGGTAAGTGCTCAACAAATGTAGTTACATTCTGAAAGCTATACTCTGTTCTTAGAGAAAAATGTGTCTTCTATATTTATCTTTGTAAACAGGAAGGCAAGATAAGCACCCATCAGAATGAGTTACTTAATATAGTCTCTAAAGGTGACCTGCAGTATCCTTCCATCTAAAAGAAATTGGAGAAAGAAGAAAATTAAAGTTAGAGACCAGTTTCTCTATAATTAAAGGTCTAAAGAGGAAAATCTGAATATGCTAATAAATAAATGGATGTGCTAAATGAAAAAAAAGATTATAAAACATATGACTTGGTATATAACACTAAACACTTCTGAATGGTAGCTATTTTTATTATATATTCAATATTTCTCATTCACATCTAAATGGATTGATTGGCAAAAATATGTCAAATATAACTTTACATTGTCATCCCATTATTCCTCCTACTGGCACTTGCACAAGAGAGAGATTATACAGAGTATGAAGCAAAATTAAGCTCATTTATAATAATTGTGGATTTCCTTCTGCACATGAAGGAACTGTGATAAATATGGTTTCAAGAAAATAGTTCTAGAAGTGAGAACCCCTCAGGTAATGAACAGATAAAGGATGGATTCTGAGACAATCTGCAACCAAACACTAACCAAAAAAACTCACTGCTCCTGAGTCAGATCCAAATCACAGCGACCCCTCCTTGGGTTTCCGAGGCAGTATCACTACAGAAATAGATTGCCCAACCTTCCTTCCGAGGAGTGGCTGGTGGGTTTGAACCACCAGCCTTCTGGATAGCAGTCAAATGCCTTAGGCGCTACACCACCAGAACTCCTAAGGGATAACTATTAGATAAATAAGGAGCTCTAGAGGCACAGTGCCTAAGACATTTGAGTGCTAACCAGAAGTTTGGCAATTCAAACCCACCAGCCACTCCACAGACGGAAGATGGGGCAATCTACTTCCATAAAGATTTACCACCTCAGAAACGCAATGGGAGTCACTGTGAGTAGGAATCAACTGGATGGCAGTGAGGTTTTTTTTTTTTTTTTTTTTGAGTAGATAGATAAAGGAGTTCTGGTGATATAGTAGTTAAGAGTTAAGGCATTTGGCTGCTAACAAAATAGTAGGTGGTTTGAACCTACCAGCTGCTCTAGGGAAGAAAGATGAGACAATCTGCTTCTGTAACGATTTACAGCCTTGGAACCCAGTGGGGGTTGGTATGAGTCAGAATTAACTCCCTAGCAGTGAGTTTGGAGTAAATGCTTCCTCTGGTTAAGTGGGAAGGTTAGAGTTGTGGTTAACTCTCTTGATTGCTATTCCAAAGGGTGGATATTGAAATAACCAGAGGTGCCTGGGAAGAAAGGCCTGGTGATGTCCTTCAAACAAATCAGACATGGAAAATCCTATAAAGCACAATTTTACTCTGACACACATGGGGTTACCATAAGTCAAAACAATTTTATGGCAACTGGTAGAAAAATTATAGCTCTCAACAGAAAGATTAGGGCTTTGCAGGGACATTTGACAAAGAAAGCATTCCATATTTGTCTCATCCATTGCTCAAAGGTTAAAAACAAACAAACAAAAAAAATCCAAACTCACTGCCATCAGTCAATTAGACTCATAGCAACCCCTCCTTGGATTTCCAAGGTGGTATCTCTATGGAAGTAGATTGCCCAATCTTCCTCCCGAGGAGTGGCTGGTTGGTTTGAACCACCAGTCTTCTGGTTAGCAGTCAAATGCTTTAGGCACTACACCACCAGAGATCTAGCAGTCAAAAAAAGTAAAAGTTCAATATGGAATCTAGCTAAAGGGGGGAAAAAGTGACTCTTTGTGTATGTGTTTGTGTGAAAAGAAGGATGTGTTAAATATGTTTCCATCAGGTATAAGACAATGAGTAAGACAATGAAATTATTTATTTTCAAATCCAGTCTATGACTTTTGCTGCTCACTGTCTCACTATGTGACACAGAAAGAGACACGGAATTACTTACAGAATACATGAGACTGCAATATAGTATACTGGCTTAGCTGATGGCCTCTGGAATCTGATGGTCCATGTGCCAGGTCTGCTATGTCACCTTGACCAAGTGACTTATCCTCTCTAAGTCCTAATTGCCTCATATGTCAAAAACGCTTTTTAAAAATATGGCTGCCTCAATTCAGTGAGACAACTTGTGAAAGCACTCAGAACACTGCCTGGCAATGAACAATAAATGTTAGTTATTATTACTATCATTACCATCAGTGAGAAAACTCCATTGTGTGGATGATATTTAGACCTACCTTTTTTCTTCTTGGAATGACGTGGTTGTTGATAGGTGCCATTGAGTCATCTCCCACTCACAGTGACCCTGTGGACAACAGAACAAAACACTGCCCAGCCCTGCACCAGCCTCACAATCCTTGCTATGCTTGAGCTCATTGTCACAGCCACTGTGTCAATCCATCTCCTTGACGACCTTCCTATTTTTCACTGACCCTCTACTTTACCAAGCATGATATACTTCTCCAAGGATTAATCCCTTCTCACATGACCAAAGTATGTGAGACAAAGTCTGGTCATTCTAGCTTCTAAGGAACATTCTGGCTGGACTTCTTCTAAGATCAATTGTTCATTCTTCTGATAGTCCATGGTTTTTTCAGTATTCTTCACCAACACCATAATCCAAATTCCATTAGACACTTATTTGAACATACTTAAACCAGTTGCTGTTTAGTCAATTCCAATTCATGGGACCCCCTGTTCGTCAGAGTACAACTACGCTCATAAGGTTTTCAACAGCTAATGCTTTGGATGTAAATCACTAGGCTTGTCTTCCTAGGGGCCTCTGGGTGGACTGGAACCAATAACCTTTTGGTTAGCGGCCAAATGCTTCATTGTCTGTTTCACACAGGTATTTGAATATGCTTAAAGAACAAGAATGATGCCATTTGGAAAGGCTTCATCTCATGTGTTAAGGAATAATTCTTTCATAGTTTTCAGTGTCTTTAGCATAAAAGGAATACACCACACTGTCCAAAGGAACCACTTCCACCAAAAGATTCCATTAAATGTTTCATTTTGCCTCCCAAGTTCTCAAATCCACAGTTGTTCCTTTCCCAAGGAATGAATACCCAAGCATCTCCTGGGCATGGGTGTGATACAACTCTGTGGCACACATAGGAATTTGCCCGCCCACCCACAAATATGTTGCCAGGACAAGAGTCTCCCAGCCACAAATCCTGCCAGTTAGCTCTGTCCCTCAGGCTACAATCACATCAACAGCAGTCTTGGGAAAATATCTTGCTCAAAGTAGAGAGCTCAAAGCAAATGCTGTGTTTTTAAAGAAACACAAGGCCCACTATCCCCACCTAGATAGAGCAAAACCTCAAGTGCTGATTCAGTTTTCTGCAAATTAACAGCTTCAGGTTGAAGAATTTCAAAACTTAAAAAAAAAAAAAAGTTAACTAAATGACAAGAGAAAGTATTTCATGTTTTTTAATGGAAAATGCAAAACCATCTACATTTACCCTAATACTGCCCAAGTGTCTGTTACAAAGGCCTTGAAATACCATCTATTTCAGTATCACTCCCAAGTGAAATGGCTTTCACACACCTTCTGTGTTCTTTGGTAGGACCTGAAAAGAAATCATTGCATTACCTTGCATTTGCTCTTAGAGTCATTAGCCTCAGACAGCCCCATCATTTAAGAAATTTATCATCAGTGCTGTCCTTCGCACAATGTATTAGTGCAATGCATTATGAGAGCACCTCACTCTGATGATGCATGACTCCGAAGATGGCAACATCTGGGGATGAAGTGTTCTAAGAATAGATTTGGTGCAAAAGAATAAATGTATGGCTCCCCTTTGGCAGTGTTATTCTGAAATAAAGTAGTGTTTGTTGTTCTCAACCAAACCTTCCAACACACATAGCATTCTTTGCAAATATCCTGATTTAAAAAAAAAAAAAAAAGAATTCTTCATGACATTAAACTGATTTTTCATGACAAAGAAGGAAGCTTTCTAAAATTAGTGTGTTGGTACATTGAGGGATAACCTAACACAAACTTGAAGATAAATTCAATCACCGCTTTCAAGAAAACGTTAATTTAGTCTACCTCTCACTCAAATTTTTCAGTAGACTTTCCAAAGGAGAGAGGAGATTAACGTCCAATGACTTCAAGGGTATTAGAACAACAATTGAGATACAATTAATTAGTCTATACCAAGTTCCAGTTTCTACATGGCTGATGACACATTTTTTTTTTTTCTGAAGCTCAATTCTCCCATTTCCATTCTTCAAAGTCCAGAATGCTGTCATCTCCATTATTTTGCCTAAACAGGACTCACATATTTTAGCTAACTCCTGAAATAAATCATTATGAACATTTAACCTCAGAGAAAATCATGGGAAATGAAAATGCCTCAATGCCCGGCTTCATGCATATTAGAGTCATCCGCAGGGTCACAGCCTTCTATGTTAAAATAGGGTAGGAGCACTCATTTCACAAACCTCCCAGTACCATTTGAAAAGTGACCCTATTTTTCCTTGTAAATATTATGCTTCCAGGAGTCAGTGCTTCTCCAATGATGTTCCAATCCAACTTCCTATCCTATCCTATCATCCTGGTATACTTTCTTCATTGGAGTTAATCAATGTTCTTTATGCTAAGAGAAAAAGAAAATAAGATTGAGAGGATATTACACTTTGTGTATACAAATATGACTAACATGGATCTGACTCAAGCCATGGTCCTCATAATAACTTGTATGTATATGAAACCTGGACAATGAAAAAGGAAGACAGAAGAAGAAATGATGCATTCAAATTGTGCTATTGGTGACAATACCATGGGCTGCCAGAAGAAACGAACGAGTCTAAGAAATACAACCAGAATGCTCTTAAGAAGTGAGGATGGTGAAACTTCAACTTGTTTATTTTGGATACATCATTAGGAAAAACCAATCACTACAAAAGGACATCATGGTTGGTAAAGTAGAGGGTCAGTGAAAATGAGGGAAACCCTCAATGTGAGAGGTTCACACAATCACTGCAATAATGGACACAGACACACTTAGTGCTGCTATAACAGAAATACCATAAAAGGGTGGCTTTAACAAACAGAAATTTATTTTCTCACAGTTTAGAAGGCTAGAGTCTCAAGTCAGTCTGCCAGCTCTAGGGGAAGGCTTTGTCCCTCTGTCAGCTCTGGAGGAAGGTCCTAGTACATTTGAGCTTCTGCTCCTGGGAGATCTTCATGTGGCTTGGCATCTCTTTTCCCTCATCTCTGCTTCTTCCGCTTATTTGTTTAATCTCTGTGATATCTCAAGAGATTGACTCATAACAAACCCTACACTAATCCTGTCCAATTAACATAACAACCCATTCCCAAAGATATTATAGCCACAGGCATAGAGGTTAAGATTGAATTGTTGTTGTTGTTATGTGCCGTTGAGTCACCCCAACTCATAGAGACCCTTCCTTGGGTTTCCGAGGCAGTATCACTATGGAAGTAGGATTGCCCAACCTTCCTTCCGAGGAGTGGCTGGTGGGTTTGAACCGCCAGCCTTCTGGTTAGCAGTCAAGTGCTTTAGCCACTATGCTACCAGAGCTCCTACAATTGAATTAGGGGGACACGATTCAATCCCTAACACATGCCAATGATCAAGCAGATAACACAGGACAGAGCAACACCTCGTTTTGTTAGACATAGGGTCACCATGAGTCAGAGCTGACCCGGGCAACTAACAACAACACCATGCATGCCCAATCCACAATTATGTCCAGTTAATGTATTCCCTCCAAGCATGTTGACATGCCAACCCGTTGGAAATCTTAGTGTGGTGAATTCAGAAGACACCAGCTCCTTTCATCCATCCGCACCTACATGAATTTTTAAAGACAAACCTAGAGCTCTCTCAGCATCTCTCAACCTACAAGATGGTAATATTGTATGACCTTAACAAACAAACTTTTCCTCCCACAGGATGTTGTGGAGGGGGAAAAAATGGTCTAGTCTAGCCCACTTGTCTGTGGTGATCAGAGAGCTGATATGTTTTTTTTTCGTAGTCCTGCAGTCTGTCATCTTTTAAACTCTGACAAGGCAACACCCTATGTTTTTGTTACAGCTTTACTAACCAAAAACCAAACCAAGCTCACTACTGTCAAGTCGGATCTGACTCATAGAAACCCCTTATTGGGTTTCTGAGGTGGTATCTCTAGGGAAGTAGATTGCCCAACCTTCCTTTCGAGGAGTGGCTGGTGGGTTTGAACCACCAGCCTTCTGGTTAGCAGTCAAATGTCTTAGGACACTGCCAGAGCCCTCAGGAAAACTTGATTTAAGTGGGAAAGAATCAGGGTTGCAGAAAGAGACACTGAAAAATTAGAGACTGAAAGAGAGGAGAAGCAAAAAAGAAGGAATGAAAAAGAAATGGATACAGGAAACATAATGCTGAGCTTCCAATTGTTTTATATTGAATTAGCTAACAGCTATCTTAAACTGGAAACATGCCCTGAAATAGACATCCCACTCTTAGAAGTTGAAAGAGAATATATTCAATATCTGCATAGCAGCATTAAATATAATTTTCCAATGATATTATTTCTTTTTATGAAATATAGAATCTTAGCAAAATAAAATACTTACTGAAGGAAACTATCATTATTATTGAATAATTTCTCCAAATTATTTCCTTCTCTTTACTTTTATAATTTATATACTTTTCCACTATTTGTGGAAACTTTATACTAGTTTGTTCTTTCTGTTTCCTGTTTTCTAACTTCTTTCTGAGAATAAGATTTCTGATTTAAGTTGGTTGTTAGGTAATTAAAGACAAAAATAATTGGAGGCTCAGTAGTAATATAAAACCACTGTATTTTTCCAAGGAGTACCTGAGTGGTACAAATGGTTAACACACTTGGCTGCTAACTAAAAGACTGGAATTTCGAATCCACTCAGGCGCACCTTGAAAGAAAAGCCTGGAGATATTCTGAAAAAATCAGCCATTGCAAATCCTATGGAACACAGTTCGACTCTGACACAGATAGGGTCGCCATGGGTTGGAGTCAACTGGATAGCAACTGATTTGTTGTTGTTGTTGTTGTTGTTTTACTGATTATTTATTCCAAGAAACCTTTTCTTCTACACTCTTCTAAGTCACAGTGTGCCTCAAACTTTACCACTCCCACTAGCCCTCAAACATACGGAATTTAGCCAATTTCATTCTAAAATAACCTTTCATACCTAAGTGGATCTTAGCCCATGAAGTTTTTATGGGAAAGAAGAGTGAGACATGTTTATCAGCTCAGTTGTCTGCAGGTCATCTTTCCCTCCATTGCTCCCACAAGTGACTAAACAGACCCAACAACTCAAATATTCTACAGTTTCCTACCTCTTTCACTCCTTTCCCTCTGTATCCTTCTGCCTTGGTCATCAATGTTAAAATCTAAGATTTGCATGAGATAAGGAAAGCAGATTATTTGGTGTAGGCTCTCATCTCTGGGGAATAATCATCTATTGAAACCAGCCTGAATATCAGAGTTCTATAATGAAACTTGCAGTCAAAGTCCCAGCTACAAAAAAAAAAAAAAAAAAGCTACATTCTTATGCTTTCCTTTGCCTCTTTTGTGCATATATCTCCTAGGGACCTTACACAGAAGAGAGACTAGGGCAAAGCAAAATGTTTTGTCAAGAGACAGCAGAATACAGTGGTTAAGGGTAGCCCTTTGCCCTGATAGACCTTGCTGCTTTTTCACTCTGTGTTTTTGGGCAAACATCTTACTTTCTCCAGTCCTCCATTTCATTTGCTTGGTATGTAATAAGCTGTCAATAAATATTAGCTAATTTAGCTATTATTCTCAGGATGCTGATAATATCATCTACTAGCTTCCTCTCTGTGAGAGGGACCGGGTCTCCGGGACCAAGGTAAGCACGGGTGGGCTGGTGCTTACTCACTGATCTGCGCTGAACACCTTCCCTTGTTACCCTCCCGAGAGAGACCGGGTCTCCGGGAGCAAGGCAAGCATGGGTATAGCACAGAGTAGCAGGCCGGAAGAGCAGGAGAAAGGGGTAAAACCCAGGAAGCCAAAGAGAAGAGCAATCAGCCAAAGGGATTAGGTGAGGAGGGG
>NW_006921736.1:5407823-5410797 GCF_000298275.1 Orycteropus afer afer | reverse complement strand
GGATAGGCATGTTAAAAGGACCTCTGGTAGAATAGAGGATAAGGCATTTGGCTGCTACCCAGAAGGTCAGAGGTTCAAACCCACCAGCTGCTCCATGGAGGGAAGATGAGGCGATCTACTTCTGTAAAGATTTACAGCTTTGAAAACCCAATGGGGCTTGCTATGTGTCAGAATTAACTCAATGGCAGTGAGTTTGGTTCTAGTTTGGTTAGCGATTAAAGCTGATGTGATACAAGGGGCAGACCAATGTGGGTGGTAACGGTTAGAAAGAAAATGTAAAGGAAAAAAAAAAACCTCATTGCTGTCAAGTTGGTTCCAACTCATAGCAACCCCTCTTTGGGTTTCCTAGGCAGTATCTCTATGGAGGAGAGAAAGCCCAATCTTCCTTCCAAGGAGTGGCATAAAATAAGTCTGAATGGAAAGATCAGACTGAGACAGGCAGAGGGAAGAGGTGTAGCCATTCTAGAAGGAAAGATCAACGTAAGAAAATGGACAGACAGAAAATGGGCATGGTAAGAAGTGGAAATGGGGAGCAGACCTTGCTTTAAAAGATAAGTGGAGGCAGCTGAATTTGTTCAGCGAACAAATGGGAGCTACTGATAGTTACTGAGCCTGGAAGTCACACAAGGAAGAGCTTTAGCAGCATCAGGATCCAAATTTTTATATTATGCCTTCCAGGTATAAATTTTGAATGGTAGATATGAAGAGTAAGCTAGATACTAAGACATCTTAAAGGCTGTTTATAAGAGGTAAAGGAAAGGCAGAGAAAAAATTACTCTCAGATTTCTAACCCTAGAGACTGGGAAATATTTGGTAGTTTTCACTGAAAATGAATAATGCTTATGGGCCAACTTCAGGGAAAAGATTATGAGATGAGATTTCTCAATTCTAAAGTCATAACAAGATGTTCTAGCTTCTAGTGGAATGCAGCATATGAGTTTGGATCCAGTTCCTCTAGTAATTTTCTTAATTCAAGCAGTCACATGAAAGTACCAAGCCAACATGTTCTTCACAAGAAATTTATCTATGCAATCTTTCCCCTATCTCCAGAATAATTTTTAAAAATATATATTTTCAGAGTTCTGGTAAGATGGTGGAATAGGCAGAAAGACTGAACAGACCCTTTTCAACAAAGAAAAGGAGAACTACATTACACAGATACAGAAGATAATCCTGGACCTCTGAGCCTTGAAGGGAAGGATATAGATGAGAACTAAACTCCAACTAGCACAAGAATTTGCACAAAAACACCAAAAAAGGAAACATATGGAGCTGCGGTCTGGCAGCAATTCTGACAGCACAGACAGCTTGGATATTGCCGAGTGGTGGTAGGACCTAAGAATTAACCTAAAAATTGGCCCTGCTAGCCAGGGACTTCAAGGAGCACAGCTCTGGTGGCTGGGGAATAAAAAGGAAGAAGCAAAGAGGAAGGTGGGCTGAGCTAGGGACTTTTGTCTGTCCGGAGGGTATAGCCATTTTGAATATTGACAAGTGGCTATACCATTTTAGGGAGCTCTGGTAGCATAGTGCCAAGGCACTTGACTGCTAACCAGAAGGCTGACGGCTCAAACCCACCAGCCACTCCTCGGAAGGAAGATGGGGCAATCTACTTCCATAGTGCTACTGCCTCGGAAACCCAAGGAGGGATCGCTGTGAGTCGGGTCCAACTCAATGGCACATACCAACAACAAACAACAGACCATTTTGGATATTTAAAGTGACAGCATTCCTCCAGATTCCACAGACTTAAGAACAGGCTCCACTGGCCAGGAACAACAAGGACATTCCAGACCCAGATGACTGGAAAAGTGCAACATTCCCCTTGTTCTTCTTATACCCCACATCCTCTTGGTGAATGGAGGTGTGGCCATCCCTCACTCCCACCCACTTCCTGGGCCGGTAGGAATTCCATCCTAGTCTGTGTGCTCAGAGGAAGCCTGGGTGCCCTGCCCCAACCTGCCCCAATTTTTTTTTCTTTTTTCTGGTTTTTAAATTGTTTGTTTTTGTCTGTTTTAAAACTACTACTATTATTATTACTTTTCTCCTTTTTATAGTTATTATTTATTCTTCCCCTCCCAGGTTTTATTTTTCAGCATTTTTTCTTTTCCCTGTTCCTGATTGAAAAATTTTTTTTTTTCTTTCTCATGGTTAACCCCATTCCTTGTTTTTCTTTTTGCATTTTTCCCATTTTTTTAATTCATTATTCTCCTTCTATACCTTTTTTCTCTTATTGCCCTCTCCCCAGATATTGCAAGGGTTTTTGTTTGTTTGTTTGTTCTTCTTTTTCCCTTTTTCCTTTTTTGGGTTACTGTTCCTGTGTAATTACATGGAATATTTTTTGTCCATTTGCTTTTACTTTTTTGATGGTTATTCAATTGTTATTTCTGTCTAACTCAGTGGAAGACAGCAACAGTCCCCATATGACACAACTACACCCACACCTCCTGCAGCTTCACTTACTGAATGAGAGCCACCACTTCCTTCTCCACCAACAGGCCAATGATAAACAACCACCAAGAAAACCCTGAATCACTCTTGGTTGCTCTTCACAAACAGTTAACAGAGATCTAAATACAACAATGCCATGTTGTCTAGGAGACAAAAGACCATCATAGTCCACACAAAGAAGCAAGATAAAGTGGTAAAAACAAGCAAGCAGTTTATAGACCCAGAACACATCCTTGAGGAGGAAGTAGCATTGGAACCCTCTGATAAGCAATTCAAAAGAATTATATTTAGGTATCCTCAAAGGATTGAGAAACAGACCAAGGAAAACACAGACAAAACCCTAGAATTTTGGAAGAAAATACAAGAACAAAATGACAAAATCAATGAAAAATTAGAAATGATTCTAAACCTACAGATAGAAATCAAGAAGATTAATACTAAATTGTCAGAAATAGATAACACATTGAAAGAGCAAAGGAGTAGAATTGATGCAATGGAAGACAGAATTAATGAGACTGAAGATAAA
>NW_006921736.1:5367001-5393766 GCF_000298275.1 Orycteropus afer afer | reverse complement strand
AAGAGGTAACTATGGGGAGGAAGTGGGAGGGGAGCTGTTGCATTGTGGTAAACTGTGGTCAATGTCATGAGACAAAGTATATGTAAACTGCTTTATGGAAAGTGAATTTTCTCTGTAAATCTTCACCCAAATCACAATAATAATAATAATTAATAAAATAAAATAAAAGAAGTTTTTTAAGTCCTTAGTTGTGCACCAAATTTGGCAGAATTAGTAAATTCTTTAATAATATCTTGAGAATAAACCCAGGAGACAAAATGAAATCTTAAGATGCATAAATTCAAAAAAGACTTCGTCTGGTCAGCCAGAATTGCCTTTGGAATTTATGATGAAAATCAGAGTGCTACATAGATTTAGCAATAAGAAATGAAATTAGTCCCATAAATGTTCCGAACTGAAAGACCAAAAGAAACCAAAAAAGCCATGAAGACTATTAAAAATAATCAGTTGTCTCTCTTCTATACTGGATGTCTCACAAAACAATTCCTTAGTACACACAAATTATGAACATTTGAAGGAGAGAGAGGGATATGGTGTTGTCATTTGAATCTTCTGAGTTAACTGTGGAGAATCAATTTAAAGAAATCTCCGTATATTCCAGTTCCAACTCAAGGACAACAGATTACTAGAGGAACAAAATTTTCGGTCAGGAAAAACAAAAAAGGCCCTTCTTCTAAACATGTTGTCTTCCAGCAAGCACTGCTTCTCAGCAGGTGATGTGAATACTGTCACCTCACCTGTGTTCACATTTGCTGGCTAAATGGGTTTACATCTAAACATTCTTCTTTCCCTTGATAGGGACTACTTCTTTAAAAATGCTGATGAAGATTTCATAGGTTCTTTTGAAAATAATTATTAAAAAAGAACTTGCTCCTGGGCTTTATCCATGCATAGCAAGAAACCTCAGCTGAAAGCAAGATTTTTAAGTCAAGACTTTTCACTTCCAAAAAACAGATTTGTAGAAATGCATTTAAAAGCCTTATTAATTGGAACAGGCTACAGTCCAATTACTCCAGTGGCTAGAAAACAATCCCAAAATAATAACATATGTAATAATGGTGATTTTTCTTTCCTTCTTAATATCACCATAAAGTGGGAAATCCTTTGAGCTCTTGCACCAAAAATGACTTGGCTTTTTACAGACAATTAATAACAGAAGACTAAAGAGAGGTTTTGAGAAATAAAAAATATCATCAGGTCAACACTCATCTGTCATTGTTTAAACAAGTTATGTTTTTCTTGATTGCTCTTTTAGCATTTTGCCCCTTCACTCTTTATTTTGCCATAATGTTTTATTTTATAAGTGGATAAATTTCATTGTTTTTATTAACTAATTTTTTTTAAGTAGGGTAAATAGTTATAAAAACAGCAAAAGATTAATAAGGCTGAAGGTTAAGCCCTACGCTATCTTCTTTCTTGAAAAGTGAACATATCAACCAGAAAGGATATAAAGTCAAATATGAATATGGATATTCTTAACTGAAAACAAAAACTCATTATACTAATTATAAATGAGTAAAATTTCCTTATGTCCTCTCATCCTCTCATCTTTTCCACCCTCTCACGTACATACACACACAATCACACACACACACACACACATACAGACTCAGAACTCTTTCCTTGAACAAATGATGCAATGAACAGAGGAATACCTCCAGAGATATTTCCTCCAGAGAACAACATTCCCACTTACAGCTTTCTCCTTGAAGTTGTTAGTTGCTCTCAAGTCAACACCAACTGATGGTGATGCCATGCACAACAAAAAGAAATGTGGCCCAATCCTGCATCATCTTCATGACCATTGTTATGCCCCAGTCCATTGTTGCAGCGACTGTGTATTTTGAGTGCCTTCTACCCTAGGGGACTCATCTCCCAGCATTGTGTTGGTCAATATACTGCAGAGATCTATAGGGTTGTCCTTATTTAATTTCTGAAAGTAGATTGTCAGGTTTGTCTTCCTAGTCTTAATCGGGAAGTTTTGCTGAAATCTGTTTACCATGGGTGACCCTGATGGTGTTTTAAATACCAGTGACATAGCTTCCAACATCATAGCAACCTGCAAGCCACCAAGACAATATGACAAACTGACAGAGAGGTGATTGTCCTTGAAAATAAGGCATCATACCTTCCAGAATTCCCATACTAAAATTAAACATCTATCCTGAAGTACAGTGCTCTCAGTGATAGGATAATATCGATACACCTACAAGAAAGAGCACTTAACACAACTATTATTCAAATTTACTGACCAGAAATGCCAAACATGAAAAGTTTGAATAATTTTACCAATGTCTGCAGTCTGATAGTAATCAAACATGCAATCAAGATGCACTGATAATTACCGGTGGTTGGAATGCAAAAACTGGAAACAAAGAATAAGAATCAGTAGATAGAACATATAGCCTTGGTGATAGAAAAATGCCAGAGATCACATGATAGAATTTTGCAAAACCAATGACCTAGTCATTGGAAATACGTTTTTTCAACAACATAAATGGCTACTATACATGTAGATCTCACTAGGTGGAATACACAGGAATCAAATCAACTACATCCGTGGAAAGAGATGATGGATACACTCAATATCATCAGTGAGAACAAGGCCAGGGGTTGAATGCAAAACAGACCATCAATTGTTCATATGCAAGTTCAAGCTGAAGCTGAATAAAATTAAGACAAGTCCATGAGAGCTAACATACCACTTTGAGTGGCTGAGATATCACCTGAATTTAGAGAACATCTCAAGAATAGATTTGACCCGCTGAACACTAATGAACCAGATAAGTTGTGCGATGACTTCAAGGACATCATACATGAAGAAAGCAAAAGGTCTTAAAAAGACAAAAAAGGAAGAAAAGACCAAAATGGATGTCAGAAGAGACTCTGAAACTTGCTCTTAAATGGAGAGTAGCTAAAGTGAATAAAATAAATGATGAGGCAAAAGAGCTAAATAGAAGACTTCAAAGGACCCCTCAAGAAGACAAAGCAAACCAGTACAACAAAATGTGCAAAGACCGGAGTTAAAAAACCAAAAGGGAAGAACTTACGTGGCATTTCTCAAGCAGAAAGAACTAAAGAAAAAATTCAAGCCTTGACTTGCAATATTGAAGGTTTCTATTGGCAAAAATTGAAACAATATAGGGAGAATCAAAAGAAAATGGAAAGAAACACAGAGTAACTGTACCAAAAAGAATTAGTCAACATTTAGCCATTGCAAGAGGTAGTACATGATCAAGAAGCAATGGTATTGAAGGAAGAAGTTCAAGCTGCACTGCAGGCAGTGGCAAAAAACAAGCCTCCAGGAAGTGACAAAATATCAATTGAGAAGTTTCAACAAATGAATGCAACCTTGGAAGTGTTCACTTGTCTATGCCAGGAAATTTGGAAGACAGCTACCTGTCCAACAGACTGGAAGAGATCCAAAGAAAGGTGATGCACTGTAGGGATTGTAATCACTGTTGCAAAACAAAACAAGTGAAAGGTGATGCAACAGAATGAAGAAATAATTGAACAATGTCATTAATATCACACATGGGTACATTTTTGCTGAATATAATTCAAAAGCGGTTGCAGTAGACTAAAGAATAATGTAGAGTCTGCAAAACACTGCATAATATGGATTAACTTGGAGGATATTATGCTGAGTGAAATAAGTCAATCACAGGACAAATAATAGTATTACTTCGTTGTTGTGGAGGGTCAAGGAAAGGTTTATGTATGGAGGGGAACTTTCTTTGTTGGTTGTCAGGGGTGGGAGGGGAGGGAACACTGAAAAAAAATGCATTGACCCATGTCGCTTTAGTTTTGTGTATTTCACTATACATAAAGTATATTTCAATTAAATGCATTAAAAAAAAAAAAGTTGCAGAACATAGACAGGAAACTGCCAGAAATTCAGTCCAGATTTAGAAGAGGACATGGAATGAGAGATATCCTTGCTGCTGTCAGATGGACTTTGTCTGTAAACAGAGAACACCAGAAATATGTTTATCCACATTTTATTGGCTATGCAAAGGCCTTCGACTGTGTGGATCATAACAAAGTATGGAAAATATAGCAAAGAATAGGAATTCCAGAAAACTTCATTGTGCTCATGCAGAACCTATACAAAAACCAAGATGTCTCTTTCAAAGAGAATAAGGGGATACTGTGTGGTTGAAAATCAATAAAAGTGTGTGTCAGGGTTGTATCCTTTCATCATACTTATTCAATAGGCATGCTGAGCAAATAATTCTAGAAGCTGAACTATATGAAGAATGTAGCGTCAGGATTGGAGGAAGACTCATCAGCTACCTGTGATATGCAGAGGACACAACTTTGCTTGCTGAAAATGAAGATGACTTGAAGCACTTACGGACAAAGTTCAAAGGCTACAGTTTTCAGAATGGATTACACCTCAACATAAAGAAAATAAACATCCTCACAATTGGACCAATAAACAACATTATGATTAATGGAGAAAACATTGACGTTTTCAGGGATTTCATTTTACTTGGATCTACAATCAGCACCCAAGGAAGCATCAGTCAAGAAATCAAATGATATATTGCATTGGGCAAATATGCTACAAAGACCTCTTTAAAGTATTAAAGAGCAATGATGTCACTTTTAGGATGAAGGTGCACCTAACAAAAGCCATGGTATTTTTGATTGCCTTATATGCATGCAAAAGCTGAACAATGAATAAGGAGGAATGAAGAAGAATTGATGCCTTTGAACTATGGTTTCAGCAAGGAATATTGAGTATATCATGGACTGTCAGAAGAATGAACAAATCTGTCTTAGGAAAAGTATAGCCGTAATGCTCCTTAGAAGTGAGGATGGTGAGACTTTGTCTCCTGTACTTTGGACAAGTTATCAGGAAGAACTAATCCCTGGAGAAGGACATCTTGGTTGGTAAAATAGAGGGTCAGTGAAAAAGAGGAAGACCCTCAATGAGATACAGCCACACACTGGCTACAACATTGGGCTCAAAACATAGCAACAATTGTGAGAATGGTACAGAATAGGGTAGTGTTTTATTCTGTTGTACATAGGGTCACTATGAATCCCTATGTGCAACTGACTCAGCAGCACCTAACAACAAAAAAAGGAGGGTAAAACATTCCATTCACCATTACTAAGACTTTTGAAACTTGGTTTGCCATTTTCTCACTCACTGGCACTGAGAAACTAATGTTCTAAGTCCCAGTTTCTTCACTGGTAATATGAAGAGCATAATATATGCTTCATATGGTTGTTGGGGAGACTTGTATGAAATGATGTCTGTAAAGGGCTTAATATGCATTGCATGGAGAGTGCTCAATCAACAGTAGCTTCTGCCATTATTATTATTATTCCCTTTAGCTAATGGGGGCATCCCTGGATGGTGCAAATGGTTTAAGCACTTGGCTGCTAACCAAAAAGTTGGAGTTTGAGTCCACCCACAGGCATCCCAGAAGAAAGACCTGGCAATTTACTTATAAAAAATCAGCTATTGAAACCTTATGGAGCACAGTCCTACTCTGACTACAGTGACCATAAGTTGGAATCAACTCTAAGGCAACTGGTTTTTAGTTAATGGAAAAGGAAGGAATGAAAGCCAAGTCAGCTCACTTAGAAGGTTAGAACAGAGACAGAAATGGAAGAATGGAGAGAGTGGAGGATGAGCATTTTGAAGGTTCTATAGGAAAGCTTAGGAGCTCTGGTAGCATAGTGCCTAAGGCACTTGACTGCTCACCAGAAGGCTGGCGGTTCAAACCCACCAGCCACTCCTCGGAAGGAAGGTTGGGCTATCCTACTTCCGTAGTGATACTGCCTCAGAAACCCAAGGAGGGGTCGCTATGAGTCGGGGCCGACTCGACGGCAAACAACAACAACAAATAGGAAAGCTTTAATAGGGAAGAGAAAACTTTGAGATAAACATCATCTTAATAAGTTGGCATGCTTCATCTGTCACTGCTGAAGTTCTCCCAGTTGGTGAGTGGGTCCTCCCCCACTGAGTATATTGGAATAATTTCAACTTCTTTGGCCATTTCTCATGAGACATTAAAGCTGTACTCTTAAGTCTTGTGGTGCCTGTAAACCTCTGTTCCTATTAGATTTTTGCTTGCCTTTTTAATCAGTTAGCCTTGACTGGGGAAAAGAGTCAAGGGACAGAAAGGAAGGAAAGGATGAACAATAATAATGATGACTTTTAGGCCCAAATTTATTATGCTTAGGGTTCATTCCTCCAAGATTCACCCTGCGATTTGCCCAATCACATATATACAATTGGTGCTCTGCCCAGTGCTTGCAACACTGCAGAAATGCCAGCATCTGGCTGGCTGGCTCTGAAGCACATTGTGCATTTCTGAGCTCTGTCCTTGAGCTCTTTGGATACTCTCTCCCTGTAACAAGAAGAGTCAAACAAGAATTTCCTGAGCTTCTAGCTCCTGGACTTGAGACAACATTTCTTCCAGAAAGTGTTCCAGAGACTACAAGTTCCACTAAATTTTAATAATTGTTACATAGTCAATAGGTGTGAAAATGGCTGCATCAAACAAAACCAAACAGGGACCCTTATGGCAAGACTCTTCAGAGCCTTTAATGTGCTAATATGGAACATAAATTCCCAGAGGGCACTTATCTTGAGCATCCAACACTTTTTTCACAGAACATTTCATAAGATTAGTGGTCTCCTGAACACTTGGAAAAATGCTTGGTTTGACACATCAATATGGTCTTTTGTCTTACCTCATTTAGATTTGGTTGCCCAGGCTGATGCTATCTATTTAAGGGAGAACTTAAACTCCTCAGAAGGAAGATGGGGCAATCTACTTCCATAGTGATACTGCCTTGGAAACCCAAGGAAGGGTCACTATGAGTTGGATTTGCCTCAAATGGCAGTGAGGTTTTTTTTTTTTTTTTTTCAGGAGACCCTGCAATCATTCTTAGTAAGGCTGGGATGTTATTGTCTTAGGATACAGAGTTCTGAATCTTCAACTGAAGCCACAGTTCTTTGAGATAGAGAGTTGGACAACTCATGCCAAATCACACCTGATTTCTATGCAAAATAATTTTTTCTCAAATTTCAATGTAGTCCTTGGGGACTAAGGCCAGAATTTATGTTGGTGATTGGGGGGAAGGCAGAGGATTGGTTCTGCTCCGGATACATTTTCTCCATCAGTTGCACCTTTTCATGTTCTATGGAGTTGGTGAAGAATATTAAATATCCCAGAAGAAGGAATAAATCTATCTGTAAGAAGTACAGCCAGAAAGTTCCTAAAGCAATAATGGCAAGACAACATCTCATGGACTTTGGACATGTTATTAGGAAGGACCATATTGCCAGGAGAAGGATATCAGGTTGATAAAGGAGAGGGTCAGAGAGAAAGGGGAAGACTCTCAACATGATGACTGTAAAGATGGACTCAAGCATAACAAGGATTGTGAGGATGGTGCAGGACTGGGCAGTGTTTTGTCCTGCTGTACACAGGGTCATCATGAGTCAGAGCCAACTCAATGGCACCTAACAACAACATGGAGAAAGTAGCCACAGGCAGGTGTTCTCCCCCCTTCCTCCTCCCCACCTCCTGGAACAAAACTAATGCACTGGATTTAGCTGGAAGCCATGGACTCACAGATAGGTAATAGTTTCGCATAGACTGCCGGCAGATATATCTAAGAATAATCAGTTGCCACAAATTTGACCCTGACTAATGGCAACTGCATGCATGTCAGAGAAGAACCTCCAAGATTTTGGTCAGCAGATAAGCACACTAGCTGTTTGCACCACTCAGGGGCTCCCATCTTAGAATGCATTTATTTCCTAAACAATCAGGGAGCATGGTACCCAGAGGCATGCACCTCATAGGGTACAAAAATTGATTTTGTCAGTAATTTTCTCCTCCTTCTTATCAAAGTATGTTGTTTTCCTTATTAGATACCCCCCCCCATCTTAGGGGTATGTCCAGGTAAGAACAGAACCCAGACACTCTAACTCCATGAATAAGCAGCTTACATGGGCCAAATGGATTACTTCTGTGGATACTGTGTCAAGGTCAGCATAGAGTACTATGAGAAGGAGGCTCTCTCCCATTTGGAAATATTAGGTGTGGGTCATTTTGTTGTATGGTGATGGTTTACATATTACTATGATGCTGGGAGCAGTGCCATTGGCTTTTCAAATACTAGCTGGGTTACCCTAGGTAAACAGGTTTCAGTGGAGCTTCCAGACTAAGATATACTAGGAGGAAAAGCCTGGCTATCTACTTCCACAAATTAGCCAAGGAAAACCCTATGGGTCACAGAATATTGTCCAAGACTTTAAGTTGCTTACTTTGGATGAGTTATCAGGAGGGACTGAGTGCTGGAGAAGGATATTATGTTAGGTAAAGCGGAGGACCAGAAAAAGTGATGAAAACTCTCAGTGAGGTGGATTTACACAACGCCTACAACAATGGATTCAAACATACCAGTGATCATGAAGATGGTGCGGGGTCAGACAACATTTCATTCTGTCATACATGGGATCATTGTGAGCTGGAGCCAACTTGACGGCAACTAGCTCTAATAAACTTGGAGCAAATACATCATTATCATCAGAGCAGACATAGCCTTCTTAAAAATGAAGCCAAAACAGAAGAAAGTAGATTTGGGAGACACAAAATAAAAATTCCTCATCACAATGTTAGAACTCTAGGATCCAGCAATGCTTCTGAAGCATAATCCTCTGATATTTCAAATTCTGGGAGCAGTAATGTCTCTTGTACTTACACTAGTTTGAGTTGGGTTTGTAAAGCTGCAAAAGAAAGTGGCTGAATAATCCACTCCTGTTCTTAAAAATTCATGTAAAATTTGCATTCTCCTTCATAATACATCCATGTTTGTTATAAAAGAAAAAAATATATTAAATTATTTACCTTTGAGTAAAGTTGACTTTCAAGGAAGATGTGCCATGTTTATACAGCATGTTCTTGTACCCCTGGCTCACTGCTGAGAACGCTACTTTTAAATTGCATGGTCAAGGAATAAAAATGCAATAGTGCCTTCCTCAGACTTTTCAATCTTACCACCCTGAAGGCAAGGAAAGGTGAAGTTAAATAAAAGAAGATGAAGAAGACTTATGTTTTAAGAAGCCTTAAGCAATCAACTCCTGGCCTCCTTTGTCTAAAGCCCCATTGACTGCAGTCCATAGTGGCAATATGGCTGATATTTATTGAACATTACTATGTGCTACATGCTTTAGAGGAGCTCTGGTAGCGTAGTGCCTAAGGCACTTGACTGCTAACCAGAAGGATGGCAGTTCAAACCCACCAGCTACTCCTCAGAAGGAAGGTTGGGCAATCTACTTCCGTAGTGCTTTGCCTTGGAGACCCAAGGAGAGGTCACCATGAGTCGGGTCCGACTCAATGGCAAATAACAACAACAGCAACACGTGCTTTAGACATTTGATCTTAATTCTCATAGCAACCTATGAGTGGTTACTATTATTATTTCTGTATTTCAAAGAAAAATAACTGAGTTTCCAGTGCCACACTCAAAGTTGTACCTTATAAACTGTGGCCCAATCCATGTCCTGTAGTTTGACTTAGGTATACCAAGACTCTTCCTGGGAGTAGAGTGAAAAGGGATAAGTAGGTATGTTAGTTTTGTACTGCTGCTGTAACAAATTCTACAACCTAACACAACACAGGTTTATAATCTTACAGTTCTAGAGTTCAGAAGTCCAAAATCAGTCTCACCAGGCTCAAATCAGGGTGTTGACATGGCTGTGTGCCTTTTGGAGGCTATAAAGAAGAATTTGTTTCCTTGCTTTCCCCAGCTTCTAGAAGCCTCCTGCATTCCTTGGCTTGTGACCCCTTACTCCATTTTCAAAGTCAGTAGCAAAACACCTTCCAATTTCTCTGACTCTCTCTTTCTCTGACTCTCTCTTACCTCCCTCTTTTGCTTTTAAGGACCCTTGTGATTACATTGTGCCTACCAAGATAATCTAAAATAATCTCCCCATCTCAAAATCCTTAAATCACATTTGCAAAATCTCTTTTGCCATGTAAGGTGACATATTCGCAGGTTCCTGAGATTAAGATTTAAACATCTTTGACAGGGAAGGGGAGGGCATTGTCCAGCCTGCTACATTAGACAAAAGAGATTGATTGTGACTTCCCCAGAGAACAACAGAGATGGCTTCTAGAAAACACTGTCAAGCTTCTTGATTTCAATTTAAGTAGCATTTCCCTACCGCAGCAGGTCTTGCTGGGTCTGAGAGAGAGCTCAAAGAAAGACAATGGAGACAGTTCACACAATTTTCTCCAACGTCTGTTGGCCAAAGTTCATATTGCCTTCTATCCCAGATAACTACCCTACCTGGTTGCCAGAATGCATGTGCCTGTGAGAATTTTATTTCATCTGCCACTCCAGAATCCAATTCCACACGTCTCTTAAGTAATTGTGTTTTAAGACATAATATGAAAAGTGATCATTGCCTTGCTTGTGTCTGAGGTCACTGTGCTTTCCATGCTTCCTAACAGCAAGTGATTTATTTGTTTTGTAGCTCGGTTTCTTGGATTCCATCCCAGGCCATATTTGAATAGGAGTTATCAGATTTTCCCAATCTTTGTTTTCTTTGCTATTAGAGAAATGGAACTGAAATACAGTTTCTTTTTTAGAAACTTCTTACCCAATTGATTTCAGTTCCATAATAAATAAACAAAAATCTATGTTCATTTCAATCTTATATGTAATTTTTGGAGCTTTTCCGTCTCTCAGATTTTGGATTAAATTCAAGTAGTCATAGGCCAAAGCAGGCTTTTGTTAAGATATCATATAAAATGTATACACTCTAATTGACTGAAAGAAACAAACTCTCCTTTACTCATGTATTAGAATGTAATTGGCCAGGCCCTAACAATAGGTACATTCAAAGCTTTGGGCAAATTCTTAGGTATTCAGAGAAGACCTGGAATGGAATTTGGAGGAGGAGCTAGAAAAAACTGTATTACTCTGCTAAGAAAATGGGGGCCTTGGTGCTTTTGTTTTTTAACTCCTTACAGATGATAAAGGAAAAAGAAAATGGAAGAGAGATGAAAGCATAAGGATAGAAGAGAGGAAAAATGGCACAATACAGTGATGGCACCAAAAGATTTTCAAGAATCAGAATTTTGAAGATGGAGGAATAGGCAGACAAGCGACACAGACCCTCTTCAACAAAAAAAAAGAATAACCAATTGAGAGAGATACATTAGATAATCTGAGAGCCCTGAGCTTTGAAAGGAACTATACAGAGTGGATTAGTCACCAACTAGTGGAAAAACCTGAGAGAAAACAGTGAGTACAGAGATAATCAGAGCTGCAGACTGTCAGCTACTCCAATGGGACCAACAGCCTGAATATTTCCAAATGGTGTTGGGACCTGAAAATTGACCTAAAGATCAGCCCTGGTCACCAAGGGCTGCAGGGATGACTGCATTGGTAGCCTATGACTAGGAAGGGAACAGCAAGGTGGGAGACAACCTGAGCTGTCGACTTTCCGCTGTCCAGAGGGTGTAGCCATTTTGATTGTTTACAAGCGGTGGCCATTTTCGATATTTAAAGTGACCAAGGGTGCAGCCATTTTGAATCCTTACAAATGGCAACTGTTTTGGATTTTAAAGTGATAGCATTCTTATTCAGATTCCAGGGACCTAAGAATAGGCTCTGTTTGCCAACATGGGCAGGAACGTAGGAGAGGCTGACAATAGGAAAGGAGAAAGGTGGTGAGTGCATACATGCTGCCCACTAGCAAATAGAGGAGCACAGCACAGTACCCTGCTGGTGTAGATAACATACAAACAAAACAAAAATTGTGGGCAAGTCATTCCAACATACAATCACCAATTAAATATAAACACAAAAACACTACAATGCCTCAGAGACAACAGAGCATCACAGTCCACACAAAGAAGCAAGATAAAGCAAGAGAAACAGGGGACCAGGATACAGACCCAAAACACATCTCTGAGGAAGACGCAGCATTGGAACTCCCTGATAAGGAATTCAAAAGAATTGTATTTAGGTATCTTCAATGAATTAAGAGACTGATCAAGGAAAATACAAAGAAAACCCTAGAACAATTTCAAAAGACAATAAAAGAACAAAAGGACAAAATAAATGAAAAATTAGAAATGATACAAAATCTACACACAGAAATCCAGAAGATTAATACTAAATTTTCAGAAATAGATAAGACATTGAATGGGCAAAGAAGCAGAATTGAATCAATGGAAGACAGAATTAGGGAGATTGGAGGCAAATACCTAAACACTTCTTTGGAAAGGGATAAATCAGAAAAAAGAGCAAAACAAAATGAAGAAAGCCATCATGTGGGATACCATCAAAAGGAATAACTTACATGTCATTTGAATTCCAGAACAGGAAGACACAAATAAAACCACAGAGAAAACTGTCAAAGATTTGTTGAAAGAGAATTTTTCTGGTATAGTGAAAGATGAGAATATATCCATTCAGGAAGTCCAATGAACCCCAAACAGGATAGACCCCAAAAGAAAATCACCAAGACATATCATCATCAAACTCACCAAAACCAAAGACAAAGAAAGAATCATGAGAGCAGCACAGGAAAAACGAAAAGTTACCTACAAGGGGCAACCAATAAGACTAAGCTCAGTTTTCTCAGCAGAAACCATGTGGGTGGGAAGACAATGGGATGGTATATATAAAACACTGAAAGAGAAAAATTTCCAACCAAGAATTATGTACCCCGCAAAACTGTCCCTCAAATATAATGGTGAAATTAGGACATTTCCAGAGAAGCAGAAATTAAGGAAATTTGTTAAAACCAGACCAATCTTACAAGAGATGCTAAAGGGTGCCCTTTGGACAGAGAAGCAACAGCCATTAACAACTGACCATTAATGCACATGATGATATAACCCAGAAACCAACCCAGCTATGGAAGTATCCAAAGTAAATAAGCCTACAAGATTGTAAACAGGGAACCAGAAACATCAATTGACAATGAGGACAATTACAAACCAAAAACAGAGAAAAAACTATGTCTTCACAGAACTTCTAGATGACAGGGAAGTCAAGACAACTATAAGATAGAATGGATTGTTATAAAACTTGAGAAGAAAACTATAAATCACAGGGTAACCTCAAAGAAAAATGATAAATCTTCACATCAAAAAAGAGGACCAGCATAAATACTCAGCAAATACTAAAACAATAGCAATGCAGCAACATGATTCATAAACAAAATGAGCTGAGTATAGAAAATTATATGGAACAAAGAAATCGACTCTACAAAAAAGCACATAACAAAAATGACAGCAACAAATTCTTATTTGCCAATAATTACATATCTGGCTAGGGACTTATCTTCAAGATTTATAGTGGAAGAGTGGATGATGACCAAACTATGGTACATACTCATAATGGAATGCTATGCAGCACTAAAGAATAATGTAGAGTCTGCAAAACACCACATAATATGGATGAACTTGGAGGATATTATACTAAGTGAAATAAGTCAATCACAGAAGGACAAATATAGTATTACTTCCTTGTTGTGGAGGGTCAAGGAAAGGTTTATATATGGAGGAAAACTTTCTTTGTTGGTTGCCAGGGGTGGGAGGAGGGGGGAGGGAACACTGCAAAAAAAAAAAAAAATACATTGACCCATGTCACTTTAGTTTTGTGTATTTCATTGTACATAAATTATTTTTCAATAAAATGCATTGGAAAAAAATCAGAATATCTAATAAACAGTTTTACTTTGTTTGAGTTTTACAAAGTTATAGTTTCTACAAATTCAAGTCTTCTATGTCAGCTCCACCCAAGCAGGTCCTTCTCCTTGTTAAAGCACATCCCCCTTTCCTTGGGGTTCTACTTCTTCATACGTCATGCTTCTCATCCCCAATTCACAAAGGCGAGCATCTAGCCAGACCTGCATATACCACCTTCTGAAATGTTCTTGTTTATGCACTGATTAGCTTATCAACTGCTTGTCCTCTTCTACTGCATTGCCATTCTCAAGGACGTGGTGACTAAGTCTGTCTTGTTCACTGCTGAATCCACAGCATCTAAACAGAGCCATGAGTAGTATTTGTTGAATGAATGAATCATAATATTCCGTTCTTCTGACCACAGTGATGTGCCCAGGAAATGGCCTGTAACCGAAGCCAAGAGAATCAGAATCCCTCTCTGTAATTTTATAGATGGATGCAGGCGAGCAGAACTTTCTTTCCTCTGGGGTCACTAAGATGAGATGATGTAAGCCTGTCTCCACATCTCATGGACAAAACTTATCTGTTGCAAAAGAGACTCAAAAACCAAACCTGCTGCCATCGAGTCAATTCCTACTCAGAGCTACTATGAGAGATACTAGGAGAGAGTAGAACTGCTCCATAGGATTTCCAAGGCTGTAAATCTTTGTGGAAGAAGACTGCCTCATTTTTATCCTGTGGAGCAACTGAGGGTTTTGAACCAGTGACTTGCAAGACAGAAGGACAACAGAAAATCAAAAAGAGAAGTGAGTTGGGGTGAGAGGAGAAGAGGGAAGGAGAGAGAGAGAAAATTTAAAAAATGGTCTGAGTTATTTGACCCTGAAACCATCTCCATTCTAGACTTCCTAGTTCAGAAGTCAGCAAACTTTTTTTGGTAAAAGACCAGTGTATCACTTAAGTTTGTGTGTCAACATGGCTGGGCCTGGTTGACTGGCTGGGCAGCTGGATGTAGTATTCCCCATGATGAGACTGGTAATCAATCCATGGGGGAATCTACTGTGAGCAGCTGAGTAGCTGCCTTTGGGATGTGGTCTGCTTCCTGCATATAAGGAGAAGCCTTGGGAAACGGTCTCTAGCTTATCACATGCTTGAACCCTGCGTGTAGCTGTGTCGTCATTCAGCAGCCTGCCATGCTCTGCCAACCTTGGGACTTTCAATGGCCTTGAATTAATAGCTTGTCATGTGGTTTGGTAACATTGGGACTGTGCCTTTTTACTTGTCAACCTTGAGCTTGTCAGCCTCAGCAGCCAGCAGGTGTCTGCGTGAAGAAAAGCCTCCAGCTTCAGTGGGCTGGGAGCAGGAGGCAGAGCTGAAGCCCAAGGTTGAGGGGCTTTCACCCAGCCCCTAGAGTCTGGCACTCTGAACTTGGACTTAAAGCCACCAAACTGTAAGAGTATAAACTCCTGTTTGTTTAAGCCATCCCATTTGTGGTATATTCTTGTCAGAGCAGCACTAGGTAACCAGAACAGCCAGATAGTTAATATTTCAGGCTTTGTAGGTCTCTGTTGCAACCACTCAACTCCACTATTGCAGCAGGAAAGCAGCCATAGAAAACACATAAGTGAACGAGAGTGACTCAGTTTCAATAAACTTTATAAAAATAGATGGGTCAGATTTGACCTCTGACCTAGCTCTTTAAGCCAATACACTCTCTACCTACTCCTAACTTTTTTCCCCGAGATAGTTTAAATCCAGGTACATAAATTAAACTATATTCCAGTAAAACTAGATTCCCTTGTATTTCATCATATGCATTTAAAAATATTAATTTGAGAAGTCCACAGTTATAACTATACTGTCAAAAGAGTCTGAAGCACAAGAAAGCTTAAGAACCCTTGAGTAACACCCAAGGGGCGGGGCCAGTGCTCTACATTTGAGTCACTCAGGAACCAGATTATATATGATGGAATTAGGAAAGATCATTCAAAGCTTAGGGAGGGTGAACAGCAATCAGTGAAAATAACATCCATCTTCTCTTGGAGCTATGGTGAGAGTTTAACAGTAGTATAAGACCCACTCTAGGGCTAACTCACGGAGCTCTGGTAGCATAGTGCCTAAGGCACTTGACTGCTAACCCGAAGGCTGGTGGTTCAAACCCACTAGTCACTCCTCAGAAGGAAGGTTGGGCAATCCTACTTCCGTAGTGATACTGCCTTGGAAACCCCAGGAGGGGTCGCTATGAGTCGAGGCCGACTCAACGGCATATAACAACAACAGGGCTAACTCTGGCATTTCTCATGATAAGGAACAATTTTATTTCCTTTAAGAGACAGACTTGGAGGAGTGTAAAGAATGTAGACTTTGGTAAGCACTGAGTCTTGGGTGGAATCCCAGTTCCACCTCTCACTACCTGTGGGCCTGTTAGTCTCTCTGTTAGTCTCAGTTTCTTCCTTTATCAAACTCTATAGGACTCATGAAGGAAACCTGGTGGCATTTTGGTTAAAGCACTCAGCTGCTAATCGAAAGGTTAGGAGTTCAAACTCAACAGCTGCTCCATGGGAGAAAGATGTGGCAGACTGCTTTCATAAAGATTCCAGCCTTGGAAACCCAATGGGGCAGTTCTATTGTGTCCTATAGGATTGCCATGAGTTGGATTCAATCCTACAGCAACGGGTTATAGGGCTTACAAGAATAACAAACGCAAGAATGTAATGAAGGCAGGGTAGATACTCACTCAATCCACCTTCTGTGGCTCCTCCAAAGGCTTTGTTTATTGGTTTCCTTTTGGAAACAAGCGGCTGAGGCACTCCACAAATGTGTAAAAGCACAGTTGCTCATTTAGCATTTCAGGTTTTTATTAAGCAAACTAATGCCTTATATTCTGTAATCAGTACATGTTCTTTTTTTGCCTAATGACACTAATCTGTTTTTATCTTAGTCATTTAACTGAGCTTTGTGATTAATGCAGGTAAGGTTTTAGGGATTTAAATAATTGTTTGATGTTTTGGATTTTAGGCATGTTTGATTATTTACTAAAATCAGCTGTGTCAGCTAGTTACTAAAAGTATAATTCTTTAATGGGTTAATACGAGGAGAGCTGAATCAAATGAAAAAACTAAAACATTACATGAATTCTTGATTATAAAATCAAGCTACTATAGAAGTGGTCTGTGTATTTGCATTAACTAAGGCTTGTTTAAGGAGCTCTGGTGGTGTAGTGCCTAAGGCATTTGACTGCTAACCAGAAGGATGGTGGTTCAAACTGACCAGCCACTCCTCGGAAGGAAGGTTGGGCAATCTACTTACGTAGTGATACCATCTCAGAAACCCAAGGAGGGGTTGCTACGAGTTGGATCCAACTCCATGGCAGTGAGGGTTTTTTTTTTTTTTTTTTTTTTAAGGCTTGTTTAGAGTAAGTCTGTTCTATCTTTAGTTGATAAGGAAAGGACCAAGTAGGTAAGCACATGTCCAAAACTTTATAACTTCTGCTTTAAAATAAATACAACATAGAAACAAGTAATGTGTTCTGGTCTTAAATAGTAAATATTTGCTAAGAGAGAGTGATGAATAGTATCCAAAGAAAGAATCCTGAAAGCAGCATGGGAAAAATTAAAAGTTACCTACTGTGGTAGTTATGTTTGTGTGTCAACTTGGCTGGGCCTGGTTGAGTGGCTGGGCTGCTGATGGTAGTTATTCCCCATAGTGAGACTGTCAATCAGCTCCATGGTGGGATCTATGACAAGCAGCTGAGTAGCTGCCTTTGGGATGTGGTCTGCTTCCTGTATATAAGGAGAAGCCTTGGGAATGGTCTCTAGTTTATGGCACCTTGAACCCTGCATGTAGCTGTGCTGTTGCTCAGCAGCCTGCTATGCTCTGCTGACCTTAGGACTTACAGTGGACTTAAGTTAATGGCCTGCCATGTGGTTTGGTAATATTGGGACTGTGCCTTTTCACTTGTCAACCTTGGGGCTTCTCAGCCTCAGCAGCCAATAGCTGTCTGAGTGAAGAAATGCCTCTAGCTCCAGTGGGCCAGGAGCAGGAGGCAGAGCTGGACCCCAAGGTTGAGGGGCTTTCACCCAGCCCCAAGAGCCTGGCACTTTGAACTTGGACTTAAAGCCTCCAAATTGTAAGAATAAACTCCAATTTGTTAAGGTCATCCCATTTGTGGTACATTTCCTGTCAGAGCGGCACTAGGTAACCAGAACAGCTACAAAGGGCAACCAGTAAGACTAACCTCTGATTTCTCAATAGAAACAATGCAAGCGAGAAGGCAATGGGATGATATATATATATAAAACCCTGAAAAAAAAAATCTCCAATGCAAAATTATATACCCCACAAAACTGTCTATCAAATACAAAGGTGAAATTAGGAGATTTCAGATAAGCAGAAATTAAGGGAATTTGTTAAAAGCAGACCAACTTTACAAAAGATGCTAAAAGGAGTCCTTCAGACAGAGAACCAACAATAGCAAACAACACCCTATCACACATAATGACATATTACTATCACACATGATGACATTACCCAGAAATCAACCCAGTTATTGAAATATTCAAAGAAAATAAAATAAGCTTACCAGAGTAAGAACCAGAGACATCAATTGGTAAATGAGGACAACTACAAATCAAAAAGAGGGAATAAACAGTGTAGTTACAGAACTTCTTAATGGTGAGGCTGTCAAAACGATTACAAGATAGAACAGACTGTTCTAAATTTGGGAAGAAAATTGTAAATTACAGTGTAACCTCAAAGAAAAATTATAAACCTCTGCATCAAAATAAAAATTAGGACAAGTGCAAATACTAAAACAATAGCAATGAAGGTGATGATAACACAACTCAAAAAGAAGCTTAGTACAGAATCCACATGATGAGAAACACAGACGGATAGAGGACACATGCAAAAGTACAGAGATGCAATGCCAGGCATGTAAGTAATATACCTTCTCGATGAGTCCACCCCACATGGAACAGAAGAACTGGCTAGCCAAGGTCTGCCTAAGTTCCTGACCCAAGTACGGGGAGAAATAATAAATCTTTGTTCTTTTAAGCCACTAAGTATTGGGGCACTGTTACCAAAATAAGTAATGTAAATGGGGGCAGGAGTATAAGGGGATGAAGACAACTTTTGCAGATACATGCTCTAAATTAAATACCTGGCTGAAGGAGTGAGTTTGCTTGACCCAGAGATTATCTCTTCCTGTCAAAACAATTTCAAAAGAAAGAGCTCCTCTTCTAAACATTGTAAGGAAGAATAAGAACATACAAAGTGTTACACAGTTAAGAAGACACTGGTCTAGGACTTGGAGTGCTGGCTCCAGCCCTTGCCCTGCCACTCACTGAGAAAATGTTGGGTAAAATACTTCACCTTCTGGTCATCCATTTTATCATCAGAAAAATGAAAAAACACATTGGCAACACCAATAAGGGTGGGAGGGAGGGATCATTTGGACTGTGCCTTACAGCCAACAAAAGCCTTAGATGTAGGTGCTTAAACATGACCTATGTACAACTTTCTACATAATCAGAAAAAGACACTTGAGGATGTAAAGTAGATATAGCACTCTCTGTACAACTTTAAATTTGTGTGTCATTATACGCATTCACTGTGTCTACTAATTAATATTTATAATTAATATTTATTATAAATATACAAATCTATTAATATTTAGAATATTTAATTATTATTTATTAATACTACTAATTAATCTTTATATTTTAAAAACTGTAACTTGTAACTAGCACAAATATGCTACACTGAATTTTATATGTTTACTAAAATTCGTAATTTGATAAATTCAAACTTAAAAAAAAATACTATAAATTTTGTTAACTAGTTTTGGCAATTCTTTATAATGTCTTGGGAGCCTTAGAAGATGGGATTTACCTGGACTTTTTCAATCTCTGAGAAATTATGGGTATCAGGCTGTGTTGTCTCTAGTATCTCTTTTAGCTCTAAAAGTTGACGGTCATCAGATTGTCTATTATTCTACAGAATAAAAGAGTTGGTATTGAACATGGTTTGTAATTTTCTGACATCGTTTTTATGGTACCAAGATATCTTTTCGAGAAACCAAGACACTATTAGAAACTGATCAGTTTCATCAAGGAATAAAAAATTTTCATGTAAAATCTGAGTAACTCTCAAGAATGGTTTGCAAGTCTTGGTGGCATTAACAAAGGACTTGCCTATATAAAGAGCCAACTGATTAGCCAAAGGCATCCCTTAGACAGGTAGCTTGTGTGTGTGTGTATATATGCATGGACATAGACACACACTAAACTAAACAGATAGATTACCAGAAACATATATAATACTTTAACTTCAGTTATACAAAGAATTTAGCCTCTCTTCCTCTCCTCCAGCCCCTACCTCCCCCCCACCCCACTTCAAAAAAGATGCTCTTAGCATTGTAGAAAAATGAGTATCCAAGAGGGAAAAAAAAAAAGTCTAGTAAATAAATAAAATATATGCAAGTTAAATCAACATAATACCATTATCACCTGACAAACTGGCAAATTTAAAAAAAAAAAAACCTAATACGCAAAGAAGGTAAAATAAAGACATTCACATTCAGATACCTAAAAGAACTTGTCACCAGCAGATCCTCACTAAAGGATGCATAAAGAATATTCTTTAAGCATAAGTAAGATTATCCCAGGAGCTCTGGTGGCATAGTGCCTAAGGCATTTGACTGCTAACCAGAAGACTGGTGGTTCAAACTCACCAGCCACTCCTCGGAAGGAAGGCTGGGCAATCTACTTCCATAGTGATACTGTCTCGGATACCCAAGGAGGGGTTGCTATGAGTCAGATCCAACTAGACCGCAGTGAGTTTGGTTTTTTTTGTTTTTGTTTTTCTGGGAAGATTATCCCAGATGATAGCATAGAGATGCAAAGAGTGAAAAACAACAAAAATGTTAAATATGTGGATCTTTCCAATGAATACTAAATGTACAAAATAATGTTTTCTTGACTTATTAATTATTAATATATAAGACTAAAATATACAATGTCATATTAGTCAGTAGGAGAGAAAGTCTTTGAATTATGCAGGAAAGGGTTAAAAACACAAATATTCAATAAGATGGATGTAAGAATCTACTGTAACTACCAAAAGAATTTGAGTATAACTTTCAAACTCATAGAGACAAATAGTAGGTAATGAGAGCTCTTTTATTAATTTATCTCATCCAAAATAATACACAAAAGCAGAAAATGAAGAAGAAAATACAGGGGTGACAGATAGAAGATACTCCAATAATTAGATTAAATCCAAATGGATCTAAAAGACAAAAATTGATAGACTGGAATGAAAAACAAAACAAAACAAAAAATCTATAAGCTATTTACAAGGAATGAACCTAATTGGGTGGAAAGTTAGTCTACAGAATGGACAGGAGATTGGAGAGTAGAACAAGAACTGGGAACTCCAGACCACTTGGCATCAGGTGTTGCTCCACCATCTTGTCTGGATGCTGGCAGTGTCCTTCAAATGTTGGTTCAATCCTTGAGTGATTCTGGTTGAGATTCCCTCTAAGGAGAGAGAGCTTAGACCACATACCTAACTCTTAGCTAACAGAGAACAGGGGACTTGATATACAATTCCATGAGAAGCATGCAAAATGAGAAAGAGGAAATTTCCCAAAATAAAACCAGGGTGCTCTTTGGAAGGGAGAAAGAACCTTACACACAGTAAAAAAAAATGTCCTCTATATAGTGTAGGAATAACACAAAACACAAAAACATACATATAATAAGCCACTATTTTGTTTTTAAAAACAGAGTGAAAGAATCCATCTTACATATTACATATATATACATATATATGTATACATATATGCATATATAAAATACTCCAAGGAAACACTAGAAGCAATTTTTTTATATTACTATTATGCTTTAGATGCAAGTTTACAGAGTAGAGTTTGTTTTACATCCAACATTACGTGTACATTAGGTTTCACTCCCCGTTTACCATCCCCAACCCTAACCCAGTCTCCTCCCCTCCTTGTCCAGTAACCCCCTAACCCCCATGTCCTCCATAGTTATGCACTCTTGTGTATCTTGCATTTCCTCTGTGTGAATGTTGCCCCTCTGGTGCCCAATGGTCGAATGCTCCAAGGAATGCATTACCATGGAGTATGTAGGTGCATCACCCTGGGTTGAGTGGTCTGTGTGTACATCTTGTTTACCGTTGGGCTGAGAGCCAGCCCCTGAGAGTGAGTTTTATTCCAGGCCCAGAATGTATCCCAGGACCATAGTGAATTGTGCTGGAGTCTCACCAGACTCCATCCAACCAGTAATTCTGGTCGTTGTTGAGTTTTTGGATTTTGTTCCATGTTTTTCCTCCCACTCTATGCAGGATCTCCAGATTTGATCCTTTCCTGAGTGGTTGGCATTGGTAGCCAGCCACCATCTAATTCTTCTGGTCTCAAGGACCATAGTGTCCTAGGGCTAATTGCTTCCAAATACCCTTTTTCTGCACTCTTCGCTTCCAACGATAGGAGACCATTAGCTGCATCTTAAATGGCCACTTGAAAGCTTAAGGCCCCAGTTGCTACTCAATAATGTAGGAAGAGGAACAAGATTTTTATGTATTTTGTTGTGCCAATTGAGCCTGGTGTTCCCCAATACTATGGTCCTGAGTCGGTAGATCCATTGGATCTCTCTCCCACTGGCTGTCTGTGAAGGAATGTTCTATGTCTGTCTTCTGTTGTTTCTGTAAGGATTGCAGGTATTTTGTATCACTTGTACTGTGCAAGATTAGCCTCCGCTGAATCTATTCTTGGTCTAGAGTATACTCCTGTTCACTGACCCTCATCTGATCTTCTCAGGTGTTTATGGGTTTCTCTGTAGCCTGGTGTTTGGTGTTAATGGTAATGCAGTTTTATCATTAACTGGATATACTGGCTGGTATTAGCATCTGTTGTCTATATCTTAGGTACACAATTTGGTGTCCTCCCTTTTCCTAATGTTATCATGGTGGTCACAGACTCTTTCTATACCATCACTCCTCTTACCCACGTCAGTGTGTGACCCCCAACTAGCCCGAAATTAATCCCTCCTATTCCCTACCCAAGCTGGTAATCTACAAAGTGAGTTCCCTTTCTCAAGCAAACCCTTCTTTGTCTTTTTACAGTAATGGGCTCATACATTATTTGTCCTTCTGCGATTGACTTATTTCACTCAGCATAAAGTCCTCCAGGCTCATCCACATTGTGAGATGATTCACATATCCTTCATTGTTCTTTAATGTAGCATAGTATTCCATTGTGTGAATGTACCATAATTTGGTTATCCATTCATCCGTTGATGGGCATTTAGGTTGTTTCCATCTGTTTGCTATAGTGAATTGTGCTGCAATGAACATAGGTGTGCATATGTCTTTTCGTGCGCTGCCTCTCTCCTCTTTAGGATATATTCCTAGTAATGGAATTCCTGGGTCAAATGGTATTTCTATTTTCAGTTTTTCAAGGAAACATACTATTTGCCACAATGGTTGTGTACCATTTTACAATCCCATCAACAATGCACAAGAGTTCCAATCTCTCCACAACCTCACCAGCATTTGTTATTTTCTGTCCTGTTGAACTTTGCTATTATTGCTGGGGTGAGAGGATATCTCATCATTGTTTTGATTTGCATCTCTCTAATGACTAAAGATTGCAAGCAATTCCTCATGTATTTGTTGGTCACCAGCATATTGTCTTTAGTGAAGTGTCTGTTCAAGTCTTTTGCCAATTGTTGAATTGGGTTGTTTGTCTTTTTGGTGTTGAGGTGTTGAAGTTTTCTATAGATTTAGGAGATAAGTCCTTTGTCAGATATGTCATAGGCAAATATTTTCTCCCAATCTGTAGGTTCTCTTTTTACCCTTTTGGAGAAGTCTTTAGATGAGTATAAGAATTTAATTTTTAAAAGGTCCCAGTCATTCAGCTTCTCTTCTACCTCCTGTGCATTCTGGGTTATGTTTGATAGTCTATTTATGCTGTAAATTAGGGCTCTTAGATTTGCCCCTATTTTATCTTTGATGAATTTTATAGTTTTGGGTTATACATTTAAGTCTTTGATCCAGCTTGAGTTTGTTTGTGTGTGGGGGGTGTCTTTGGTTTTAGAGAGTTTGATTATGATATGCCTTGGTGTTTTTCTCTTGGGATCTATCCTGTATGGGGTTTTATGAGGTTCTTGGACAAATATCTTTTCTTCCTTCATGATATGGGGGAAGTTTCTGTTAGTAGGTCTTCCACAATTTTCTGGGTTTTTTTTTTCACCTCTTCTTCTTGTTGTTCCAACGAGGTGTATGTTTCTTTTCATGTCATCCTATATAACTCTTAGGTTTTCTTCATTTCTTTTAAATCTTTGTTCCGATTTTTCTTCATACAGGTGGGTGTCCAGGGATTTGTCTTCTAGTTGGGAAATGCATTCTTCAGCCAGTTCTATCTTATTGTTTTGTGCTTCCACTGTAGTGTGCAATTCTGTAATTTTGGTATTCATCTTCTGGATTTCTAACTGCTGTTTTTGTATGGGTTCTGATTGTGCATTAATCTTGTTATTTTGTTCTTGAATGGTTTTCCTGAATTGTTCCAGGGTACTGTCTGTGTTGTCCTTGCTTCTGTTTGGGGTTTCCTTAAGCTCTTGTAGAGTTTTATAAACATACCTTCTAAATACCTTCTTGGATAATTCTATTGTCTCCTCCTCCTCCATGTTTAATGAAACTTTTGCTTGAGATTTTACTTCTAATATGTTATCCTGTTTTTTTGTTTGATTTGAAGTTGCCTGTTATTTCCTAGACATTTTGAAGTTGTCTTTAACTGTTAGTTATGTACTGATTTGTTTTGTCTTGGTTTTATGATTTAATACTTTGAAAAGGTGGAACTGGTGTATTTTATTATTTTGGCTATTCAGTTGTGCTGGGTTGCTCTGCAGTTTTCTTTGTGATGATGGGATCACTATGTGGAAAGTGGATGCAGGTCTCTGTTTGTAGTAAAAAGAGTTTAGGATTTGAGCCAGCAGGTGTTATGGTGGCTGAATGTGCTTTTTCTACTGGATGATGCAGGGTAGAGGCCAAGAAAGGGGGAAAAAGAGAGAGAAGAAGAAGAAAAAGCTCATAGGTGCCAGGAGCAGTTTCTAGGGCTTTGAGTGGGCTGCTAATGATGACGTAATAGTGTTACTCACAGGCCCACAGCTCAAGTTCAGCAAAGACTCCAATTGTTAGAGGGCCGCCACTTTCTACCAGGTTCAGACAGTTGCAAAAAGTCCACTCTCCAGGCCCCTGTGTGCCAAAAAGCTGAACTAGGATAACTCCCTGGATCTGCGATGGGAGATTGTCCCAGGGCCCACTCACTCGCGGCTTTATGCTCCTCTCTGCTCCAGCTTCAGTGGTAACCAGAGCCAGAGGGATCTCTCCTGTCTCCCAGCAGTCCCAGGTTTACCGATAAAAGCAGGTACTGAAGGTAGATCTGTGGAGTGGCCGCAGGCTCTCTGGTGTGGGGTGTTCTCTCCTCTGCCCCATGGAAGTCTCCAATGCCCTTTCTCACCTGCCAGTTGGCACTCCACAGGGCAGGCTCACCTGTTTTTGTTATTTTTTTCCCTCTGCCTAATTGCATTGCCCCTTTCTCCATTCTAATCCTACTCCCCCGAGTTTGGTACTCTGACTTACTGAGCTATTCAGAGCACCAGAATCCCCATTTCAAACTGCTACACCTCGTTTTTCAGGGACTAAGATGCTAGAGGGAACTAGTGTATGCACTGCAGGAAAGGTGTCATTTTCCTCCCCTCCTGATAGAAACAATTGATACTATATTTTCCACTAGGATCTTATCTCCTCGAGGACAAGAACTGTCTATCTTATTTATTTCTGTATTACCAATGGCCTATGTAATGTCTGACACACAAGAGGCACACAATAAATAGTTGTAGAGTGACTACAACAATATAATTCTAAGGAGGAAAACATGGAAACTAGGGGGAGAAAAGCAGAGCCCTGGTGGTACAGTGGTTAAGCATTTGGTATCTAACCTAAAAATAGGTGGTTCAAATCTGCTTCTTGAAAGACAGATGTGGCAGTCTGCTTCTGTAAAGATTTGCAGCCTTGGAAACCCTATGGAGCAGATCTATTCTGTCTTAAAGTGTTGCTATGAGTTGGATTTTTTGTTTAGGGAGACTTACTTTTCACATCTTACTGTTTTTCAAGTACATATTATTTGTTTGCAATCAGAAGAAAAAGAAAAAAAGATGAAACTAAATCTAATTACAGCAAATGTATTTTATGTGTGTGTGTGTGTGTGTGTATTTAAAAATTCCTTACTCTAGAAAGTTTGGGAATCCTTTTTATAAATGATCTGCCTTCCCCTTCCTCTCCCCTGAACCATCTCGCTGTGTATGTGCCCAAAGAGAAAGCCAAGCAAAAAAGGCCTCATTGTCCAATGGAACAAACCAGCTTCAGCAGGAGAAGCCTTCCCCTCCCCACTGCACACACTGCAATTCAGCTTCTCCGAGGCCTCGGGAAATAATGACTTGTGGAAAGATAAATAGTCAAGGGTTATTTGGTCATTACACTGGGGCTCCAGCTTTATAGAAGTCTGCACAGATAGCAAAAACATTGTTGAGTGTCTAAATAATTTGAATGATATTAGTGGAGAGACCCTGGAAAGAAGAAAAAAACAATGGCTTGATGACAGAAAGCTTACAATAGAACAGAATTTTGTAAGCTGAAATGATTGTAAAAGCAAACAATGGTGATATTGTCCTTCTGGTGTTATTGTGCAAAGCTGTAATTTATGGATGAAGTGGAATTTCAAACAAAATAAACAGTCTTGAATTTGTTAACTAATACAGTAAGCATAGAACATTTTGTTATGTGAGAAGAGAAATGGGAATATTTTATCTACTCCTCCTATTTGCTAAACAGAAATATGTTTATGTTTGGCAGAAAGTCTTGCTTTCCATTGTTTTTGCTTGTTTTTTAAGAATATTCATTTTATTTTAATCTTGATTAAATGTGAGTAATACACAAATGTGGGTGAAAGAAGAATATTTTGTATTACACACACACACACACACACACACACATATA
>NW_006921736.1:5359844-5366756 GCF_000298275.1 Orycteropus afer afer | reverse complement strand
TCACCAGCCAGAGATAACTCTTCTGTTAAAGTGTCAACCAATCTACTCTTTCCTTTGAAAGCATAAAGCTTTTCTTATCACATATCCTATAGCGGTATGACAACAACAAAAAAATAGTAACACCTTCTCTAATCACAGCTACTCTATGATGTCATGTTGAACTTATAAAAGAGGAGCCACTTCTCTCTAAACTATAAAAGGCAGATTTATATTTCAATAAACATTGCTAATGGTTGGGCAATCCTACTTCCGTAGTGATACTGCCTCGGAAACCCAAGGAGGGGTCGCTATGAGTCGGGGCCGACTTGACGGCAAATAACAACATAACAATGATTGAAAAAAAAAAAAAAGGAGTTCTTGGGTGGCATAGAGTTAAAGCACTTGACTACTAACCAAAAGGTTGTCAGTTTAAACCCACCTAGAGGCACCTCAGAAAACAAGCCTGGCAGTCTGCTTCCAAAAGGTCATAACCTTGAAAATCCTGTGGAGCAGTTCTACTGTGCACACATGGGGTCTCCATGAGTTAGAATTGAGTCAAGTGCAGCTAACAACAGCAATGATAAATTAGTCCCTGAGTGGTGCAAATATTAATGTGTTCCACTGCTAACCAAAAGGATAAAGTTTAAGTCCATCCAGAGGTACCTCTGCTACCCAGAATGCTGGCGGTTCAAACCCACCAGCCACTCCTTGGAAGGAAGACTGGGCAATCTACTTCCATAGTGATATTGCCTCGGAAACCCAAGGAGGAGCCGCTATGAGTTGGGTCCGACTCGACAGCACTGAGTTTAGTTTTTTGGTTTAGAGGTGCTGTATAAGAAAGGACTGGCAATCTACTTCTGAAAAATCAGCAATTGAAAATACTATGGGAAACAGTTCTACTCTGACACATGAAGGGTCACAATGAGTTGGAGAGCCTCGGTGGCAACTGGAAGGAATATTAAATTAATGCCATTTGTGAAATACTTGAATTCCTCCTAGTATACCTGGACAGAGGGCAAATTAAATATCTTACATCTCACTGCTGAGAACAATGCCTGGCACAGAATAGGTGTCTTAGTTATCTAGTGTCCCTCTAACAGAAGTACCCCAAGTAGGTGGCTTTAACAAATGGAAATTTATTTTCTCACATTTTAAACTGTTTGAACTGATAGTGATGCCCATTGTGTTTCCAATGCTGTAAATCGTAACAGAAGCAGACTGCCTCATCTTTCTGCCACTGAGTGGCTGGTGGGTTTGAACCACTGACCTTTTGGTTAGCAGCCAAATGTCTTAACCTCTACACCACCAGAGTTTAGGAGGCTAGACATCCAAATTCAGAGCACCAGCTCTAGAGGCAGGCTTTCTCTTTCTTTCAGCTATGGAGGAAAGTCTTTAGCTCTTCAGCTGGTTCCTTAGAAATCTCTATGTGTTTTGGCATCTGTCTTATCCCATCTCTGCTTGCCTAATCCTCTCCTTTTATCTCTTGTTAGAGATTGGCTGAAGACACACCCGATACTAATCCTGCCTCATGAATATACCAGAAACCTCATTCACAAGTGGGATTATAACCACAGGAGTAGAGGTTAGGATTTAAAACACATATTTTTGGGGGACACAATTGAATCCAAAACAGTAGGTAAGAAGTACTTATTTGTTGAATGAGTAAATACCTATTCCTTATATAGGCCAGGTATTGTTCTAAGTTGGGCATACCTCTGTCAAAATCCAAACTAGTCTGAGACAAAATTAACAAAGGCTGTTTATTCATAAACTTGCAGCAAAGGGAACCCATCTGCTGTCACTTTCATTCCAGCAGGGTTTCAATGGTGTTAGAAAAGAGAGTGAAGTTTTATAGAGTTAAAAAAGGAAATACTGAGCAGTGTCTGATTGGCAAGTGCTCTATTAAGGGAAATTTTTGGAAAGGGAGGGGCTTTCTAATTGATCTTTAGATATATTTGACAGTCCTTAGTTGGCTGCAAGGGGCTAGAGAACATAAGTATAGAGACACTGCGAAAGAGGAAGAATTGCTCCATGTTATGGGAGAAGAATTTTTTATGATAGTCCTTTTCCTAGAATAAGATGGGGTATTTTTTCAGAGTCAAACTCTTATGAGGGTCCTTGTGTGAAGATGATTGCCAGGGTGGTCAGTTTACCACATCAGGGTAACAGGCACAGACAGAAATGTCTCTCTTCCCGCCTTCTCTCCTTCCTTCCTTCTCTCTCAAATTTTTCTTCCTTGGGGGGGGGGGGAATCTTGTGTCTTAACTGGTAAAAGCCCCCTAGAAAATCTAAAAATAAAGACATAAAATAAATTTTCAATTAAGAATAAAAAATATCATTACTGCCACCAAACTCCTAAATACAATAAACATAGAAAAGTAATAGATCTTCAACTGCTCAGGAAAATTCATTGGAGGAAAGTAAATGTGCACTTTCTTGGGCAAGTCTTGTTGAATCATAGATGTGGTCTCAGGACCGAGAGGAAAGAGTTCAATGTTTTATTGTAATTGGGGTGATATCAGTGAAAGATTTTCCTGAATATACTGTTCTGTAGGTGGTACACTCACTCCTCACTTGTCACCTCAGTATGTTCTAAAGACCAGGTTGTTACACGAAATTATGAGATTGTCAGGTTGGCCCCATCTTCAGCGCGGGTGTCCCCTCCTCCTGCCCTGGTTGCTCATGCCTGTTGGGTGCACCAGCGTATCTGGGGATGCACTTGATGCCGTGGAAACCCCTTCTCCATTATGTCTTCCCTACCACCACGGAGGTGAGGGGAGGGAGTGGCTGGGTGATGTCCATGCCTGTGGCCTCCTTCCACTCGCCCTGGGATATTCATCTGGCCTCAGCCCCGGCCCCACAGTCCCACGCGGCTTCCTTCCCTATCTTTTCTCCCCTTTCTGGCTGCCCTCACTGACCTTCCTATGCCTTCCGGCCCTCAAGCAGCCTCCCTTGCCTGCCTGCTGCAACCTCACATCATCCCATCATCACTGCACACCCTCTGTGGCCAGACCAAGACACTGCAGATGAAGGGAAGAAAGCCACCATCCCTTGCTTGGCCGCCCCATCTTCAGTGGCGCCTCCAGTATCTCATTTGGGGTGACCCATAGAGGGTGCCCTGGGCTGGCTGCAACCCCACCTGGGGCCCAGACTATCAGAGTCACCACCTGAGAATTTTTAGAAAGTCCTAAATGTGAAATGTTGGATAACAAGATAATCAAGAAGTGAAGAGTAGATGTATTAAGTTTACACTGCAAAATAGCCACCTACAAAAAAAAAAAAAAGCTTCCAAACATTATTCAGACTAAGTTAACATCAAGGACTCACAACCTTTCCTTTGGCTGACTTGTCTTTATGTATTAATTTATGAAACCTCCATTTGGGGGGGAACAGTATTAGTGACCATGGGAAATTTTAAGTAGAAATTAAATAGACCTTTGGCTTTGTGCCCAGAAACAAATGTCAGTCCCCACACAGAAAATCAGGCAAAAGATAAAAAAGATTCCATTACATCTATAATACAATCTTCTTATGGCTTTAGTACAAGTTTTTTCTGTGCTAACAGAAGTCCCTGCAGAAGGTTTAAACAATCTCAACAATTTCATTATGTGAGCGTAGCTAAATCCAATAATGTAAAAGGGCCTAGAGAGCCTTCCCATATGCTCCATTCCTTACCCTTTCCTTGTAGGGGAAGTCAAAGAACTTGGCTCTCTGGAAACTGATTCTTCTCTGATTGCCCAGAGCACAAATCTTGCTTTGTTGACATCAACGCAAAGCTCTCCTGAGGACATACAGAGAAGAAGCCATTAGAATTTCTCGTGACCGTGCTCCGAGCCAAATCCAGCTTCCTTTAAATGAATGAAAATGCTTGTTACATGGCCCAAGAAGCTACTTTGTCCACTTGAAAATTAATTAGACCGTAGCTAGATGAGCAACCGTAAGATGCTTTCACAATGTTCTTAGATGGATGACCTTGGCTGAGTTCCCAATTTTAACAAGTTTACCCTAAAGCAAAAACATGGCCTTTTGGCTAAGCTAGTGCCTACAATTATAATGCTTTCCTGAGTAGCAGCCAACTGCTGAGCACAACCCAGCCAGAAAAAGCAGTTCAGAAGAGAGTAGTTAGAACTTTTACATGCAAAATAAAAAATGTTCTTGAAGGAAGTTTTTGGGGTTGTTGATGATCTCAAGGAGTCAATTTAATTACCTATTTCAATGCTGGATTTGAAAAAATTGTTAAAATTTTGTATATGTCCTGATCCACTCTAGATTAAAACTCCTTGAGGGCATAAATTGTGTTATTTCTTATAGTACTTTATGTACGGTGGGAACCCAGGGTTGGTAGATTGACTAGAAGTATAAAACCCAGAGCCACATGTAAATTTGTTTCTTAAAATGTTAGCCTAAGGTTGCTCATGGCTAGCTATTGAGAATCTTGAACATAAGTAATCTTGGACATTGCTACATTAGGAAGGCCCTTAACACATTTTATGTATGACAATGTACATTGACTATCTGTAATGTAGTGTTGAGGGCAGAAACAATAGGAGTTGGTCCCATTTACAGGAAACAATTTCCAGAGAATACCAAAAATAGAGACATTCTGGAACACTAGGTCATCCCACAATTTCTTTATTGATAAGTCTTGCAAGGAGCTCTGGTAGCAAAGTGTCTAAGGCACTTGACTGCTAACCAGAAAGCAGGTGGTTCAAACCTGCCAGCCACTCCTTGGAAGGAAGGTGGGGCAATCTACTTCCGTAGTGATACCGTAGTGATACCACCTGGGAAACCCAAGGAGGGGTCGCTATTAGTCAGATCCAGATCGGACTCGATGGCAAATAACAACAGCAATAACAAATCTTGCAAGGTCACTCTGTCCCCATCACTGCTGAGTGGGCCAAGGATAGACATCTGATGCCTATGGAGACAGTTCATTGCTGATGATGACTGATTATATTCTTTCTTTATCTCCATGGTACTTGCTCAATCTCTTATACTCACTCAATCTAAGTTGACTCTCATTCTAAGTTGACTCATTCAATTTCTCTTTTGGAGGTCTTTATGCACAGAGATGAATAAAAAGAGATGTCAGTGTGCATAAAGAAGCAGAAAAATGGTTCAGGTGTTGAGAGAAAAGTAGCCATGTTAGTTCAATTTCTTAATATGTTGTTGTTAGCTGTCTTCCAGTCCACCTCCCTGACTCATGGAGACTGCATGCACAATAGTACGAAACTCTGTCCAATCCTGTGCCATCCCCATGATCAGTTGCTGATCAGACCACTGTGATCCACAGGGTTTTCACTGGCTGGTTTTCAGAAGTAGGTTGCCAGGCCTCTCCTCCTAGTCTGTCTTAGTCCGGAAGCTCTGATGAAACCTCTCAGCATCACAGCAACATGCAAGCCTCTACTGACAGACAGGTAATGGCTGCATGTGAGGTGCATGGGCTAGGAATCAAACCAAGATCTCCCACATGAAGGAGAGAATTCTACCAATGAACCACCACTGCTCCCAATTCTCATTAGGTTAGAAGATTATAAAACCCTAAGAGGAAAAACAATGGAGCAGGCTGGCAAGAACTCTAGAATTCTCTTCTCTTGTCTTCTCCATCTCCCACTAGAAATCTGGGTAGATTGAAAGCACAAATAGCTGCATTAAAAAAAAAAAAAAACACCACCGTCAAGTTGGATCCAACTCATAGTGACCCCTTCCTTGGGTTTCTGGGGTGGTGCCACTCCTCAGAAGGAAGGTTGGGCAATCTACTTCTGTAGTGATACTGCCTCAGAAACCCAAGGGGGGGTCACTATGAGTCGGATCTGACTTGACGACAGTGAGTTTGGTGTTCTGTTTTGGATCACTACAGAAGTAGATTACCCAACCTTCCTTCCAAGGAGTAGCTGGTGGGTTTGAACCACCAGCTTTCTGGTTAGCAGCCAAATGCCTTAGGCACTATGCCACCAGAGCTCCTAATATCTGCATATAAATGTATTATTTGTTCTTTCTTAATGTAGCTAATTGCTTTAGGACAGTTCTGTCAGGCCTAACTCCAGATCTTTTCTATGGCCTACATGACCTTAATAGGGACCAGTCAACATCCACCATTCCCATACACCCCCAATAAGAAAGTTTTGTAGGTCTTGGCTTTAGTATATCTCAGACGGTTGGAAATCTTTTGGTAATACAGTTGGCAAGGATGTCAGAGAACAAATAACTCTGAAAAAGAAGGACATTACATACCTCCCTTCATGCTGTGCATTGAGGAGATGGGTTTGCATTGAACTATATAAATCTGGGTCAAAAGGAGTATCTTGACCTGAGTTAGAGAAATCACATTGTATCCTTCTGTGGAGTCAGTTGAATTTAGAATGAAACATTCCCCAAGTTATGTGACAGCCTCGGCCACTGAAAGGCTATCTGGAGCCCACAGAAGGCACACCTGCTAGTGAGGTGGTAGGGTTCTAGGACCATAATGTGGTTTTCTTGAGGTAGCCTCAGCTATTCTGGATTTTCAGAAATGCCCCTAAATCATTTCAGTGTTTTTGTTGTTGTCAGTTGCAGTCGAGTCAGCTCCCAGGGACTTAATGCGCAACAGAATGAAATGTTGCCTGGTCCTGTGCCATCTTCATGCCTTGCTTGGTCTTTTCTTTTTAATTATTTTGTTGTTATTGTTGAGAATATACACAACAAAATATACACCAATTCAACTGTTTCTATATGTACAATTCAGGGACAACGATTAGAGTCTTTGGGTTATGCAACCATCCTTACCTCCCGTTTCTGAGTTGTTCCTCCCTCAGTAACACAAATATACTTCCCCCTTAGGTTCCTATCCAATCATTCACGTTGTTGTTGTTGTTGTTATGTGCCGTCGAGTCGGACCCAACTCATAGCAACCCCTCCTTGGGTTTCTGAGGCAGTATCACTATGGAAGTAGAT
>NW_006921736.1:5348540-5356239 GCF_000298275.1 Orycteropus afer afer | reverse complement strand
AAGTGGACGGCCTCTTCCTTCTTCCTAGTCTGTCTCAGTCTATAAACTGGCTGTTACCTATGCACCAGGTGCATCTCACTGGGTTTTATGCAAAGGTGTTATGACCAACAAAGACCTCTAAGGAGGCAACATAAAGACTTCTGGGTTGGATAACAAGTCCTTATAAGCAGGAATGATTAAACACAAAGCCTTCACTGACAAATAAGCTAACACAACTCAACACAAGCAAATTAGTGTTGACTATAAAAATACAATAATAATGATAAGAGCAACTTATATTTACTGTGATGCTTTACAGTTTTCAAAGTACTTTCAGATACCTTACTGGGTTTTAGTTTCACAGCAGACTGTAAGGACAGCCATATGGTATCATGGTGGCCAGATTGCAGATGGAGAAACTGATCCTCAAAGAGATTAAAAGACTTTGCTAGAAGACTAAAATAAAAGCTGTAGTAAGGGCACAAACTACAGAGTCAGAGAGACATGAGTTTAAATTTTGGTTCCTACTGGTCATTAGTCAGTAGCTGAATGAACTGAGACGAGTTGTTCAATCTCTCCATGTCTCCACTTCTCCATCTGTGAAATGGAGGCTCATAGCACTTATAGTGCACAATGCAAGTACTGTTGTAAAAACTACAAGTAGAATAATTATCCTCCCGACAACTCTATGTGCTCAGATCCCGATTTTACAAAATAAGGGAACAGAAGTAAGTAAAGCTTTAGTAACTTGTTTAAGACTCACAGTTTTGTTGTTGTTGTTATGTGCCATCAAGTGGGACCCAACTCATAGCAACCCCTTCTTGGGTTTCTGAGGCAGTATCACTATGGAAATGGATTGCCCAACCTTCCTTCCAAGGAGTGGCTGGTGGGTTTGAACTGCCAGCCTGCTGTTTAACAGTCAAGTGCCTGAGACATTTTGCTGTGGCTATATATTCTCTGTCTCTCTCCCTCTTTTTTTTTTTTTTCTTTTTAATTTCTGTATTGGTTAGTGTGAAGAAACTATGAAAACATGCTCTGTCTACCAGAGTGGGAATTCAATGCATGGTAACCACTCATTCCTTTATTGAAAGAGCTTCTCTTATTTGTAAGGAGCTCTGGTGGTGTCATAATTAAGGCAATTTAGCTGCTAACCAAAAGGTCGATGGTTTGAACCAACCAGCTGCTCCAAGGAAGAAAGATAAGGCAGTCTGCTTCCATAAAGATTTACAGCCTTGGAAACCCATTGAGGGTTGCTATGAGTCAGAATCAACTGGATGGTAGTGAGTTTGGTCTCTTATTTATTATCTGCTTACCATAACAAAATGGAAGCTCTTCATGTGCAAAAGTGTTGGTTTTGCCCACCATTATAGCACCAGAACCTAGTGCAGAACAGAGGTTCAGAACATATGTCATTAAGTGAATGAATGAATGAGATTCATATTCAAAAGCCTTGTTGGAAGTTGAGGGAGGAGGGAGTCGGAAGCATGAAGCATTCCTTCTGAGCACATTCTTTAAAACTGACACATTGTCAGTAATATTAAAGGAACACCATCAATGTGAAGTCCCTAGGTGGCACAGAATTTAAGCGCTCAATTACGAGCTGAGAAGTTCGCAGTTCAAGCTTACCCAAAGGTGGCTTGGAACACAAGCCTGGTGATCTGCCTTCAAAAGATCATAAGCCTTGGAAACCCTAAGGAACAGCTCTCTGCACACGTGGGGTCACCATCAGTCAGAATCAACTCGATGGCAACGAACAACAATGTGACCACTAATATGAAAGTTGTTAAGATTCCGAGGGAAAAGCATCTTTGAAAGGAGAAATGCACAACTGAAACCTCAGAGGTCAGACCTTGAGACAGAGAAGGTGGTAAGAGGCTGTGTGTATGTGTGTGTGTGCATGTGTGCTTGAATTTACTCATCCACCACTGGTGCAAACCCTGGATCCCTCCTCCTCCATTCACCTCCAGCTTTCTACACATCCCCATTCCCACCTCCACTCCCCAGAGTTTAGAATCCAGTTGCATCCCTGCACACATCTAAGCAGTCTGGGTGCTACATGAGACCTAAGCCTCCTGATACCTCTCTCAGTTTTCTATCACCCATTGTGACCCTAAATGCCCCCCAAAAGGATCCCATAAATGGACTAGGGTCCAAATAAAAGAACGAGATGAAACTTAACAGAGAAGTGAGAGTGTCCTTTAAATGCCAATAGGCATTGCCTTCCTTCAGCATAACAAAGGAGTTAAAACATAATTAAGATCTGAAGGCTGATTATAAGAATGTGTATGATTATTTTTATTATTTTTCTTCTTTCTATCTTTGTGATAGGATGTGATCAACCTCTGCCATGCTCTGTTGCTTAGTAGCAGTCAGAGTTTTAATTATGTACTAAAATAAGCTAAAGAACAGAAAACTGCTTTATGTCTAATACGTATATATCAAGAAAGGCATGTGACAGCATCTAAATTGCTTTAGTGCCTGATAAAGCGTGCCTCCGGTAGGGTGTCATCAAAAGATCACGAATGGAGTAGGAAAGTATTATTAATAAATCTGCTACTCTATTTATATGTTCTCTATTGTTTGTGATTCTTAGTTAGAAGCTAGAAATGAATTTTTATCTACCACTAATTTCATCAGGTTTTTTTTTTTCTTTTCGAGTAGAGAGGGGGAAAAAAACCTTTACCAATTCCACTCCCAATCCCAATGCTCCAAATAGAATTCTTTTTACTCCTCCAGGTCTGTAATTCCCAAAATATTATACCTCACAGAAAAAAAAAAAATCAGTAATTTGTTCATTCATTATTTAAACATTCAGTGGAGCCATGTTTCAGCAGCATACCCCAGAGGAGTTTCCTGACCTCGTGAAGATTATATTTTAAGGGGAAGGAAAGATAATAAAAGAGTAAAGCAGTGAAAAGTCAATTACAGACTAACGAGTATAACAAGGGCTATAAAAGAAACAGTATTTTACTTAGGATTAGGTTTAGCTGCAAGTGACGGAAGACTCAAAATCATTGTGACATTAACCAAGGCTGTGATTCAACTACTGTGCCTCAGTGTGGCTACAACATTTATTAGCAGTTGGCATCTATTTTGATTGATAACTGCCCTGTTCTGTTCGGTTGGTTCAGGCTCATGTGCTGAGCCCACTGCTATATATATTGAATAGTAGTTGTGGCTTAAAAAATTTCTTTCTGTCTTTCTCTCACATAACAGAAAGTCAGAAACAGACTCCTCAGAATGGGAAAGTCAGCTTCATGAATTCATCAAGGACCCAGACTTCTTGTTCTACCTATATCAACAAATGGTTTCCACCTCATGCTCTATCCAAGAAGACTGCTTAGGATCCAGCTATTACATCTGTCCAAAGGAGGAAGGGTTGTGCCTCCTTCCTTTAAGAAAGCGTTTATCCCAGTAGCCAGGATGAAGTCCATGTCCCTGACTTCAAAGGGAGCTGGAATATGTGGCTTTCTTTCTAGGTGGCTATGTGGCCATATGGAAGGTAGGCTTCCTATTACTAAGGAAAAAGAGAGAATAGATATTAAAGTACCGGGAGTAGATTTTGCCACACAGAGAATTTTGGTAGAAAGCAACTGGTATAGAGGGGACTGCTTTAAATAGGTTAGTCAGAGGCCTTCTCAGGATGTGAGAGTTGAGCTGAGGCTGAAAGGATGCCTAGGGATCTCATCATATGAACTGAGAATGGAGGAAAGAGGGTTTCAAGCTAAAAGATTATCTTGTTTCAAAATGTTGTTGAAGTTGTTATTTGCCATGGAGTCAGACCTGACTCATTGCGACTCCTCCTTGGGTTTCTTAGGTGGAATCACTATGGAAGTAGATTGCCCAACCTTCCTTCTGAGGAGTGGCTGGTGGGTTTGAACCGCCAGCCTTCTGGTTAGCAGTCAAGTGCCTAAGGCATTACGCTACCAGAGCTCCTTGTTTCAAAACAGACTGACTGATATTCAGAGAATTGTTTTCATCTTATTTTATAGGTGGCACAAATGGTTTGTGCTTGACCCCTAACCTAAAGCTTGGTGGCTGAGATTGAGCGATCTACTTCCGTAGTGATACCACCTCAGAAACCTAACGAGAGGTCGCTATGAGTCAGATCTGTCTCCACGGTAGTGAGTTTGGTTTTGCTTTACCATGGAAGAAAAGCCCTGGCAATATGCTTCCATTAAGATTACAGTGAAAAACTCTATGGAGCAGTTCTACTCTGTAACATGTGGGGTCACCATGACTCAAATCAGCCCAACAAAAACATTAATTTTTTTCTGGGTTGGGGTGATAATTTTTAGCTCTTTAAATTCCAATTTGAGCTCTAAACGATATTAACTACTGTAATCCTGTACTTTTGAACTTTGTAGAAAGATGACTGAGAATATGTTGTTGTGGTGGCTATTAGGTGCCATCGAGTCAGTTCCAACTCATAGTGACTCTGTTTACAACAGAATGAAACACTGCTTGATCCTGCACCATTTTCATAATCAATGGCTTGAGCCATTGTTGTAGCCACTGTGTCAGTCCATGTTGTTGAGGGTCTTCCTGTTTTTTGCTGACCCTCTACTTTACCAAGCATGATGTCCTTCTCCAAGATCCAGTCCCTCTTGATAACATGACCAAAGTACAAGAGACAAAGTCTGGCCCTTCTCACAGCGAAGGAGCATATTCTTTTGATAGTCCATCATATATTCAATATTGTTAACCAACACTATAATTCAAATGTATCAATGTTGTTGTTGTTGTTGTTGTTATGTGCCATCAAGCCGGAACTGACTCATAGCGACCCCTCCTTGAGTTTCCGAGGCAGTATCACTACAGAAGTAGATTGCTCAACTGTCCTTCTGAGGAGTGGCTGGTGGGTTTGAACTGTCAGCCTTCTGGTTAGCAGTCAAGTGCCTTAGGCACTAGGCTACAGGCGCTCCTTCAATTGTTCTTAGGTCTTCCTTATTCATTGTTCAGCTTTCACATGCATATGGGCAATTGAAAATACTATGGCTTGGATCAGACACATCTTAGCCTTCAAAGAGATACCTTTGTTCTTTCACACTTAAAGAGGTCCAATGCAATCAAACTAAACTCACTGCTATTGAGTCCATTTCAACACATAGTAACCCCCATTGGGTTTACAAGCCTGCAAATCTTTCAGAAGAAGACTGTCTCATCTTTCTTCCACAGAGTGGCTGGTAGGTTTGAACCACCAACCTTTTGGCTAGCAGCCAAATGCCTTAACCACTATACCACCAGAGCTCCTGCACAATGCAATATATCATTTGATTTCTTGACTGCTGCTTCTGTGGGCATTACATTAGTAAAATACAGTTGGATATATCAGTGCATTGTGTGGGTGTATAGCCTCCCCACCTAAAGTGTATATCTAGTATGTCTTTGAAACCACCATGAGTGATGATGTAAATAACATGCTAGATTCAGACAAGACTACTTACAAATTAGGGTATTAAATCACAACTCACATTACAATGACATGATTTGGTTTAGTGTTCACTGGCATAGAACTGATCATATGGAACTAATGTGATGTTTTGTGTGAATGTCACATTAGCTATGCATTTGTTATGTGATTTTTGTGGGTGCCAGAATGTATTTCATTGGAATAAACAGAAGACACTACTGGCATTAAAGCTTAAAGTTATAAAATGGAATTTACCTTCATTAAACTTTCCCATACAGTAAGTAATTAAGGTGACATTATATCCAGTGCATTTTCTTAATGAATATATTACAATGACATCAAACAAAAGCAGAAACAGTTATTCAGTTCTGCATATTTCATGTGAACAAAGATCATTTAAACAGAAATTATTTTTGTCCTAGCATATCATGTAATGACAACAACCCCTACTACAGAATACAGAGATGGCTGTGTGTGGGTACATTAGGCTTTGTCTTTACTTTGCAAATAAATCACAGAGAGAAGAATTGCCACAGAGACCACAACTATGTGTTTGGAGGAAGAAGCTCTGAAGAGTGTATTTCTTCTAAGCTGAACAGATTTCCCACACATTTGTGGTGTCTAGCTATGAATGTTTCAGTTTAGCTATCAACTGAAAGGTTGGCGGTTCAAATCCACCAAATGGCACCGCAGAAGAAAGGCCCAGAAAAAGTCCTGGCAATCTACTCCTATAAGATTATGGCCATTGAAAACCCTATGGAGTACAAATCTACTTTGACATACCTGGGGTAACTATGAATCAAAATCAACTTGACAGCAAAGTATTTGGGTTTTGGTTTAACTATAAACATAAGCTCCTGTCTATGGGAGCTCTGGTAGTATAGTGGCTAAGGGACTTGACTGCTAACCAGAAGGCTGGTGTTTCAAATCCTCCACTCCTCGAAAGGAAGATGGGGAATCTGCTTCCATAGTGATACTGCCTCGGAAACCCAAGGACGGGTCACTATAAGTCGGGTCCCACTCGATGGCACATAGCAACAACAACAACAAATTGAACAATGAAATCATGTCTGTTCTCAAATTGTTTGAATGTGAGCTGGAGTCTCAAGGCAAAGACTATGTCTGTTTACCTCTGTAGCTCTAACACCTAGCACAACACTTGACACATAGCAACTGTGCACAGTGGTTAAGCACTCCTCTGCTAACCAAAAGCTCCATGGGAGAAAAATGTGGCAGTCTGCTGCCATAAAGAATTTTAGCCTTGTGACAAGGGACAAGGTCATAGCCACTTCTTGGTCACAGCCAGCTACCCAGAGGGACCGAGTAGTTGAATCTGTAGGCTTGGGACCATAGTCACAGGGGACATCAAGCTCAATTGGTATAACTTACTACACAAAACATTGTTCTACCTCCTACTTTGCCGAGTAGCGACTGGGATCTTAAAAGCTTGCAAGCAGCCATCTAGATGCAATGATAGGTCTCTCCTCATCTAGAGCAAAGAAGAATGAAGAAAACCAAAGATTCATGGAAACAATTAGTCCTAACGACTGGTACACCATGTGATTGCAGCCTATATGACTATGAGACCAGAAGACTAGATGGTGTCCAACTACCAATGTCAACCACTTGGAGGGGGCTCTATGTAGGAGATCCTGGATAGAGAGGGAGAACAATGTAGAACAAAACTCAAAATCCGTTGGAAAATAAAAAGGGGAACCAGTTGTGTTGGTCTAATAGAGCCTGGTGGAACCACTGAGACTATGGCCTTTCAAGGCTGGAATTGAACCCACACCTGTGACTTCCAGCCAAGCAAAGGACAGGCATAGAAGTTGAACATTTACCTAAGGTAAATATACTCCTTGGAGAGAACCATCATTGGAGAAAGAAAGGCTATTTATGCACAGGAAGACAGCTCAGGGGACAGGGATGCATGGAGGGATGGACACAGAGAAGAATTGACTGTCAGGAGGACGTGGGAGGGGAGCTATTGCATTGTGGTGATTTGTGGTCAATGTCATGAGACAAAGTGTATGTGAACTGCTGTATGTTGTCGTTGTTAGGTGCCGTCAAGTTGTTTCTGACTCATAGCAACCCCATGCACAGCAGAACGAAACACCGCCTGATCCCACACCAGCTCCATGATCCCTGCTATACTTGACCCCATCGTCACAGCCACCATGTCAATCCATCTCATTGAAGGCCTTCCCCTCTTTCGTCGACCCTCCACCTTACCAAGCATGACATCCTTCTCCAGGGAATGGTCCCCTCTGACAACATGACCAAAGTAGATGAGATGAAGTCTGGCCA
>NW_006921736.1:5347895-5348440 GCF_000298275.1 Orycteropus afer afer | reverse complement strand
CCTCCTTGGGTTTCTGAGGCAGTATCACTATGGAAGTAGATTGTCCAACCTTCCTTCCGAGGAGTGGCTGGTGGGTTTGAACTGCCAGCCTTCTGTTGTTCACTTGATCCCAAATAGACAGTTCTTAAAAGAGTGTAATGCTCAGATGTCTTGGTGTTTGTGATCAATTTGCATGCATGTGAAAACTGGAGAACAAAAAAGTAATACAGAAATAAAACTGATGTGCTCAAATGGTAGTGTAGGTAAAGAATTATTTCAATGAACTCCTCTTAATTAAGCTCACTCATTTTGGATTCTGTCCCCATGCTTTTTGCTATTTGTTTAAGTGTTGACACTCTCTGTCCCCAATCACTTTTGCTATCATTGAATACCCAACAAGAATCCAAACCTATAAATGGCTTCAAGTTCTTATCATCTGTATTTCCTCTTCTATACTACCCCATTTAGAGGAGAATTGGCAAGAAGGATTATTTTATAAAGGTGTTGTTGTTGTTGTTGTTAAGTGCCGTCGAGTCGTTTCCGACTCATAGCGACCCCATGCACAG
>NW_006921736.1:5341648-5347085 GCF_000298275.1 Orycteropus afer afer | reverse complement strand
TTTTTTTTTTTTTTTTTGGTTTAGGTGCTCAGTAAAAATTTAAACGAATGAATGGCAATTCTGATTTAAACAATTTCCATTTAAGCAACAGATCTCTAAGGCTCTATCAATGTAATGTGGCAGAAAATCCAATATATAATAAAATTACAAGAAAAGGAAAATCAGAATTGGTTATAAGAAAAGCAATACCATATAGTATGCTATTGTATATACCCTGCTTCCTGAAGAAACCTTTATCAATATGAAATATTAGACACATGTCATGAGCATGGTTTGTAATATATATATTTAGGTGTGCAAAAAATAACTTGCTTTATTTTCCTGAAACTAGATTTAACTTCTAATCTGAGCCTATCACCTACTTCCTGAATGAGCCCTGGAAGTGCAGTGGTTAAAGCATTTGACTGTTAACCAAAATGTCAGCAGTTTGGACTCACCAGCCTCTCCACAGAAGAAAGATGTGGCAGTCTGTTTTTGTAAAGATTTATAGGCTTGGAAACCCCATGGGGCAGTTCTACTCTGTCCTACGGGGTTGCTATGAGTCAGAATTGACTTGATGGCAATGGGTTTGGTTTTACATTCCTCCAAGTAGGTGAAAAGTAATCTTTGAAATCTGAGGGCTCTTTTCCTTTTTCAGTAGGGTGTTATGTAAGTTTGGAGAGGAGGATGTGGTAGCAAAGAGGCACTGGGGGAAACAAGCCACCTAATCCTCAATGTTATTCTCTCTGGTCCTTGGCTGTGGGCTCATGGTGGTTCCCAGTGAGTCATTTCACATTTTCTTTTGCAAGGTCCTTCCATGACTAGTATTTCATCCTTCATTTCCAGGTATTCAGAATGTGAGGTTAAGGAGTCACTGGGTGGCACAAAGGGTCGAGCTCTCAACAACTAACCAAAAGGTTGGCAGTGCACATCAACTCAGAGGTGTCTCCAAAGAAAAGCCTGGTGACCTGCTTCCGAAAAGTCCATTCTTGAAAACCCTATGGAGCACAGTTCTACTCTGACACACCAACTTGCCATGAGTTGGAGTTGACTTACCAGCAATGGGCTTGGTTTTGGAGAGTGGGTGGTTTGGTTGTCTAAGGTTCTATCTGCCCAGATGTTCCAGCAGTCACTTCTTTCTGGGACATTTCTGCCTCTCCAGAGACCTACCTGAGAATAACCTCAGTTTTCCCACTACCTCAGTTAACCCACTAGTTAACTTCAGTTAACCCACTGCCATTGAGTTGATTCAGACTTATAGTATTCTTATAGGGCAGAGTGGAACTGGCCCGAAGGGTTTCTAAGTCTATAAAGCTTTAGAGAAGAAGACTGCCACATCTTTCTCCCACACTCTCTGCTCTAAGACTCCATAATACTACTTGGGATTTTTGCTACCTCCCAGGCTTTGGTAGAAGTAGAAGTGCAAAGGGCTCATCTCTCTGGTGCTCATCAATATCTCTAGTCTCACAATTCTCCTCTGACCTCTTTTCCCCTACACTGGGGAGTCTTCTTGTAGGCTGTTAGGAGAGTCTTTGTATCAAATATTTGCCCTATGCTATGAGTCTTTTCTATTTCCCTAGAAGAGGCTCCTCTGCTTTCTAAAAGCACATCTCTTCCCTGAGTCCATGGGCACAGAACAATCATGTGTCGTGAAGTTGTGGACAGTCCAAAAAGGAGGCAAAAAGACTGAGGCAAAGTTTGGTTGTTATTACAAAAATAACATTCGACCACACATTTTCTCTAGGCATATACAACTGGAGTAAAGAAAGGAGGTGTCAGGTAGGATTTGGGACATGGAAAGTAACAGGGGATGCTGTGGGAAGAGCAGCAAAAGTTAACAGTGGGATGCTATAACGTCCAGTACCCAGGTGTTGGGACTAGTGAAAGTTACACAGCAATCGAGGAAGACCAGGGAAAGGAGCCCTGGTGGAACAATAGTTTAGCACTCAGCTGCTACCTAGCAGGTTGACGGTTCAAATCCATCCATGGGCTCCAAAGGAGAAAGAGCAGGCAATTTGCTTCCATAAAGATTATAGCCTAGAAAATCTTGTGGAAGAAGTTCTACTTGGCCACATGGAGGTCACTCTGAGTCAAAAGTGACTCAGCAGCATGCCACAACAACTAAGTGCCATAGATAAAAAAGAGCCAAATATATGGGAGAAGCATTTTTTAAAAGACCACAAATCCTTGACTGTTCATCCATCCAGAGTGGAGTTTACTCTCTTCCCCTTGAATGTGAAGGTGTGTGACTGCTTCAATCAGTAAAGAAAGGTGGAGGTTATTTTTTCTGACTTCCAAGGCCAGGTCATAAAGGCCATGAGGCTTCTGTCTGAGTTTTCTGGAACACTCAGGGTTGCTCCCTCTCAGAAACCAGCCACCAGGCTGAGAGAAACCCAAGTCTCAAAGAAAAGTCACATGGGGACACTTTGGTCAACTGTCCCAGCTGAGCCAAGTCACTGAGTCACACCGGCCCAGGCGCCAGCTATGTGAGTGAAGGAGCCTCCCAGTGATTCTAGCCTTCAACAATTGAGGCACTGCCAGCTTCTTCCCAGCTGAAATCTCAGACATCATGAAGCAGAGACAAGACCAGCCATCCCAACTGTGCCCTGTTCAAATTCCTGACCCATAGAATCTGTGAGCATAATCAAATGTCTTGTTTGCTGCCACAGATTTTCAGCCATCATTATTTATTGTCATGCAGCAACAGACATGGGGAACGTCAGAAAACAGAAACAAGGAAAACTCTGCAAGAGTAGTGGGCTGGAGCTACCCACTGCTAGCACAGAAGTTCAGTTCACAAAAATCATAATTAAGAAAATCAGCCTCCACAACACAGTGATAGCTAACACTTCTGGAATGTTAGTCTATGATGGGCACCTTGGCAGTTATTAACTCATGTAGCCTCCCAACCCTCAGAGACAGGAATATTATTTACTGCTATTTTACAGGTGAGGAAAAACCGATAAAGAGAAGCTCAAGGCTGAAGGCAGTGAGTGGAGGGCACTGGCTTCAAACTCAGTCTGCCTCCAACGTCCATGTTCTTGACCATGTTAGGGACAGCCTAGCATAACCCAGTATTTGTGTGGGCCCTGCAGAATAACTTGTAAAATTAGAGAATGTGCTATTAGCATTTTTGAAGGGAAAAAAAAATTGGCCTTTTACCTCAAAGAACTGCATTTGAAAGGTAAAGAAAAATGAAGTTTGATGTGTTATACATTTTCAGACACTTATTGTTAGTTGCCGTTAAGTCAATCCCTGGCTCACAGTGACCCCACAGACAAGAAGACAAAATATTGCCCGGTCCTGCATCTTCTCCATGATCACTTGCAGATTAGACTCTTCTGATCCATAGAGTGTTCACTGACTAATTTTTGGAAGTTGATTGCCAGGCCTTTCTTCCTAGTTTGTATTCATCTGAAAGTTCTGCTGAAACTTGTTCAGCATCTTAGCAACAACAAGCTTCCACTGACACAGATGATGGCGGCCCATAAGGTGCATTTCAAACACTATCTGTGAACAAATGTAGTTTGGATTTTATAGCCAATAACTAAGGAATGTCGGCAAATAAAAGAATTATTTTTGAAAGAGAAAAGACAACCATTGTTGGGGAAGAAATCTGTGGCACAAACACAAGTGGAGTGAAAATAACAAAAGCCACTAAGTATTGCCAATTACAGAAATAAGTGTTTTTAAGTATTTTCTCTCAATCAGCTTCACACCAACCCTCTGAGACAGGCATTTTTGCATCCATTTTCTAGATGAGGAAACTGAGATTCAGCTTAAATTATTTGCCCAAGGTTACAGATGAAGCGACAGACCTTTCTAACGCATAGGCCAGTGCTCTCTCCATGCTTGCTGTTTTTGAAAACAAGACCAGAAAGTTCCCAACATCAAAGACCCAAAGTTCTTTCACAAGACTTTGTCTCCTACAGCATAACACATTGGCTTTGTTTAGAATTACAGTTAGAGCATTTCATAAACCAATAATCTTTCAACCAAATTTGGAAGACCAACATGGGAATCCCACTTTTGAATTTATAAAAGAAGAAATTTTAACAACAAAATGGATGAAGCATGTTATTTCAGAGTAAGGGTGAGCCCCCTAAACTAAGTACATGTAAGTTCATGGAAAGCTGAACTCATGGCCCTGACTGTTCTAACTTCACCATGAATAAGTAAATGCCATGCTTTGGGCAAGCATGATTCTGTGGAATGGTATTTGGGAACCAATCATGTAGCTGATCTCAATAAATGTTTTTGTTTTGTTTTGTTGCAAGTGCTTGTGGGTATGTGTGGGCGAGGGTGCACGTGTGAGAATGCTTGTGCAGGGGAGGATGTGCAAGCAGCCAGAAAAAGACATCAGTGTTTCCAAGTGAATTATAGTTTAACTAACTAAATGTAGCCTAGCATTTTTCATTAAATGCAAAGGCCTAAATAGTAAATGCAATCAACCTCATTATTGATGAAATTTTATTAGCTCCTTGTGGCAAAAAACACACAGGCACAAGCACAGTATTTAGAAAATAGAGGGTTTTTTTTTTTTTTTTCCCCCAGATATTATAACTGTGTTTAATCATCAGAATAACTTTATTTTATTTTTTTTTATTTTTGAAGAAACACTCCTTATTAGTCAAGTTTTTCTTGAGGAAACATGATGGAAAACACTACTTATCCCCAATACTAAAGACACTAGAAAAATAATAAAGATTAAATCTCCATCCATCCTCCATCTTAACTATAAGTTTGTTTTATCCCCAGTATTCATTCCCATGACTAGGAAATAAACTTAACCCCAGCAATGCCCATCCAAAACCTTATTTCCCTCCCACCTCCTCCCTCTCCAACAATTGTTTTTCACCAGCTGTTTTTCACCAGCTCCCTACTATGGATGCACCGTGCAGGACCCCTTCCCGGCTAGAGTTTGTGGGAAAATCTTCTGTCTACCCTAAAGCAAGGGAGGCCTGGTGGCAAAAAGATTATGGCTGCTAATCGAAAGGTTAGCATCGGCCATTTGTTCGGACCTACCCAGTAGCTCCTCTTGAGAAAGATCTGGCAATCTGCTCCTGTAAAGATTACAGCCTAGGAAACTCTTCAGGGCAGTTCTACGCTGTCCAATAGTATCACTATGAGTCAGAATCAACTCAATAGCACCTAACAAAAATAACAATGTTAAAGCAACTATTCTCACCCTAAACCAGCTTCTTACATGTTTCTCCCTATCTTCTAGCCCCAACGAAAGGCTTACCTTCTCTGAACCTGGATCCCTGTGGCAAGAAACAAGGTACTCATAAGATCCCTGCCCCAAGGCAGCTGTGTAACTTCAGGAATGTCAATAAAGCTCTCTGAGTCTACATCTTTATCTGTAAACTGATAGCCATTTCTTAACATTTTATAGCACATACTCCATTTTTGTAAACTAAGGACTCTCATACCCTGTCCCTCCTGTTTTTTTTTTTTT
>NW_006921736.1:5340629-5341548 GCF_000298275.1 Orycteropus afer afer | reverse complement strand
TTAGTTCTTTTAGCAGTCCATGGTACTTTCAGCATTCTTCACCAGCACCATAACTCAAAAGCATCAACTCTTCTTCGGTCTTCCTTATTCATTGTTCACCTCTCACATGTATATGAAGCGATTGAAATTACCATGGCTTGTGTCAGGTGCACCATAGTCCTCAAGGAGACATCCTTGCTCCTCAGCACTTGAAAGAGTTCCTACACAGTTGACCTGCCCAGTGCTACATGTCATCTAATGTCTTGACTGTTGCTTCCATTGGCATCAATTGTAGAACCAAGCAATGTGAATTTTTTGACAGCCTCAATCTTTTCTCCATTTACTGTGATGCTGCTCATTGGTCCAGTTGTGAGGATATTTGTTTTCTTTATATTGAGGCGTAATCCATACCACAGAATGTATTCTTCAACCTTCATCAGTAAGTGCCTCAAGTCATCCTCACTTTTAGCAGGCAAAGTTGTATCGTCTGCATATCTCAGGTTGTTAATGATTCTTCCTCCAATCTCGATGCCAAGTTTTTCTTCATATAGTCCAGCTTCTCGGATTATTTGCTCAGCATATAGATTGAATAAGTATGGGGAAAGGATACAACCCTGACACACTGCCTTCTTGATATTAAACCATGTAGTATTCCCTTGTTCTGTTTGAATGACAGCCTCCTGGTCAAGGTACAGGTTCCTCATGAATACAATCAAGCGTTCAGGCATTCCCATTCTTCTCAATGTTATCCATAATTTGTCATGATCCACGCAATCAAATGCCTTTGCATAGTCAATAAAGCACAAGTAAACATCTTTCCGGTATTCTTTTCCTTGAGCCAAGATCCACCTGACAGCAGCTATGACATCCCTTGTTCCATGTCCTCTTCTGAATCCAGCTTGCATTTCTGGAAGTTCTCTGTCAATATACTGCTGCAACC
>NW_006921736.1:5327557-5331593 GCF_000298275.1 Orycteropus afer afer | reverse complement strand
TGTCATTGAACCAATACCAGGCAGTTTTGACTACTGTGGCTGTATAATAGGTTTTGAGATCTGGCAATGTGAGACCTCCTACTTTGTTTTTCTTTGTCCCTCCTGTTTTGAAGATGTGCGTCCTCACTCAGGAAGTGATCCTCATACATTTCCCCCACAACCAGATCTTTCCTTTATATATTATTTAACAGCCATTCTTCCCTTTATTAACAAACAATTTTAATACTATTTAATATTACTTTTTCAAACCACGTATCTCTCTTGTAAATCACTGGAAGAAATACCTCTAATTTCTCTCCAAATTTTGAAATTCTGTTAAGAATGTAACAAGTATTCAATAAACATTACTTAGTTCCTTACACATGAGCATTCATTCACCCATTTATACTAATATAGATCAAGAACTAATTATGTGTCAGTTTCTTGGTTACATTCTAGAAACATGAAGATGAAACGAATATGAATAACTTGTATTAAGGTGTCCTAGCTCCAAGAATAATTACTGAAAGGTAACTCTGCCCTCCTGTATTTGTACACTTAATTTATGAATGGCATCTTTGGGTGGTACACACAATTAACAAGTTAATAACTTGGCTGCTAACTGAAAAGTTAAAGATTTGAGTCCACTTAGAGGCACCTTAGAAAAAAGCCCTGGTGATCTACTTCCAAAAAATCAGCTGTTAAAAACTCTACCAAGAACAGTTCTGTTTTGACACACGTAGGGTTGCTGGGAGTCAGGAATGACTCAATGGCAACTGGTTTTAATGCAGGAATGCTATCTAGGGCAGACTAAATTTTAAAATTTGGCATCCATTTTTTGAAGCCACTTAACTATGATCTTGACACTGGACCAAATAATGTACTTGACAGCATCTTATTTACTGGGAAAGTTTGTGAACCAGATACAACCTGCCAAATGGGTGCTTTTTTCACTAAGAGATTGGAGCAGGAAAACAGATTTTACTTTCAGAAACAACTCTGATCAGTTGGTGGCTACCAAGAACATTCTTTGGTAAATTGTAAAGCCATGTCCAGACCCAGAGAAAAAGGCTGTGCAACTGAGAAGTAATATCAGCCAGGAACTGGTAATGTGTAGACCACGATTTTGCCACCCTTGAGGTGTATTTTCAGTGGCGAAGAAAGACTGCTCATGTCACTTTTGACTCAGAAACAGTAGTACAAATTTGGTGTCACAGAGAGAAAGGTGATATTAGACATCCCCAAGGCAGGATCCTTATTACATGATAATTTCCAGGGAAATGTCTCCCTTCATGGGACAGGAGGAACCTGAACATAGCATGGTGTCCTATTTGCCACAGCCAGAAAAGAAAAAAAAAAAATTATGTAAAATGCCATTATAACCCTCTTTTTCTATAGCGAATCACAGCGCAGACAATAACATTTGTGTTAGTTGTATTGCTTCTTGAATAATTTCCAATTCTGTACAATGTGTAAAACACTCTACATTCAGCAGTTCCTCATCTTAAACTAGAGATGATTAAAGAAAACTTCAGCTGACAACAAAAGAAATAAACAGAGATGCTGTTATCTAGCCTTTTGTAATAATCCCAATAAACAGATAAAATCTGCCAGAAGGTTTTATTCACCAAAACAAGATACACTTTCCATTTTTTTTTTGTTTCTGCCTCCCACTATCACAAAAGCACAACTGTATTTCATAAGCTTTGCTTAAAAAACATACACAATACTGACACCTTTAAATTCTAATTCAACTATTCTTATCCAAGGTACAAAAGAGAATTTAATTTGTTTTTGTGTAATCAGAAAAAAAAAAAAAACTGCATTATTGTAGATTACCTGATTAGCAAGGGCAGGAGGAGATAGTGAATATCCTGGATTCATAGCACTGAAGGAAGAGGAAAAACATAGTAGGAAGAGGAAAAACACTTTATCATTTTTAACTATACAGAGTATAATGTATACAATGAGCATAGCTCAGCTAACTAATAGGAAATGTCCACAACATACCAAAAAAAAAAAAAAAAACCAAACAAACAAACTCACTGCCGTCCAGTCGGACCCTACTCATAGTAACCCCTCCTTGGGTTTCTGAGGCAGTTTCACAATGGAAGTAGATGTAGATTGCCCAATCTTCCTTCCAAAGAGTGGCTGGTGGGTTTGAACCACCAGTCTTCTGGATAGTAGGCAAATGCCTTAGGCACTATACCACCTCAACATACAGGCCTTAAATAAAATACATTTATTTCTTTTACACATAGCATCTCAAGATGAAAGGCCCAAGGCTGGTGAGGCAGTTCTGCCATATTCAATTTAGGGCATCCACCTCTGAGTACCAGGAGGCTGTTTGTTTCAGCTGTTGCTCCATCCTAGCCAGTGTTGTTGTTAGCTGCTGTTAAGCAGGCCTCTAATTCATGGTAACCTCACGCAGCACAGGATGAAATCCTGCTCAGTCCAATGCCATGTGATACGTAGGTTTTCATTGGCTGATTTTCTGGAAGTAGATTGCCAGGTCTTTGTTCCTACTCTGTCTTAGTCTGGAAGCTCCCCTGAAACTGGTTCATCACAGCAACACACAAGCCTCCACTGACAGATGGGAAATGGCTGCACATGAGGTGCATTGGCCAGGCATAAAACCCAGGAATTCTACCACTGAATTAGTACTGTCCTCTTCCTTGTCAGTAGGAAGTAAGAAATGGAGGGCTGTTCACATCCTATTATCCAGAATTTGATCACATGGGCACACTTAGTTGTAAGGCTAGGAAATAAGGAGCCCAGTAATATGGTAATGTATTGAGCTAAACCCCAGGGGATTCTATTACTAAAAGAAAAGGGAAAAATGCATATTAGGGGACAATTATCAGTCAAAGCCATACTCCTGGGTTTGGGAAATTATGGCCCAAAAGTCAAATCAAACACTGCCTGCTTTTGAACAGCCCATGAACTGAGAGTGGTCTTCACAAATGAACATTTACAAACAATCTGACGCTAGGGAACACTTTGAACTTTAATTAAGCAAAAGTTATTCTTTCTTACCTCTTAAAAAAAATTCAGTTTTTTCGGGGGAGGTCCAGCAAGATGGCGGACTAGGCAGAAAGACTGCACAGACCCTCTCAACAAAGAAAAGGGAAAACAATTAACACAGACACAGAAGATAATCCTGGACCCCTGAGCCTTGAAGGGAAGGATATAGAATTGGACTAAACCCCATCTAGCAGAAGAATTTGTGTGAAAATACCAAAAAAGGAGACATATGGAGCTGCGGTCTGGCAGCGATCCTGAGAGATCCTGACGGCACAGACGGCTTGGAGATTCCCGAGTGGTGGTAGGACCTAAGAATTATCCTAAAAATCACCCTGCTAGCCAGGGACTGCACGGAGGACTGTGCACGGTGGCTGGGGGACAAACGGAGAAGGTGAAGAGAAAGGTGGGCTGAGCTGTGGACTTTTGCCGGTCCGGAGGATGCCGCCATTTTGTAGGCTTAAAAAGTGGCTTGACTATTTTGGATATTTAAAGAGACAGCGCTCTTGCAGATTCCTGGGGCTTAAGAACACGTTCTGCTTTCCAGCAACACCAAGGACACTCGGGACCTGCAAGACTGACAAGTTTTTTGAAGGTTATTCTATTGTAATTTGTGTCTAATTGAGTGGGAGACAACAGCAGTCCCCATGAGACACAACTACATCCACACCTCCTGCAACTTCACTTACTGAGCGACAGTCACTACCTCCTTTTCCACCAATAGGCCAACGATAAAAAAACCACCAAGAAGAGCCGGAATTACCCTTGACTGCCCTTCACAAACAGTTAACAGAGATCTAAATACAATAATGCCACGATGCCTTGGAGACAACAGACCATCACAGTCCACACAAAGAAGCAAGATAAAGTGGTAGAAACAAGGGAGCAGTATAAAGACGCAGAACACATCCCTGAGGAGGAAGCAGCATTGGAACTCTCTTATAAGGAATTCAAAAGAATTATCTTTAGGTATCTTCAAAGGATTGAGAGACAGACCAAAGAAAACACAGAAAAAACCCTAGAAGAATTTTGGAAG
>NW_006921736.1:5263633-5324833 GCF_000298275.1 Orycteropus afer afer | reverse complement strand
ATCAGTAGGTCAGTATCACAATAAAAGCATATCAATTATTTTCCTATTTTGAATTTTATCAATGAAAACTTTGTAAAAATTTGTTTTCTCTCTTGTTATATACATAATGTTCCTTGATTCTCCCTCTTGACTTACAATGCCCGAAATATTAGCTATCTAGACCTTTATAGAAAAGTTAACTAAGTCCTGTCATAGTTTGTTGTTGTTGTTGTTATGTGTCCTGGAGCCAGTCCCAGCTCACAGCAACCCCTCCTTGGGTTTCTGAGGCGGTATCAGTACGGAAGTAGATTGCCCAACCTTCCTTTCAAGGAGTGGCTGGTGGGTTTGAACTGCCAGCCTTCTGGTTAGCAGTCAAGTACCTTAGGCACTACACTATCAGAGCTCCCCTGCCAGAGTTGGAGCTAGACTAAATTAGTGGAATCCCTGCTGAGTGTAGAAATAAAAAACAGAAAACCAAACTAGTTGCTATCGAGTCTATTCCAACTCATGGTGATCCCATGTGTGCCAAGTAGAACTGCCCTTCCATAGGGTAACTTTTTGGAAGCAGATCACTTGGTCTTTCTTGCAAGGAGCCTCAAGGTGGGTTTGAACCACCAACCTTTTGTGCCACCTAGGGACTCCATAGAAATAAGGGTTTATAACTAGCATATGAAGACAGTTGTCCAGTACCCTAAGGAGTTTGACCTGTGTTTTCAATTATAGTGAACCTCCCTAACCCAGGTCACACATCCAGCAGTTTCAACTAGCCAAAATTTCTCAGAAAACAAGAAATTACAGAAGAAGAAAAGGTTTCTGAACAGATGATACCAAAGTGCTGAAGTTTATATCATTCACATACGAGAGTATGCCCAGGCACTCAGGGCACATTTTTCTCAAATAAGACATGATTCTGTCAACTCTTAATAACTTCACTGGATTAGCTGTTCTCTCAAGCCCACAGCAGAACTGTGCAACAAATCTGAAGGGGTTGGGGAGTAAGGGAGACAGGGCAAGAGCACTGTTCTCCAGGACCTCTTGAGCTAGGGACCAAAACTTCTGTTACATCTCCAAAGCCCCTGAGCTATAACCCTGTGTTAATGATTCCCCCACACACCCCTTTGGTGCTTTGGGTGTACATTTACAAAGCAAATTTGTTTTACATTCAACAGTTCATGCACATTTGATTTCACAGCCCCAATCACCATTCCCGACCATGAAAAACTCTCCTTCCCTCTGCTCCCTGTGACCACGCCCTCCCTATGCCCTTAACTATGCATTCCCTTCTGTTCAGCTTTCCCACTCTGTGAATGCTCCTCTGGTGTCTCATGTCTGATTGATCAAAAGGGTGTATCTCCCTAGAGTAGGTGTATTAATGATCTTAAAGGTGACCCTGTGCCATAAAGCACAGGTAAAATTATATTCATTATGTTCTGTTTCAAGAGGCAGACACAAAATACACTTAATCAAGCCTCTCATCAAAAACAGTGAAGATAAAATTTTGGCCGCTTTTAAGAGATACATTAAGTTACCTGTAACTTATTTTATGTAGAACTTTTATTCTCTCAAGAACTTACACAAATGAGATGTGATGAAATGCTACTTGAACACAAAACAGATATTTCTACAATTCGAGCAAATGGATTCTCCTAACCTGGTAATTTTCCACTAGTCTCATCTATGAGGGGAGTGGTAGAATTCTCACCTTCCATGTGGGAAACCTATGTTAGGTCCCCAGCCAACTTACCTCATGCACAGCCACCACCTGTTTGTCAATGGAGGTTTGAGTGTTTCAGCAGAGCTTCCAGACTAAGAAAACTCTATGGATCACAACAATCCAATTCTATTGTGCATTGTGTCCCACGAGTCAACTCAAGGGCAGCTAACAACATCTAATGCTGTTTGTGGTTTTAAATAAGATTGTATTCCTACTGTCAAAACAATGGGAAAATGTGCCCAGCCTTTGTCTATTGATCACAAAATACGAATATTTTATGTGCAAGTGACAAGAAACCAACTCATATTAGTTTAAGGAAAGGGGGATTTTTATTTAAAAAAAAAAAAGGCCTATGAGGGAAATTAACAGGGGGCTGTGTTAAGAAAATACAATTGGAGCGCCCCTTCTGAGGAGGTAATATTTAACCCAAAATTGGAAAAATTAGGAAACAACTGTCGGAAAACAAGAGGCAGCATGAACAAGGGGAGGGCCTTCTTCCTAATTTCCAAAGTCACCCCTTTCCCCCACTAGAGGCACCGATTCTGCTCTGGCTCCATGGATAGAAATATGATCAGGCATGACTAGTATGTTCCACACCTCTGGCATTAGTACTTGGTCCAGGAATAAGCAAACTGGTCAATACTGGCCAATGAGACCCTGTGAGAGGAGAAACACTGTCTCTGCAAGTTGTTTGATAAACTGCAAGTGGGTGCTTGGGGCTGCTAGCAATCATTTTACCACCTCATGGGAAAGTCTGCCTAAGAATGAAACCAGAACAGAGTGGGAGTTAGAGAGTGATCAACCAATTCATGAAATTGTCATTTAGGTATCTGAAGTCCCCATTCCTAATTTCACTGAGTTTTTCATTACATGAACAATAAATTTCCCTTTTTTCTTTAAACTAAATGGAGTTTGGTTTCTGTCACATACAACTGAAAATACTGTTACTGACCAATGAGCTTTGGAAATGGCAGAATTAAGAGTCCATGTGAATTTCAGGGGGAACAAGAGCTTAGTGAGAAGTCTGAGCATGTTACTGCAATGCTTGGGTTTTAGGACCTCCACGTGGTAGAGGACTGAATAGGGAGATAAGAGCTGGAAAATCAATTATGGAAAAATAACCATGAATAATAGGAAGGATGGAGACATAGCTATAGAGATCTAATATTTTCCTTCCCCTTTTTCACCATCATCCTTAAACCAAAACCAAACCAAACTCACTGCCTTCAAGTCAATTCTGACTCATAGTGACTCCTTTTGGGTTTTTGAGGTGGTAAATCTTTATGGAACTAGACTGCCCAGTTTTCTTACCTTGGAGTGGCTGGTGGGTTTGAACCACTAACCTTCTGGTTAGTAGACAAATGCCTTAGGCATTATACCATCATAACTTCTTACTGTCACCCTTAGGGTAAGGATAAAACAAACAAACAAACAAAAAAGACATTTGCAGTGGAGTTGACTCCAACTCATAGTGACCCCATCCATGTGTGTCATAGTAGAACTGCACTTCATAGGGTTTTAATTTTTCTGTAACATTTTATTGTACTTTAGGTGAAAGTTTACATATCAAATTCATTTTCCCAATCAATAGTTCATACCCAAATTGTTTCATGACATTTTTTGCAATCCCTGCAATGTGTCAGCACTCCCCCTATTTCCTGAGTTCCCTGTTTCCATTCCCTGTCCCTGTCTTCTCATCTTTGTTTTGCTTTTGGGCAAATGTTGCCTTGTCTGTATAGCTGATTGTTTTGAGGCGCACATTCTTCGTGTTGTTTGTTTTATACTCCTGTCTATTATTTGGCTGGAAGTTGGCCTTCAGGAAAGTTTTCAGTTTCATGCTAGAAGGTTTTCTCAGGGCATTCCTCTAGTCTCTTTCCAACCTATAGTATAGTTCAGTCTCTCTCTCTCTCTTTCTCTCTCTCTCTTTTTCACTTTGAATTTTGTTCTACTTCTCTAAAAGAATTCATTCTAACCAAGACCTTCTATTGTGGTCTTGGTCAGAGTGGTCAGCAGTGGTCGCTGGGCACCATCTAATTCTTCTGGTCTCAGGTTAGACGAGGCTGTGGTTTATGTGTTCCATAGGACTAAATGTTTCCTGGACTTTCCATTTTTCTTCATTCTTCTGTGGTCCAGGTGGGAAGAGACCAACAGTTACTTCTTAAATGGCTACTCACAAGTTTTTAAGATCCCAGACATACTCACCAGACTAAGATGTAGAACATTATCTTCATGAACTGTGTTTTGCCAATTGACTGAGATGTCCCCTAAGGCTATGGTCCTTACCCTTCAGGTCCAGTGGTTCAGTCCTGATGTCTAAGTAGTTTCTATAACTGGGCCCCCTATATGCTTTATTATATAAATGAGTGTATGTGCAGTATTTGCAAATATGTATGTAGCAGTGTCCACCACCATACCTATATATGTATGCAGTTTACTCCTGTACCACTTCCCTCACCTATTTAGCATACTTATTTACCTATGTATCTACTTCCAAATTATTGTTAGTTATTACTGTTGTTGCAGGACTGTATATGTTGTAGCATTTACATAGTTGTCCTTTACTCTTGTGTACCTCTTAGTCTCTTCCTTTGCCATGGTCACATTGTCCTGACTTTCCCCATATTGTGTACTGCCATTCCCTTTGCCAGAACTAACTCTTGTTGTGCAGTGCCTAACACATCTGACTGCTAACCAGAAGGATGGCAGTTCAAACCCACCAGCCACTCCATGGAAGGAAGATCGGGCAACCTACTTTCATAAAGATTTACTGCCTCAGAAACCCAATGTGGGTGGCTATGAGATGGAACTGAGTAGATAGCAGTGGGTTTGGTTTTTGGTTTTATTATCTAGTTAGTGCTTTTCCCTCTCTCCTCCTCCCGTCCCTGATAACCATCAAACAATGTCTCTGTGTACAAATATATTCTTGACTTTTTATAATAGTAGTCTCTCATACAGTATCTGTGCCTTTGTGTTTGGCTTACTTCACTCAATATAATGTCCTCCAGATCAACCCAGGTTGTAAGATATTTCACAGGCTCATCGTTATTCTTTATCCTTGTATAGTATTCCACTGTATTCATGTACCAGTTTGCTTATCCATTCATCTGTTGATGGACAGTTAGGTTGCTTCCATCTTTTTGCTATTGTGAATAATGCTGCCATGCATATGGATGTGCAGATGTCTATTCTGTGTCATTGCTCTTATTTCTCTAGTATATTTACATAGTAGTGAGATTGCTGGATTATATCTTCTTTTCTAATTTGAGTTTTTTAAGGAAGCTGGTGGCTGTACTATTCTGCAGTGCCACCAGCAATGTTCCAGTCTTCCCACAGTAGAGTTGACTCTAATTCATAGTGATCCCATCCATGTGTGTCTTCCCACAGCCTTGTCAGCATTTTTTGTTCTGTTATTATTATCAATGCCATTATTGCTGGGGTAAGGTGGTATCTCACTGTAGTTTTAATTGTATCTCTCTAATGGTTCATGAGGAAGCTCTGGTAGTGTAGTGCCTAATGCATTGATTGGGAGCATCTTTTCACATGTGTGTTAGCCTCTTCAATATCTTCTTTGGTAAAGGATCTGTTCATGTCCTTTGTCTATTTTTCAATTGGATTGTTTATCTTTTTGTTATTGAGGTATTGAAGTTTCGTATAAATTTAAGACATTAAGATTTTGTTGGATATGTTGTAGCCATTTTTTCTCATCTAATTGGTTCTGACTCATAGTGATTCTATGAACAACAATGAAACACAGCTTGATTCTGAGCCACCTTCATACATGTTGATATGCTTAAGCCAGTATTGTAGGCATTGTGTCAACCCATTTTGTTGAAGGTCTCCCTCTTGTTCATTGACCCCCTACTTTACAGAACATGACGTCCTTCTCCAGGGACTGGTCCCTCCCAATAACATGTCCAAAGTACATGAAACAAACTCTCACCATTATTGGTTCTAAGGAGCATTCTGTCTTTTTCCAAGACAGATCTGTTCATTCATTCCGATCTGTAGGTTCTCTTTTTATTCTTTTGGAGAAATCATTTGAGATAGATGTTTAATTGTTAGGAGGTTTCAGTCATCTAATTTATCTTCTGCTGTTTGTGCATTATTGGCTATGGTTGGTATTCTATTTATGCCATGTACTAGGATGGATCCCTAGAATTGTTGCTATTTTTTCTTACAGAATATTTATAGTTTTAGGTTTTACATTTAGGTCTTTGATCCATTTTTAGTTTTATGTAAGGTGTGAGGCATAGATCTTGTTACATTTTTTGCAAATGGATAGCCAGTTGCTAGTACCATCTGTTAAAGAGACTTTCTCTTCCCCATTTAATGGACTTTGATCCTTAGTTGAAGATCAGCTGTCTAAAGGTAGATGGATTTACCTCTGTATCCTCCATTTGCAGGGGGTTTTCAATGGCTGATTTTTCAGAAGTAGATTATCAAGCCTTTCTTCCAAGGTCTTTCTGGATGGACTTGTACCTTCAACCTTTTGGTTAGCAAATGAGCACGTTAACCATTTATAGCACTACCCAGGGACTTTGAGAGAAGGTAAAGGAAAAAAAAAAATCCCAAGTTGATGCATTTGTGAGGGTCAAGAGGTTGGCATAAGTAAAGGTGACCCAATTATCTTTAAATCTATAGGAATGAGTATGTTTGCCTGCACTGAATGCTCTCTTGCTCTTTTTAAGAGCAACACCACTGTATGGAGGATGGGTGAGTCTCACCTCCCTTTCTCTTGGTCTACATGGCTCAGAAGCTGCTAAGTGAATCTAGCCAAGTGCACATGTGACCCAGACCTGGCCCATTGGTGTCAGTCATCTTCTAGACCATGGTGATCATACTCAAGTGGGCCCATTGAGAACTTATATAGGGACTTCCTCACAATAACTGTGAAAGAAGTGCTGACTTTCTACTGAACTTTAAGTTACAGGTATGTAAATCTGAAACTATCAGTGGGGATCTCATGGAGAAAACTTGCCTTCACAGAGGAAGGCAGATTCAAGAAAATTGCAGACAGGAAAGGAAAAAGCCTTGTTTGAGCCCCTGAGCACAGGCATACATGAAATTACATTTATCACTGGACTTTATGGTAAAATGAGCCAATATATTACTCTGTTCTACTTAGAGGAAATTTCTCTGCTCACCTTTTATTCCAAAGCCAAGAGTTGTTGTTGTTGTTGTTGTTATGGGCCGTTGAGTCGGACCCGACTCATAGCGACCCCTCCTTGGGCTTCCAAGGAGGCAAAAGTAGGGGCAAGAGTAGGGGCTAATAAATATATTTTAAAAAGGTATTGAATGAACAATCATGGGAGAAAGAAGAGCTGTTTATGCTCAGATAGACAGCTCAGGGGGCAGAAGTGCACAGAGGGATGACACAGGGAAGAGGTAATTATTGGGAGGAAATGGGAGGGGTACTGTTGCACTGGGTAAATTGTAGTCAATGTCATAAGACAAAGTTTATGTGAACTGCTGTGTGGAAGGTGGGTTTGCTCTGTAAACTTTCACCTCTTGAAAAAAGAAAAAAAGGAAAAAAGATACTGAATGAAAGTCATCTCTGATCTCATTTGTAATGAGTGAAAAAAAATGTGCTAATATGTTCACAGATTTTGCAATACAGGGTGTTTAAATCCTAGTAAACTCTTAATGAGTACTACAAGATACTTTAGATATATGATGATTTTCCTAGCTTTTGTGGGCTGGCCTACATATAACCAATTAACAACTGAACTTTTGAGTTATAATCTGGTCCCTCTGTTCAGATTTGACTGTGTTACAAAGAAATCATGATTACAAAGAAATCATTGGCAAGAATGTAAATTCTGTGTGTCATACAATTCTTCCTAATTTCCTTCTACCACAAAAAAAAAAAAAATGGAGGGGACCCAAAGTTATAAACCAATTACATTGTAACCAAGATCTCCATGTCACCTCTCAAACATCAGGCTGTTCATATTTAAAGGGGTAGGAGACACTCATAGAAATGAAAATACAGGTTACTTTTTAAACTCAGGATTTTTTTTTGTAAATAGCAATGATTTCTTTAACCAGAATTTATATTCTCATTAGAATTAGAATTCTAGAAATCATTAGAATATATAATCTTGTCTATTCAGGGAATTTTATTTATGTATGTATGTGTGTGCACGCACATATATATATGTGTGTGTGTATACACACACACACACACACACAGGGAGCTCTGGTAGCATAGTGCCTAAGGGACTTGACTGCTAACCAGAAGGCCGGCGGTTCAAACCCACCAGCCACTCCTCGGAAGGAAGATGGTGCAATCTACTTCCGTAGTGATACTGCCTCAGAAAGCCAAGGAGGGGTCGCTATGAGTCGGGTCTGACTCGACGGCACTTAACAACAACAACATATATATATATAAGCTCTGGTGGCTTAGTGCCTAAGGCATTTGACTGCTAACCAGAAGACTGGTGGTTCAAACCCACCAGCCACTCCTTGGAAGCAAGATTGGGCAATTTACTTCCAATAGTGCTACTGTCTTGGAAACCCAAGGAGGGGTTGCTATGAGTTAGATCCGACTTGACAGCAGTGGGTTTATATTTATTTGTAATACACACACACACACACACACACATATGTTTCTACCTGCAGAATATTGACAATAAATAAATGTAAGCATACTTATCTTATGAAAGGGGAAGAGACAATCTTCATCAACTCCATAGTTGCTATAAAATCTTCAGAATTTCTCAAACTATGTTCTTTGGAATCATTAATAGGTGTTTTACACACACACACACACACACACTCCTGTTGGGTCAAATAAAATTGGGAAACATTATATACTATTCTCAGTCCTGAAATTCTCAGTGTACATTAGCATATTAAAGAGTGTAAGAAGACTGGTCCTAGAGATGTTCAAATTGGTTTAACTCATCTTTTTCCAAAGTTAACTATCCCAAAATTAATTCCAGAGCTCCACCATCCTTCACCCCACCAAATCCTTATTCCCAGAGCAACTACTGGCACAACTTGTGGAGCTAGTTCATAAAGCAAAGTTGAAAAGCATTGTTTAAGTGGTTTCCATCTATACAGATTTTGTTCTCTGAATAGTATGTAAGGAATTTTGAGTGACAATGGCACCCATTAGAATGTAACTTCAACTGACTCCATAATCAGAAATTTAAAATGCAAATATTTCAAGAGCAAAAATTTCTAAAGCAAAAAATGTCTTTACCATTTAGACAATGTTGCAGAGATAAATTTGGATTTATGTACCCTTATAATAATCTGGTGTGGTAATAGGTTAAAAGACTTATAAATATTAAACACAAATAAGATTAACTGTGTCTCAATCTTATGTATATACAAGGCCTGGACAATTTTCATACAGCAAATGTACACTGTACATTTTTTTGAGGGGAGTACAGTCTCTTGGGAAAACAGAGATAATGGACGCTTCTTTTCATTTATACTCAGTACAAGTTGTGTATTATGAATCCATGTTAGTATGTTAAAGACATGAAACCATGGCTATTGAGCTTCAGATGTGGCTGCAAAGAATTAAGAGATCATCACCATCTCCCTCTAAATATCATGAAAACCTAACTTGACAATCTCCTCTTAAAGGAGCTTTCCTCAGGATGCTTGGCTATGCATTAAATCTTGGCACACACACACAAATAAAAACAGGACAGCTCCAAAGGTTCATTTATGTTGGCTGGCTTATAAAGATTAAGTCCTCAGATGGCGTTCCACAGAAGTCATCAAATGTGAGTATAATTGAAAATAAAACCTGAAAAATATTTAAATATTGATAGGAAAGTGAACAGACAGGATGAAGTCAAGACACCACTCTTTAGATATCTAACATCAGTGTATGTCATACAGGATTAAAAAAATTAATTCTCTGGGGATTATAAGAGATTTCAGCTTTCACAAGGCATATTTTCTGGAAATAATGTAATTATTGTCATTGCAGAGGCACACGTTCAGGGTGTCTAAGTTTACCACAATTTGAAGCTTTGATCATTTGTGCTTGAGAGAAAAACAATGCAGTAAACTGAGTTTAATTATTCTCTATAATATCTTAATCCCGGGTTTCAGACATGATGTTTCCTTCCCATTATTATGTCCCAGGCACAAATAATTCAAATGGTCTTTGAAAGACATTACATGTTTAAAGGGCACTGAGCTTCTGTGGTGATGGTGATGGAAAAATTTGGAAAGAGATTGTAGTGATCATTGAATAACATGATGAATATAGTTAGTATCACTGAATTGTACATGTAAAAATGTCGAAACAGCAAACGATTTGTTACATGTGGTAAACACACACACACACACACACATACAGAGACACACAGAGCTAATATTATCATCTCCAATGAACAGAAAGGAATTGAAGCACAGAGTGATTAAGTAACCTGCCCCAAATCACATAGTGATGAAAAACAGAGATAAGATTCTAACCCAGAAAGATTAGCTGAGAGCCATGTCTTGTGATCTCATGGATATAATGTCTTTTTTAAGAAAAGTGGGCTGGCTTAATCAAAAAGTTAAGAAAATATAAGTGTGTGGCTATCAAATAAAGTCATGAAAGTAAGTGAATGTCTGATACTCGGGTAGCACTGGTATATCAAAATTGAGTTGGGGAGCTAGAGGTTAAGGATCTCTGCAGATTTTGAAGTGAACATTAGTAGGCAAATGACAGGGCAGAAGCTTCCAGTATGTTTTCTTTGTTCTTATTGGTTTATTACTTAAAAACAACCAGGAAGAACTGCTATACACTTCCCAAGATGAACTGTCCCAGCTTTCAACTTAGCCTGCTTTCGATATCATCCAGAAAATCTTCTTGCTTCCCGCTTTTACATCTTTTCAAGATAAGACACAGTCACATTTTTATAGGTGTTATAAATAATTCAAATAACTCTGAAAAGAAAAAGCTTCGATTTCTATACTACAATTTAAGGGGGAAAAAAAGAAACCTAAGAAACGAGCTGACAATCAGATCAGAAGTGTTACAGGAAGTTTTTTTGCTTGTTTTCTCCAGAGGTTAAGTCAGAATATCTTAAAAGGGCAGAAGTTTAAGGTCTAGCTAGGGAATAAAGACATGTTTTGTCTGACACTTCCTAATTCACATCTAACATTTATCAAATGCTTCTTAAGTAGTGTATTAAGAGGAAGGAGAAAAAAATAAAAAAACCCAGCCAGGAACTGGCAGACTCAGTATATTAAGCTTTCATTATTGTAAATTTGTATTTTAAAAACCCAGTATCTTTTCTGTAAATATGCAAGGATTACAAGGATTCTCTGACAATTTCTCTTTTTATAAAACCACTCTCACTGATGACAGATACATAGACCAATGGAATAGAATTGAGAACCCAGATATAGATCCATCGACCTATAGTCAGCTGATCTTTGACAAAGGCCCAAATCCATTAAGTGGGGAAGAGAATGTTTGTTTAATAAATGGTGCTGGCAAAACTGGAGATCCATGTGCAGAAAAATGAAACAAGATCTGTACCTCACACCACACACAAAAACAAACTCCAGATGGATCAAAGACTTAAATGTGAAACCTAGAACTATACAGTTTCTCAAGGAAAATTTAGGCTCAAACTTAAGGGCCCTAATATTTGGTATAAATAGACTATCAAGCATAATTCAAAATGCACCAACAGCAGAAGAGAAGCCAGATGATTGGGACCTTCTAAAAATTAAATGTTTATGTGCTTCCAAAGACTTCTCCAAAAGAGTCAAAAGAGAACCTACAGATTGGGAAAAAATATTTGGTAATAACATATCCGACAAGGGACTTATCTCTAGAATTTATAGAACACTCCAACACCTCAATAACAAAAAGACAAACAATCCAATTAAAAAATGGGCAGAAGACATGAATAGACACTTCACCAAGGAGGATATTCAAGCGGCCAACAAACATATGAAGAAATGCTCACGATCATTAGCTATTAGAGAGATGCAAATCAAAACAACAATGAGATACCATCTTGCTCCAGCACTAGTATCAAAGTTCAACAAGACAGAAAATAACAAATGCTGGCGAGGTTGTGGAGAGATTGGGACTCTCATACACTGCTGGTGGGACTGTAAAATGGTACAACCATTGTGGAAAGCAGTATGGCGATTCCTTCAAAAGTTGGAAATACAAATACCATTTGACCCAGCCATCCCATTACTAGGTATATACCCTAAAGAAGTGAGAGCCATAACAAGAACAGATATATGCACGCCGATGTTCATCGCAGCACTATTTACAATAGCCAAAACTTGGAAACAACCTAGATGTCCAACAACTGAGGAATGGATAACCAAACTTTGGTACATTCACACAATGGAATACTATGCAACGCTAAAGAATAATGTAGAATCTGCAAAACACCGCATAACGTGGATGAACTTGGAGGACATTATGCTGAGCGAAATAAGTCAGTCACAAAAGGACAAATATTGTATTAGTCCGTTATTGTGAAAGTTAAGGAAAGGTTTATATATTGGAGGACATTTTCTTTGTTGGTTACCAGGGGTGGGAGGGAAGGGGAGGGAATGCTGTTAGATAGATAGAGATAAATATTGATTTGGGTGAAGAGAAGGGCAATGGACCAAATATGAGTGACCAATATGGCAGCATTGAGGATGAGAAAGACAGAGAGAGTTACATGGGCAGTACAAACAACAAATATGAACCCCTTTGTAAATACAATACTGAGTTGTCAATGAAAGCAAACATGGGTATAGGGACGGATAGATGGGTGAACAAGCTAAACAATTATGTATGTCTAAATGGAGAGTGTATCCAAGATCATATACAGGGTTGGCAGACAATGGGCCTCTCGAAGAGTATGAAGGGATGGACACTGGGAGGAGGTAACTATGGGGAGAAAGTGGGAGGGGAGCTGCTGCACTGTAAATTTTGGTCAATGACATGAGACAAAGTATATGTGAACTGCTATATGAAAAGTGAATTTACTCTGTAAATCTTCACCCAAATCCTAAAAAAAAAAAAAAAAAAAAAAAAAACCACTCTCACTGATATATTTTAAATAAAACTCCTGCATCTGAAACAAATTCTTGGCCCTGAGAACTTTAAAATCTCCCTAAATTCAGAAGAGAGAGAAAGGTATACAACTACAGTTCATATGACTGCAAGTTATAATCAAAAACCAAACCAAACTCACTGCCCTCTCACATCACATCTGACTCATGGCGACCCCTCCTTGGGTTTCTGAGGCGGTATCACTGCGGAAGTAGATCACTCAATCCTCCTTCCAAGGAGTGGTTGGTGGGTTTGAACCACCAGCCTGCTGGTTAGCAGTCAAATCCCTAGGCACCGGGCTACCAGACCTCCCGCAAGTTATAAAGTAATTGAAAATATTTAAAATTAAAAGTAACATCCTAGAATGGCATTTAAAACACCAAAACCAAAATACTTACCTGCATTTAAAACAATTTTATGTAATCTGTCATTCATTAAAATAAAGGAAATATGTGCTACCATTTTTTTTGATAAGGCAAACACATTCAAAATTGGTGTGAGACTAAACACAATTGGCCACCACGATGTGAAAAACCAAATGCTTTAATGAGGCTATCAAGAACAACAGTTCAATTATTTCATCGGATACATTAATATTGATCCATAATATACAGTGCTATGGACCATACAGAGATTATTGCTGCACCCAACAGCAGATGACTATTATTAACATTACAGTACCAAGCGTCCACAAGAGACAGTCATTTGTAATTTTTTCAAGAAATAGGCTTTTTCTTTTTATACTGTTATCAATATCAACTTTTCCCCAGTGCATTTTTCACAAATATTAAGTGCATTCCTTTGTGCTTTTACTTTATGTCTTTTAACTTCCTATGTATTTTATTTGTTCTTATTGCTTTATTATTTAAAAACAACCGGAAAGAACGGTGTTGTCCTATGCATGACCATGTTGGTCATATGGTTTTTGGCAAAGTCAGGTTTGGTATTTCCATTGCCTTACCCACAGGCAGGTAGACAATTTTGGCATTTTGGACACTCCATATGGAGGGAAGCCCGATCCAAGTCACAATTCTGCACCCTATAGATGGGGGGAGTGGTGTGGATCATTACAAAATGGCAAGCCCAAACCACCTCCTCTTGGCTTAACTAGGCCATAAAACAAATCCACACACTATTTGGCAAAAAAGAAATAAATAAAACCACCCCCGAGGCTGCAGTATTCTCCTGGGCTAGATCACCTGCCACTTCCAGAAATTGTCTTTTAAGAACAAGGGAACAGGGAAGTAGGTGGTGCGAGCTCAGGAGCTTTGAGAGTCAGGTCAGTGGTACAAGATGCCATACTTTCTCTAAACAAAGCTTTCTGTAAGGCTGCTTGACACCGGCTGTAATCCCTTGACCACGAGTTAGTCAACCCTGCTCTGTTTTTGAAAATGTTCAAAATCAGCTATGGAAAACCAACATCATAGCATTGCAACCTTCAGTCTCCGCCCCCAGCCCCCCCATATAAATATGAAGAGAAAAACAGACAATGCTATGATTGTATCAATGAACACTATGGTACAATTAGCTGTTCATGCAGATTTGCATCACTATTCTAATAAAAAAGAGCTATACAATTAAGGGGGCTGAAAGAATGGGAACTTATTTTTCCCTACCCCCTTAAGTAATAAAGCTATAAAAGTGATAGCATCATCAATGTTTCCAAGGATTCTCATTGCCCAATGTGCATGGGAACTATGCAGTTGATTATTTTTGTGTAGCCAGTCATTCATACATCTGACAATCACTCCACCTCTCTGAATACTCCATCACCCATCACCAATTCACATTTGACACTGAAACACTTAAAAAAAAAAAAAAAAAAGAAGAAGAAAACCCTCCTGAATAAGGTTTCCTGATGAATGAAGTTGGCACTCTTTCACTAAAATATATTTAATATTAAAAATATCCAAAGGAAAATTGGAAGCTCTTACATTGTCTACATAGGCACCATGCTACATATTCCTCTTGACTATAGATAGCATCTTGAAACTGTCTCCTACATTACAGTTCAGTCAGTGCTAGCCCCCAAAAGACTACTGCTATATTTAAGGCACTTCATTCTGAATGGATATGCTTTATGCCACTTGCTATTCAATTGTAGGCTGCTACTAAGAAATTCCATTCGACAGCCTGGCTCATAACACCATATGTCATCCATAGAAAACACCTGGGCCTGATAGAATACATGGAACACTACTATTATTGCATAGGACTACACAAGTAGATAATGCACTGAAACTAACTTTACAACATTGCTGCTTGTTAAAACATTGTTATCAAGTAACAGTATTTGCCAATACAGTATTTCTTTAAAAAAAAAAAAAAAAGAAATTCAGCAAGTTTGCTGAAATAAACCCCAATTTAATTGACCATAATGGGCTTACTAAAGCTATAGGTATCAGTCTCCAAGAATATTGCTATTTTTATGACACTAAAAATAAATATGTAAGTTTATTTTCTCCAGAAAGTCTGGTTTTAACCTACTAGTACTACTTCTTAAATGTGTGGAAAAACAGTTCCAAGTGAGACTGCAATATACAAAAGATTCGCAAAGCTCTCCTTAAACACAAAGCCTGGCATAAAAGTCTTCTTTCATGTGTGTACAAAGAATGAGGAAAACCACCAGTGAGTTGCAAAAATATTGAAAACATCTCCATTTAAGATGAATATTCTTACAAACAAATACAAATGTATTGAAAAGAAAATGATAATAAAGAATCTGTACAAACCAGATGAACAGTAAAAATTTAAAAATAAAAATTGTAAAGCCAATTAGAAATGTACCCAGTTTGGTTCTTATCAGAAACAAAAATTAAAAAGAAAAGACAAAAAAAAAAACAACCTAAAACAAACTTTCAGTGCTCCTCAATATTTTACTTTGAGAGGACATTGATTTCCATTTCAGAATAAAACATTTTCTATGAGAAACTGAATCACATTCATTGATGAAGGAAACTGCAACAGAGCACGTAGAGGAAGAGAGGAAGGCTAGCCGCTAGTTTAGAGCCCCGTCCTGCTCCCCTTCCGTTTCAGTTGCGCCTGTGTTTCAGAGAATCCCCATGAAAATGGCTGCACTGTGTTTTTCATCTTTTACAGAATACAGTATTTCTTTAAATAGTTTGCAGTATAAAGACTAAACAATGCTTGAAGGGTACTGTATCTTTAAGGCAGTACCAATGAATCAATACATTTACAAAATGGAAACAGGTTAGTATAGATTTCTTCTTTCTTTTCTCTCTCTCTCTTTTTCTTTTTTTTGGTTGCTTTACATTCTTTTGATTAAACTTTATGTTTAATTCCCAAGGAAGTCACAGGCATCAAATCTCAAACCAAGATTCCCCTGAATAAAAATGGACAGATATTTCTCTGATGCAAAATCCTCTTGCTCAGAAAGCTAAAGTCCGTGGTGAATTCAGTTCACAGATACTGTACACTCATTGTACAATACTTTGGAGGCATTTGTAGTTGTAAAATAGAATATACAAGTCTGTTTCACAAAATTCTAAAAATAAAATATATCCTGGGCTATTGATAAAGCATGAAAAAAAAATTCATATTAAAGAAAAATTATCAAGAGAATCCCATTCGAGTAAATTATTAAATCTACAAATCAAGAGAGGAAGCAGTTTGTGAGAATGCAGACCAGGCAGGATTTGCTAACAAGCGTGCTCGGTTTCCTCCATGCTCATACTACTCCTCCGGCTGCTAGTTTTGGAAGCTCCAGGTGATACCGAGGAAAGAAGTGGATCAGTTACACCAACAGGAGAAAGAGTATCATCCATCAAGATGTCTTCCAGTTTGGATCCCATTTTCGTGGGGACCGTATAGGCTTGGTTGCTCTCAGTCCCGGTTCCAAGGTTGTTATTAAAGGTGATGGTACCATCTGTGAGATCAAGGGTGGTTGTACAAGTTAGGTCTGCGTGATGCTGAAGGGGGTCTTGGTTGCAGTTTTCAAGGACGGGTTCTTGCTTGATGACACGATTCACCAAATCTGGAGAGCAGAGACCCATGGATGGAATAAGGGAAAGTCCATGAGCTCGAGCTTGCATTTCAAGTTCCTAAAATGAAAGTAAAAATCAGACACTTGGAGGGGGAAAAAAGTAATAAACTTAAAGGAAATTTTTTTGCTCTTTTAGATAAATAACCCCTGCATTCCTGAAGTGTGTTACAGATATCCAGCAGCATTGGGGAAGAAAGGCCTGGTGATCTACTTCTTTAAACATCACAACCAAGAAATCCCTGAGTGATTCTATTCTGAAACGTGGGCAGTAGCCATGAGTCAGAACTGACTCTACAGCAACAGGTTTTAATGGTAGCATATAAAATGATTTTTCAGATGGTATATTGACTATGTGTGTTAAAAATAGAGACAAGAACTCATAGATATGAATGTTTACATAACATAAAGTTATGTTAAAAAACATGAAAATAAATCTTAAAAAGTGAGCTGGTTAAAGGCAAATATTAAATAATATAGGTCCATAGTTCCCAAACTTTACTGTGAAGTAGCCAGGGGTGCTGAAATGAAGGGACAAGAGCATTTTCTAATATTTCAAGGGAAACACAATCATACCACTACAAGAACTATGAAGCTCAAGATCGTTCACAGTTTTAGCATTAGATTATGCTACATTCTTTCAATAACATCTTATCATGGCAAAGCCGCATTTTTAAATGTTGCTGTGATAAAAGGAAAGTACTTCATGAAAATCAATGTGGAATTTACAAATGAAGATGTTGGTGTCCAATCTGACGCCAAGGTCTGAGAAGCTGTGCAGGGCTCAACAGACACACACGTCCTGTTAGTAAGTGGGGTTATTTAAAAATAAAATTCAGACACCACTTTTGCTTTCAATTCTGTTTTATTCTTTCCAAATGGCTACTAAAGTGATTGTTGTTGTTGTTGTTGTTATGTGCTGTCGAGTCGGACCTGACTCATAGTGACCTCTCCTTGGGTTGCTGAGAAGGAATCACTACAGAAGTAGATTGCCCAACCTTTCTTCCGAGGAATGGCTGAGGGATTTGAATCATCAGCCTTCTGGTTAGCAGTCAAGTGCCTTAGGCACTATGCTACCAGAGCTCCACTAAAGTGGTTAGGACATACTGAATAAGTTGTTTGGACCTAAAAGAGAAACCATATGTATTTCTTTTGGTCTAGAGGTACAGTCAGAAAAGTTCCTAAGGGTACTGTGGACTAGCCAAGTTTGGGACACTCTGGTGTAGTTAATAATGGCAAACACTGTGGGTCTATTCAAGTGAACAAAGTTTAAGAAGCACCATTTCACCAAGGGAAAGGGGCACCATTTCACTAGGGTAAAGGGAAGTATTTTGTTTTATTCAATAAGAAAGTTCTCATCTGTAAGATAAACAGCTTTTTCCTACATTTTCTTCACATACTTTCCTGAGGGTCAGTGACTTCTCCATCCATCATTCTAAAATGCCTTCCAAGCAAGCTCTTTCCAGTTCCCTTTCTGAGTACCCAAGGACACTTCTAAAATGAACCACCATCACCCCAGTTCACTCCCTGATGAGTGCTCCAATTCTTCACACATTCCATCTCTATGTTTATGATACTATGGAAATAAGAACAATAGAACATAAATTTGAAGCAAGTCATCTTGCCATATTAGAGAGGTAAAAGGACTCTCTAACATGGCATGGCTTCTCAACCTTTGCCCACAAGTCTAGATCTATATATTCCTGAAAAGTCAAGGTCAGCCTATATTAGAGGTGGTGTGACCTGGAGTATCCATCTCTGGAGGCAATACAATAAGAGGTGAGTGCCTGAGAAGTATATTCCGTCACACGATCTGTAGAAACACAAGTCTCTCCAGGCATGATTTTAAAGCCTTTGGGCTATTTAATAAAATAGGAGCTCCACTGATATTAAGGTTTCATGCTCTTTCATCTGTCAAAATTTCTGCATGCATCAGTTAGAGTGAAAACAAAAAGAAGCCCTTAGGTTCAAGCTGAAAACATGGAGTCCTGTAAATGTACAACACCACACTAGTAAGAACAGAGCCACCACACATGCAGTTTGCCTTTTCATAAAGCACAGCTGAATTAAAAGAGGCCAACATCCCACCCTAATTCTCTGTTGTTTAATTAAAAATGTTTATCAGTTGATTAAAGCATTATTTACATTTCTAAATAATATGATATATCACATCTAAGAAACGCTGGCTGATGGCAGAGATTTCCTAATTAATAATGTTTTCTATGAGATGCAGAAGTGTTAATGGCTGCTTCACACTGTCACTGGAAGAAAACCAAGGCATCGTCACTCTGGAATTTCCAGTTTACATACTTCACAATATTCGTATTTCACCAATATACATGTTACAAACTTAAAATAAAACAACACTTCTCTTTCAAAACAGCTATTACGTTTTAATGCTTATATAGAGAAATAATGCATGTGTACAAGCTGCTTTTATAAGTGGATAACTAAGTTCCAGAGATTCAATATCTATGGCTGCTTATTGAAGCCACTACCCATCTGTCAGTCAGTTATACTGTGGTGTTTTTTAATGTGTTGCTGTGAGGCTGGAAGCTATGCCACCATTACTTCAAACACCAGCATGTCACCCATGGTGGGCAGGTTTCAGTGGAGCTTTCACACTAAGACAGATTAGGAAGAAAGGCTTGATGATCTATTTGTAAAAATTAGCCAATGAATACTTTGTGGGTCACAAGAGAATACCGTCTGTTATAGTGCTGGAAGATGAGCTCTTTAAGTTGGAAGGCACTGAGAAAACACAGTGGCTGCAAAAAATGGACTCAAACGTGGCACCAATCATAAAGATGGTGCAGGACCAGGGAACATTCTGTTCCATTACACGTAAGGTTGAAAGAACTCTGGTGGCACCGTGGTTAGAGCTTTGGGCTGCTACCCAAAAGGTCAATGGTTCAAACCCACCAGCTACTTCATGGGAGAAAGATGAGGCAGTCTGGTTTCAAAAAGATTTACAGCCTTGGAAACCCTACGGGGCAGTTCTACTCTGTCATACAGGGTTGCTAAGAATTAGAATCAACTCAATGGCCGTGAGTTGGAGTCGACTTAAAAGCAACTAGCAACAGTAGCAATGTATTAAATGGATATAATAGAAAACAAACAAAAAAAGCCACAAAAAAGGGAGGGATGGAGGAATATTTTCAAGTTACACATAACCTCTAGTTCACTACCCAGAGGAGTCCCTGGGTGATGCAAATGGCAAATGTGTTCAGCTGCTAATTGAAAGGCTGGAGGTTTGAGTCCACCCTGAGGCATCGAAGAATAAACGCTTGGCCATGTATTTCTGAAAACTCAGCCACTGAACACCCTTCAGAGCACAGTTCTACTCTGACATGCACAGGGCTGCCATAAGGTAGAATCAATTTGACGACAAGTGGTTGGTTTCACTATCCAGATGCTAAGATGCAACCCCTAGAGAACTTCTTTCGGCTTATTGACCCCACAGCTGGGGATGATGACAGTGACAGGAGAGACATGACAATCAGCAGTATGAGCAGCGTTGCAGAACATGAAAAAGACTGGAAATCATTATTACGAATGAACCACTCTGCTTAGTAAGTTCAATGTCCAGAACAACGTGATGAGGTCAAATACGTTGAAGTCTAGCATCATACTTTACATTTCTGTTTCTTAAAATCACTCCATAAAGAATTGTATGGGGCTGTATGTCACAATATGGAAAAACATGGGTCCACTGACTGAAGAAAAAGATGTGGCGTCACTAATTTACTAAGATGTTTCATTCTAAAGTCAGCAAGTAAATTAAAATTACCCCTAAAAATTGCCAGTCATCAGTAGAGCCAGCTTTTCTTTCTCTCCTTTAGGACAGTTACAGAGAAACTGTGTCTTTAAATTCAGCATCTGAAGCTGAGCCCCTAAGGGAAGTATTAAGAGTTGATACTAAGGATTCTCCCATCTCCTGCTTACACTGGTAAGGACACTCACTGAATGGAATGATGGATGATTTACACACATATGAAAGTCAGTATTTCTCCTTCCTCTCCTCCTCCAAGAGTGTGTACTTTAATTGAAGTTAAAGATAACATATAAATCTATATATATTCTATATAATATGTAAAGAATATCATTCTACCATCTGTAACTATTTTTGAGGGTTATATCCTTATTACACGATTCTCTTTAGTTGTTGTTGCTAGGTGCCATCAAGTCAGTTCTGATTCATGGCAACCCTGTGTACAACAGAACAAAACACTGCCTGCATCATCGCCACAATTATTGCTTTGTTTGAGCCTAATGCTGCAGCCACTGTCAATCCAGCTTGTTGAAGGTCTCGTCTTTTTTGCTGACATCCCATTTCACCAAGCACGATGTCCTTCTCCAGGGCCTGGTCCCTCTTCATATGTTCAAAGTGTGTGAGATGAAGTCCGGCCATCCTCACTTCTAAGGATCATTCTGGCTGTACTGCTTGCAAGACAGATTTGTTTTTCCTTCTTGTACTCCATGGTATATTCAATGTTCTTTCCCAAAAGCATAATGCAAAGGCATCACACCTTTAGCTGTCCTCAAGTTCCTTATACACATGAGCTTTGGTCATGAACTGTTTCCTCCCCTCCCCTCTTCCAAATATTAAGGCTTCTTTGTATTCAAGTATTGGGATCATGTAAGTCATCTCTCTGTGGCTCCTGATATGCTTCCTTCTCCTATTTTCAAGCCAGTAACATGTAGGAACCACTACCCCTCTGTTATTTGTTGTATTGTACTGGCTTACATGTTGGAAGCTATGCCACCAGTATTTCAAATACCAGCAAGGTCATCCAAGAAAGACAGGTTTCAGTAGAGCTTTAGACTAAGACAGAATAGAACAAAGGTCTGGCAATCTACTCCCAAACGTTAGCCAATGATAATCCTAAGCATCACAGGAGAACACCGTCCGATATAGTGCTGGAAGATTAGCCCCCTAGGCTGGAAGGCATTCACAATACGCAGCAGCCACAACGATGGATTTGAGCTTCATGAAGACCACACATGACCAGGCAATGTCTTGCTCTGTGTTACACAGGGCTGCCACGAGTTGGAGCTGACCTGCCGACAACTAACAACAACAAGTGCACAGTAAACGTTACACAACACATGCCACACACCTGAATCCTGAGCAGTAAATGCCGGTTGGCATGCTCCAGTTTCTTCTGTCGGTTTTCAAGTTCCTTTGCACGCTGCTGTTCTCGTTGCAGCTTTCGAATATAGTCCACAGATGCTTTTAATATGGTTCCCTTGTTCCAGCGCATGTCTCTGAGGAAAAAAGACTTTTTAGGATCTGAGACTTAATGAAAATTTAAAGCATTCAGTTTCTAATTATGTAATAACAATGACAGCATTCAAAATTGCCACCATTCATTGAGTGCCTTGCCAAGTGCCAGATGCTGTCCACCATCTTCTTACTGAATTCAGACAAGCATCCTGTGAAGGAGGGACACGGCACCTGTGCTGAAACAGAGCTGATTTAACTGGCCCAAGCTCAAAGAGCCAGTACAAGGTGGAGTCAGAATTTAAAGTTAGACCTGCTGATTAGGCCAAAGTCAGTACTCTTATACATCATTTTAAATAGTTATATTTTTCTAGGAATATAAATTTTACTCAATCAGAGGTAATAAGCTAAGGCCTACCACTTGATTGTGTGGTGCATAAAAGTGTCAGCAGTGTATTTTATCATGAAGAATCATGAACAGGTAATCTGGCCTCTCTTTATGTCTATTTCTTCATCTATAAAATGGCAACACCACATTTGTGTTAGCCGCCTTGTAGGTATGCCACTAGAATTAAAGGAGATGCTTCACATATATGCGCTGTGAAATATTTAGAACACAACTGAAATAATGGAGCAGGTTGTGTTAAGGGTTCAACATAATTACAATAAATATCTTTAAACAGCATTTACTATGTGCCAACTACTTTTGAAAGTATTTTACTTTTAATCATGACATCATTTTACATTTAATCATGACAATCTCAGTAGGTAATAACAGTATCCCAATTTTACAGATGGGAAAACTAAGGCACAGAGAGGTTAAGTAATTTGCTTAACATCACACTGGGAAGTAGCAGAGCCAAGGAGTCCATGATATCCAGCTCAAGTCCATGCCCTGAACCACTATACTGTTCTTCATCTGCTATGATCGACTCTTCAAAAAAACTGGACTAGGTAGGAATATTCTGATCATTTTTTTAAAATCAGATGTGAAAAATAAAGTACAAGAACTCAAGTATCTTTCTAAGGTCAGACAACTTGTGAGGGACTGGTTTGAAATTCAAACACAGGCATCCTGAATTTGGTGCCTCTCAGCTCATAATCAACTACAGCACTAATGTATTCATGTGTAAGAAAAGTAAGTCACTGAAACTTAGGTAAAAACACTTTAAAAAATTTAGAGCACCTCAGAAAAATAACTATTAAGAATGAATTATAATTATACAAGTTATAGTATAGCACATCTCTGTAGGGCTTTAATTAATCAGAGCCCTTCCACAGACAAATATTCATGACGATAGTAACAATGACAACAATGAAGACAGAAACAATTTAATGTACGCAGAGTCACCTACCCCATAATCTATAGATACTGAAAGCAGACCAGAAGTATCAGGTGGGACATGAAATGGAGTGCCATTAAAACAAGCCAAGTAATTGATCCTCACATGGGTTAGAAGAAGAACAAAACAGAAGTTCTCCCAAGAGAAGCAGAGATACAGCCCCCAGAGGATTCGCTGAGGTTAATCCCTGGGCGTCCAAGCACCAAAGATGGCGACTCAGGGAGGTGTTCTGAGCTACTCCAGGGGGAGCAGAGAACAGACTTAATGTTTGGGCCTCAGTCAAAGGCACAGAAACTTTGGTAGCCACAAAGAAATGTAATAAAAAATACAACAAAAAATAAAACAAACAAACAAATAAAACGGAAGTGTACACAGATCCCCAAGATGCAAAATTAACAAAAGCAGAAATGCCCTGGAGGAAGGGAGGGTATGGTGCTGAGACCCAGGTCAGCCAGACTGTGGCTCTCTAACAGCCCCAAGGCACGCTCCAGAAACCTAGTAGAGAAAACCATCATCCAGATATAGTCCGGTTTATTTTAAAACAATGCCTACAATTAAAGATCAATATCGATTCAGATTATAAACACATAACTATCTTAATACAATGGAGAGAGAAGATATGCAAATACAGGCTTTCACTGCAGCACCATAATTTCATAATATGTTGCTAAAGAGATTCACATGCTACAGTTTAAAAGAATATGCTAAAAAGTGAAAGCTGATAAAGAACAGGAAAATGGGAATTCAATTTCAACTATCATGCAAGACTGACTATAGGAAATGAAGGTCACAGCCCCTAGTAGGATAAATTTGCGCTGCAGAACTGAGAATTTGAACGTTTCTACTTTCAAAATGGCTTTCCTTGAGACCTGGGAAAGCAAAATGTTTCAGATGGAAATGTGCTTGAACATTTATCAAAACCACCTCACAATGGGCAATGGCTTTATTTTATTTTGTCACAAATTCCCTGACAATAATGTGAATAGCAAATTTAATAAGCCTTGCATGGATAATGCTTGATTTCATCTGTACATTTTATTAGGTAGCTAAAAGGTCATATTCAAAGGCTAATTTCATAGAGGGCCTATGGGGGCCATTAAAGTATATACATCCCTTAGCCCTTGACTTTAAATGGGCTAATATCTAATGGATAAAAATTGTGTATTTGTTGTCCTATTTGCTGACACTGCAGGTAACTATAAGGCTGACACAGGTGACATGAGAATATTATCTTTACAATTGTTAGCTCTGAATGTTCACGTCCAAATTAGCTGGCCTATACCTAATACGAGGAGTAAGACTTATTTTTCTCTCAATGGTAAAACAGACAAAGAGGATTAAATTTTCAGAAAAACATTTGACCTTCAACAGAGAAATGTTGGATATTGCTAAACTTGAAGTTTCTAATGTCTGCTCATCAGTGCCTACAGATATTATGCAAGTTGAAGAGCAAATAGACAACAAATCTTGCTTTAATAGCTACTGAACTCTCTGTACTATCTGAACTGCTGAAATAATTTTTTTTTAAGTATCTCACTAGTTATATACTAAGGATTCTCAGATTTCAGAAAACTACCTCCTCATAGTCGAAGATAAACATCTCATGTCCAATAACCCTTTTGTATAATTCAGTGCATTTTCCTCAGAATTTTAGTTCAATGAGACTAAGCAAAAGAAAGATGTAAAAATTATTTAGGAAGCAAAGGATTTGGGGGAAATTCTTTACTCTAGCTTTTTATAACTGAGCATTTTTTGCAACATATACAAAAAAAAAAAAAAACATTAAGGTATGGAAAAATACATGACGCAGATTAACATGCAATTGTACTCACGGATCATTTGACTTGGGAATCAAAGTACCTAGTTCTTTAATGCGGTCATTTATGTTAAATCTTCTCCTTCGTTCAACTTCAAGAAAAGAGAAGAGAAATAGCTATTAGTAACTGCACCACATACGCATTTAGCACATCCCATTAAAGGCATGTTCGTATTAACTCCACTGGGTCAGGTCAACAAAAACTTGAACCTATTTTCCCCCCTTTTGCCCACTTCCTTAGTACCAATGTTAAAGAACTTTTAAAAATGAGTAACCTTTGTATAGAACTTTTTTGTTTACAAAGTCCTTGGATAAAAAATTGTTCCTATGTGATCTTCAAATGGTACAGAAAGTCAAGTTACCAGCCTCAGTTACAAATGACAAAGCAACTTCAGAAATATGAAGGTGAATAGTAGTGAACAGTCAGAACTCAAACCTTGATCCTCTAGACCAGAGGTCAGCAGACTTTTTCTGCAAAAGCCCAGATAGTATTAAAGGCTTTGCAGGCTAAGTGGTAAGACAGAAGAAATTATCTAGGTACTTATAATAATGAGAGAGAAAAGAAATTTCCACAAATTTTTAAATAGAGGCCAATATTTTCAATGCAATTCTATTAATTAAGCATTAGAATTTATGTATGATGTTGAAATTTGAATTTTAAATAATTTTCACATGTTAACACATATTAGTCTTCTGTGGACTTTTCTCCCAACCACTTAAAAACGTCATGTTCTTGGCTCACAGACCATACAAAAAGCCTTTCCCTAGACCAGCGCTGTCCAACAGAAATGTAATGCAACTTATAAATATCATGTTAAATTCTCTAGTAGCTACATTACAAAAAGTAAAGAGGGTAAACAAATTGTAATATTTTATTTAATTCCCTATGGCCAAAATATTATCATTTCAACATGTAATCAATATAAAAATTATGGACAGCTTACACTCTTTTCTTCATATTAAGTTTCAAAACCCAGTACATAAAGAAAACAACAATCCTCACAACTGCACCAATAAGTAACATGATAAATGAAGAAAAGACTGACGCTGCCAAAGATTTCGTTCTACTTGGATCTGCAATAAGCTCATGGAATCAGCAGTCAAAAAGTCAAATGATATACTGCATTGGGCAAATCTGATGCAAAAGACCTCTTTACAATGTTAAAAAGTGAAGATGTCACCTTGAGGGAGGACTAAAGTGTGCCTGACCCAAGTCATGGTATTTTCTATTACCTTATATGCCTATGAAAGTTGGACAATGAATAAGGAAGACTGAAGAAGAATTGATGCCTTTAAATTAATGGTGTTGGTGAAGAACAACAGTGAATATACTATGGATGACCAGAAGAATGAAAAAAACCTGTCTTGGAAGAGGTAGAGCCAGAATGCTCCTCAGAAGGAAGGCTGGCAAGCCTTCATCTCACACATTTTGGATATGTTGTAAGGAGGGACCAGCCCCTGGAAAAGGATATCACATTTGGTAAAGTGGCAGGTCAGCAAAAAAGACCAAGCCTCAAAGAGATAGCTTCACGCAGTGGCTGCCACAATGGGCTCAAACACAGCAATGATAGGATGGTATATGACAGGGCAGCATTTAATTCTATTGTACGTTGGTCACTATGAGTCAGAATTGACTCAATGGTACCTACCAACAAAAACAACATTTTGTACTTACTTATCACAACTTGGACTAGCCAAATTTCAAGTGTTTAACAGACATACAGGGCTAGTGGCTACTACAGTCCCCAAACTTAAATCTGTATTTTTAAATATACCATGCATTCTGATTTACAGCATTTCTATTCTATATATCCAGCTGTAATTCAACTAAGTTATCATCTACTTAGGGAAGGGATCACTGTCATTGAGTTGATTCCAACTCACAGTAACCCTCTTTGGGTTTCTGAGGCAGTAAATCTTTATGGAAGTTGATTGCCTCATCTTCCTTCTGCGAAGCAACTTGTGGGTTTGAACCACCAACCTTCTGGTTAGTAGTCAAATGCCTTAGGCATTGAGCCACCAGAGCTCCTTAGGGAAGGGATAGTAAGGCATAAATCAAAACCAAACCTACTGCCATTGCACTGATGCTGATTCATAGTGACCCTATTAGACAGAGTAAAACTGCCCCATATGGTTCCCAAGCCTGCAAAACTTTATGGAAGCAGACTGCCTCATCTTTCTCCTGTGGAGTAGCTGGTGGGGTCAAATTGCTGATTTGCTTAGCAGCTAAAAGCTTTAACTACTGTGCCACCAGAGCTCCTTTAGTAAGGCATATGAGATAATAAACGTTTGTAATTTACCTAGTGAGTTTTCTTGCTTTAATTTACCTAGTATAGCAAAGAAATTCCAAATAATTTAAGGTCTAATACGTTGGGTTAAGGTTGGTCATATTTTACTTTAAAAGTATCTATAGTTGAATTTATATCTATATTTGATCCACTACTATTCTGTACATATAGAGAAATATTATTTCAAAATTATGCCCGGTTTTGGAGTTTATCTTGACTGAGTGACTATTTCCATGATTAAACCAGTTCTATAGAATGCTAATTCTTATCAATCTTCTATAAATTAGAAATACTAAGTGACTGTCAATGACTCTAAAGAAGGAGTTTTTGGACCACGCATCCTCTAAGCTAACCTCTTCCAAAACTCTGAAGCAAGACATTTTTTTCTTAGTTTTATCAAACTTAATCATAAAAACTCAGAGAATGCTGAAATACATAAAGTAAAAAGTGAATGTTGTTTTTATGTGCCATCGAGTCACACCCAACTCATAGCAACCCCTCCTTGGGTTTCTGAGGCAGTATCACTACGGAAGTAGATTGCCCAGTCTTAAATTTCTTGTTGTTGTTGTTGTTATTTGCCGTCGAGTCGCCCCCGACTCATAGCGACCCCTCCTTGGGTTTCCGAGGCAGTATCACTACGGAAGTAGGATTGCCCAACCTTAAATTTCTTAGATATCCCTTTATGACTACTTTTATGCTCTAACAACATACACACATGTACATGCTTCCCAATACTGAGTACTTACAACTCTTTCTCTTCTATATTTTCTTCCTGATTATCTCATTTAGTCTCATAGTTTCGAATATTACATTAATATTTGCAGCCTGGACATCTTCCTGGAACTTCAAACTCACAATTGAATCCCAGATGTCTCTACATGGAGACTTATGGATAGCCCTAACATGAGCTCCTTGCTTTACCTTACCACTTCACATCTGCTCTACCTACCAAAAAATAAAACAAAACAATTGCCATCACGGTGACTCCAACTCACAGCGACTCTATGTATTAGAGTAGAAACAGGGTTTGAAATGGCTGATTCTTCAGAGCACCAGGTCTTTTTTCCTGAGGCATCTCTGCTCTGGGTGAACTCCAACTCCAACCTCTCAAACTGTACCACACAGGGACTCTGCACCATCCAAAGATTTCTGCTTCAAATGCTTAGGCCAGAGCCTTTGAATTAATGCAGCACCTCCCTTCTCACATCTGACACACAATCAAATATGGCTCTACCTTTACAATGTTTCCAGAATCTGACCACCAACCTCCACTTCCACACCTGGAGAAAGGACACCATCATCTCTTGCCTGGATTATTACAATCCTCAACTGGTATCTTTGCTTTCCCTATGCCTACAACTTCCTACCTCCTTTGGTCTATCTAGAACACAGCAGCAGAGGGATGCTGTAAAAAGTAAGTCAGATAATGTCAAATCTTTGCTCAAAACTCTTCAACAGCTTCCCATTTCATCTAGAGAAAAGCCAAGTCCTTGAGACCTATTACAAGGATCTGGCAGGATCCCACTCCTCTTACCCCATCATCAATTCCTTATCACCCACTCTGGCTGAATTTCCCCGTGCTGCAACCACACTGCTCCCCTTCAGCCCCACTGGCCCTCCACGCTAATCTTCTACCAAGCCCATCGTAGGACTTTACACTATTGTTCTCCCTGCTTGGGACTCTTCCCCCAGATTATCTGATGGCTTGCTTCCTCACCTCCTTAGTTACTCACCTCCATACCCATCCATCACACTCTCTTTTGGCAGCCATTTTCCTGATAGTAACATGTTCTACCATCCAACATCCACACCTTTCATTTATTTATTTATTCTGTTTACCTATTATTGCACTAAAGAACCCTGGTGGCACAGTGGTTAAAGGACTCAGCTGTGAACCAGATGGTAGGTGGTTCAAACCCTCAGCCACTCTGTGGGAGAAAGATGTGGCAGTCTGCTTCCATAGAGATTATAGCCTTGGAAACCCTATGGGGCACTTCTACCCTGTTCTAAGGTCACTGAGTCAGAACGCTGAGTTGAGTCACTACAACTCGACGGTAGCAGGTTTACTTGTTGCATTCCAAGCACCCACATATGCGTGGTACATAATAAGCCCTCAACGAATATTTTTTTAAAATAAAGAATGACACATTTAAAGTGAAGTTACATAGAAAAACTACTTTGTTTCCTTCATCTTTAACTTCTTAGCTTACTGTTGGTATCTTTCTGTTAGTACATTTACATGCACATTTTATTTTTAATTCATTGCCTTCCCTCCCCAATTATATTTTTACCATAAGAGTAATATAAACCAAAATTCACTGCTGAAGTCAGATCTGACTCATAGCGACCCTCCTTGGGTTTCTGAGGTGGTATCACTACAGCAGTAGACTGCCCAATTTTCCTTCCAGGGAGTGGCTGGTGGGTTTGAACCGCCACCCTTCTGGTTAGCAGTCAAAAGCCTTAGGCACTATGCCACCAGAGCTCCTTAAGAGTGATATAAGTGTATTAAAAAAAAAATTCTTTAAAGCATATAAAGAAAATGGTAAACTCTTTATACCACTCAACACCTATATGACCCGGGAAATTGCCACTGATAAAGGTGGCTTGCAGATCTTCTCCCATACACATGAAAACCCATATAAATACACAAAAGCACAACCCTATATAACGTATACTCCATACAACGTGGGATACTATACAAATTAGTTTGCCATTTGCTCTTCTCATTCAAAAGTATATTGCAGCTGTCTAAGTCTAATACATCCACTTCACTCTTCAGAGAAGCCATGATTCCGACTCATAGCAACTCCCACTGGGTTTCTGAGGCTGTATATCTTTACAGAAGTAGATCTCCCCACCCTTCTTCCATGGAGCAACTGGTGGGTTTGAACCACTGACCTTCTGGTTAACAGCCAAATGCCTTATATACTATGCTACCAGAGCTTCTTTTTACCTAAGTCTAACACATTCACTTCACTCTTCATAGGAGCCACTGTGTATCCCTTATATGGATATGCCATCATTTACTCATAAATTCTCTAGTTATCAGGTGCCATGGAGTTAGCCCCAACTCTTAGTGACCTCATGAACATTTAGGCTATTCCAAATTTCTCCCTCATTTTCAGATACACAATAAATACTTGTGCCAGGGCTCATATGCACTTATGCATATGTACTGAATCTATGTCAGAAAACACCATATTAATGTATTTGTTTGTTTTTCTATTCTGTCTGCCCTATCCCTACTGTAAGCTCATAAGGGTAGAGAATCTCTCTGCCTGGTTCACTGAAGAATTAATTAGCCAAATGAATGAATGAATAAATTCCTCTGGAAAGAATGACAAATATTCTTATAGGATAAATTCCTAGAAGAGGAAGAGTTAGGCTCAGGGCAATCTGACTTGGAGTATTAGTTTCCAGTAGTTGGATATGATTTTAAAGATTGTTTTATAGCCCTCAGATTTAGAGCTACTTATGTTTGTACTTTACTGACAACCTTGGACTTGAGAGTTGAGGTGCCTAATTAAAAGATACATATTGTTTTTCACAAGATGCAACTTCATTTTCCACATTTTCATTAAGCAGAGTTTTGGATATTACCTCATTATTATATTTTTATATATTTTAGAAGAAGAAATATTTTAGAGTAAAATTACTTGGAAGCTGGAGGAGATCTTAGAAATTTTTAGTCTAAATCTTTTAGTTAAAATATAAAGAAAGTTTCTCATACCTAAAACACACACTATGAGAAGCAGTATGTGCTAAAAGGAAAAAAACACATACTCTGGGACCAACCAATTCCATTTGTCAGTATCCAACCCAGGAAACCACCACCTGTCTATCAGTTTGTTATACTGTGTGTTGCTATGATGCTATGTGTATGAGGCTGTGTGTTGTCATGATGTGGGAAGCTATGTCACCAGTATCTCAAACACCAGCAGGGTAACCTAATGGTGGATAAGTGTTAGCCAGCAGAGCTTTCAGACTGTGACAGATTAGGAAGAAATGTCTGGGGTATTACTTCTGAAAATTAGCCCACGAAAACCCTATAGATCACAACGGAATGTTGTCTGATACAGTGGTGTAAGATGAGGCTCCTAGAGCTGAAGACACTCAAATACCCAGTGGCTAAGCAGACCACCAATCAAGAAGATGCAGCAGGACCGGTGCTGGGCAACGTCCTGTTCCGCCGTACATGGATTGCCATGAGTTGATGGCAACTAACAATAGCCACCATCGAGAGAAACAAACTCCCCTAGACACAAAGAGGCATGCACAAGAATGTTCACTGTGGCACCAGCAACAGAGGTCTTCAGGACCAACTGCTGAGCTAAAAAAACATGCAGCAACCAAACAGGGACAATATTATACTGTTGTGTTAAAACATATACAAAACAACATTATTTTCTATGTGCAAATGCATGAGTGTATGTTCTAAATAAACAGAAAAGGGTCAGGAAGTGCAACATCAAATTGACAAAACCAATAGTTACCCCTAAGGCTCAGGGAGAATCATCAAAGAAGTCTGGCCTTACTTTATAATGATTTAATTTTTATAAGTAAGAAGTGATTATATATTAACTCATATTCTTAAAAATCAAATTAGGAAAAAGAGGACCTGAGGCCATAAAATGTGAAATACACACACAATTTCCTTCCTCTAAACCCAATTCTTTTTGTATCATGCAGCCTCTCTTGTTTATTAAACTAAACTTTAAACTACCATAGGAAAAACCTTGCCATTTTTGATTGAGATTAAACATGGAAAAACAAAAATGTTAAATGATACAGGAGTTTTTAAAGATTTAATTACTTTGTTGTTATTATTATTTTAAATTAAAAATTAGAGGTAAAGACAGAAGTTTGGGAGGCCATCTCACCCATTCCCTCCACTTCAGATCTTTTTTTTTTTTTTTTTTCTCTTTCAAATCTCACTGGAGAAGTTTATCCCTTTTGTTAATAGGTTCCAGTGTGAGCAAAGCTTATAATTGGGTAGTTGGGGATCAAGTCTACCTTTCACCAAAAAAAGAAAAATAAAAAAAGTAAAACAAAAAAACAACACTATTATAAGTAAAGGATATAAATACTCTTTAGAGCACTGAAAACAAAAAAAAACATAAACAAAACTGAGTTTGATCTAAGGTGAAATCTGGGAGAAAAAATAAATGTTTTTCTGAAACAGAATTTTCTTTCATACAATATACCTATATTATGTAGCTATAGAAATCAATTTCTTTTCAAAACTTCTGGGTAAAGCATTTTGATACATGAGGGAATCTCAACTCCAGTATCAAATGTCATGAATATAAATAAAACCCACTTACTCAAGTTGTGATTGTCCTTTTTTTGCCTCTCTTTAGCCAATGCTCTCGCTTCAGACTCTGTGGGAAAAATACACGCTGTGCACGTGAATGAAGTAATTAGAAATTGGAACTGTTCAAGGCACATGATCAACTAAAATAACAAAACTATAAAATACTAATTACTAAAATTAACTACAAAACATCTCATTTTCTACACATATGAAGGCTTCTATGACTTAAGTCTAAGTCAGTTTTTTTAAAACTTGCATTTTTTCAAAAGCAATACACATAAAATAAATGCAAAAACTTGGCTTTTATGAAATAGTAAAAGATAGTAACAAAGATCCATGGCATGATGTGCACATACTCACACACTAACAGGAATCAAATAACTAGAAGACTCTGAACCTTGACTGTCAATATTCTATTATTGGGAGTCAAACTAAATTTTTCTTTCAGGTAACAGTCCTTTCAAGCAAGTTAGTCTTTGTTTGCTATTATGATAAAGTAAAAAACTGACATGGGGACTGAGTAGAGAGACCCCAAATGACCTCCATGTTCTGTCTGGCGCATGGAAATGAACTCATTGTTTTCAGAACTTGGAGCCAGGTTCTGTCAGAACTTGCCATAATTAAATTATTTAGTGACTCTCAGGAGCAAGCATATGTACTAGTTTTAGTTGAGGAAAAAAAAAAATGGAATAGAGAGTCATTCGGTGGCAACTCTAAGGCACTTGACTGCTAACCAGAAGGCTGGAGGTTCAAACCCACCAGCCACTCCTCAGAAGGAAGGTTGGGCAATCCACTTCTATAGTGATACCACCTCAGAAACCCAAGGGAGGGTGGATATGAGTCAGGGCACTTAACAACAACAATAACTACTACTACTACTACTTGAAAAGTTCTATTTGCATAGATACTGCAAACTGTTATGAGATTTCTGTAATAAAGATTTCTTTTTTTGCCTGACAGAGAGCAAAACAAAACAAAACATCAAGTTGTTTCACTAACACTAGATTCAGGAATCTATTAGCTTCTCTTTACAAGTGGTATCTGAAACATTATCATAATTCAGAATTTTACCTCAAAATAGACAACTTCTTTAGCAAAATTTATAGGCACTGAAACATTACATGGGGTGTGCGTGACTATAAATTATACATATATATTTATTATATGTATATTCAATTTTTTCAATTGTAAAGGTCAATCTAAAACAAGATAATTTTCTTTTCCATATAGAAGCATGACAGGTGACTTAATACATCTTCTACGTCAACAATATCCTAGGTTGTTTTGCTTTGTTTTGTTTCTGAGAAAACATACATAGACATAATTCAAAATTTCACTTCCCACTCAAGTAGTAGGGATTTTATTCTTGTCACTCTGGCAATACTTTATCACTTTCTAATAGAGATGTCACTTGGCAATACTTTGTAAGACTTTTTTGTGGTACTTTTCCTTCCTGGTAGGGTACCTACTTGTTTTTTGGCTTTTGGTAGTCTGCATTCATTAATAATTACTCAATTATATTCTTAACCCAAATAAATTATTTTTAAAAAATGTATTTTTCCCACTAAAATTTTCTTAAGTATTATTTTAAACACATCTTGAACAGAATTGGAATTTTAAGACTGGGCAATCTACTTCCATAAAAACTTACCACCTTGGAAACCCAATGGGAGTCACTGTGAGTCAGAATAGACTGATGGAAGTTTTTTGTTTTTTTTTTAATTCCCTGTGCACCCAATTCTGTATGATGCAAGAACCCCTTGCCCCTGAAAAATTGGGGGAGGGAGCATAAAATTCAGCATGTAGAAAGCCCGTTCTCATATAGTTTCTGTCATTTTTTGGGGGCTCAATTCCTTCCCTAAAGTGCTAAACAAAATGGCAAAATAAGTAATTTCACACTTGCCATTATTTTCCTGTGTGTAATAAATCCTTTGCACATGATATAGCAAAAACTAGCATCAGGCTTTTGAAGATGGAAGAAACGTATTCTTATCTTCCCCCAACTGTGGGCTCAAATGTATATCAAAGGAAATTTCAAATAGGGTTCTCAAACTCAAATGCCCTCTTGGCAAGTAACAATAAATACCAGTCCAGGCAGAGACATTCCATAGTTGAAGAATGTTTTTGTGCCCCCACCCGAGAAGGGACAGCAGCCTTAGACACAATGGTTGTTGCCAAGGAGCAATGATAGCCCAAGAGCCCCAGTATCTCAAGAAATACTGGAAAACAGGATTTTCAAGTACAAGTTCTCCATTTAAAAATACTGCTCAATTTTTAAACCACTCTTCAGAACTTACAACATACGTCTGTGAGTTGGACAGAGTTGGGAAGGTCTTGTTTTGAGACCTTTGCCTAATTAGAATGTTGAGAGAAAAGCCACAGCAAGAGGCACATCTGCTGGGTATTTACCTGTGAGCTCCCTTTTTATGTTAGGAAGGTTGGCTGGACAGGAGTTGCTGATGGTCAGGTTTGGAGGTGGTAAGCCTTGGTTACCGTAAAGGTCAATCAAATTACCAGAGACAGGTAACTAGACAGAGAAAAACAATAACAGAAATGAATTGTTAAATAATCCCTAAGTGACTCAGAAAAAAAAAAAAAAAAAAAAAACCCACATATTATTGAAGACTTTATTTAAGGGAAATTATTTCATGTAAAAAGTCATTTTTTAAAATAGGAAAACAAGATATATTTACATGTGATTTATTCTCAGAAATGAAAAGTAGAGGTATATGGTCTTCTTAACTAATTCCCTTGGGAGAAGAAAGAAGGCGGTGTCTCATACCCATAAAATGGTTACAGTAGCTGGCTTATGAGTTTACTCTGAACATGAAGATAGTAGATAGCATGAACACACTATCTAGCATATATAGTAGCATCTAGGAGATAGTCAATGCTGTTTTCAGTTGCTGTCAAGTAGATTCCAACTCATGGTGAACCTCAGTGCATACAGCAGAGCTGCAATCTATCAGGACGGCAAAGTGACTCTTAGGAAGCAGATCACCAGACCTTATTGCCAAGGCATCTCTGGGTGGGTCCGATCGCCAGCTTTTCGGTCAGTAGTCTATCGTTTAACCATTTGTGCTATCTAGGGATTCCTTAGGTGTTCAATAGAAGTTGGCTATGATCTGGAGGGACCAGACCATGGAGAAGGACATCATGCTTGGTAAAGTAGAGAGAGGGTCAGTGAAAGGAGGAAGATACTCAATGAGATGGACTGACACAGTGGCTGCAACAATGGGCTCAAACATGGCAACAATTGTGAGGACGGCGGAGGACTGAGCAGCGTTTTGTTCCATTGTACACAGACTGCTGTGAGTCAGAATCAATGCAACAACACCAACATTAAAAAACAGGATTCTCTATGGGATGACCTTTTCAAACAAATCAGGTTTTTCACCAAAGTCAATTTCCTTCCTTTCTTCTCTCCTCTTTCTTTCTTCTTCTTCTTCTTTTTTTTTTTTTAGAAGGAAAAGCAATTAAAAATGTTTCCTTACTGGAAAACAAATCATTTCCTCATTGAAAAATAAAACTATTTTCTTGAAACTGAAGTATTTCATAAAGCCACAAGAGGGAGCCTGCTGACTTCAATAAAAATCTCTCTCTCTCTCTCTCTCTCTCTCTCTCTCACACACACACACACACACACACACACACAACTATCCCAAGCTAGCTTAACAAATGTATTCTCTAGGTCTGAACTTAATATTTTAAATTAATGCATTTTTTTCTCTCTATAGCTTTCTTTTTTTTTTTTTGTATATATATATATATATATGTTCCTTTTAAATAGTCCATTGAAGCAGTTTCACACTCTAATTTTTGTAGACATAAAAGGTCCAAGACATCTTCTCTACATCTAAGAAAAGTAAACTTAGACAGCATTTATGTGTGACTAAAATGTACAATGCCCGAGAGGGATCTACTGAAGGTTACTACCACATTTGTCGTTATTGTTGTTAGTTGCTACAAAGTCGATTCTGGCTCTTGGTGAAACCATGTGTGCAGAGTTGAACCGCTCCATAGAGTTTCAAGGCTGTGACCTTTTGGAAGCAGACTGCCAGGCTTGTCTTCTGGGTGGGTTCAAACCTTACAGCTAGTAGTCAAGTACTTAAATTTGTCTGTGTACTGCAATACAGCACCTTTCATTTCTCAAAGGGCCTCAAATATACGGGGGGAAATATACCATGAAATAAAGGTGGACACAAATGTGTTTCCCTTCACTGGCAACCATCAGCCATCTATTACTATGATGACTTTTATATAAATGCCTATGAACTAAGCCCTTTGTTACAGAGCAAGCGAGAACAAGAGAGCCAGAGAGAGAGAGAGAGAGAGAGAGAGAATCGAGAGACTGAGAGACTTTCTGGCTAAATTAATATTTGCTCTTACATGATTTTGGGGAAGTGGGTATGGAAGGACAGACAAATCAGCAGAGTATACCAGTCTGACCCCCAAACACACATAAACATACATTGTGGTCATTTTAAATGCCCTTTAGTCATCCTTGAAGGCCTCTAGGTAAGGAAATGATAAAAAGTGACTTTGATTATTAGCAATCATTTCACTAAGTGGTTTTATTTGAAATAAGTCACCTTCTCAAGGTCAGTCTTGCCCTGTGTATGTTCAGTTGTATTCCTGTCCAACTTAACACAAAGTAAAAGGCAGGCAAATGTTTCAAATAGCACGGTAAAGAGCCAGACAGGCAAAACTGGGACATCTGGTAAAGCCCTCTCAAGTTCAAAGCTTTATTCTCTTATCTTTCTGGAGTTGCAGGTTTTAGGAATTCTGGGTATTGATGAAGGAACTCTGGTGGTACAGTGGTTAAGGCTTTTAGCTGCTAACCAAGTTTGGTAGTTCAAACCCACCAGCCACTCCATAGGAGAAAGATGAAGCAATCTGCTCCCATAAAGTTTTGGAAACCCTGTGGGGGCTGCTATGACTAAAACCGACTCAATGGCAGCAAGTCTGGTTTGGGTATTGAGGAACTAAGACTATGACTTAAAAATTCAATGCAATTATTCCTATAGCTCTAGAAAGGCAAATCATATATTATGTTTTCATAAGCAAATTCTATGTAAAGGACACTATTGTGTTATGATCTTTGTTCGGGGTAAATCTAACAGGCAAGTAACTTACAAACTTCTAGGTCATTCAGTGGATCTACACTGGATATATGTGTGATTATAAGCTTGTCCAAGACAGGAACATATTCTAAAGAAAGCTATTATGTGTACCTATACTTACTGAATTTAGAATCAGAGAGAGAGAGAAACAGAGAAACACAGGGGAAAAGAATCAGAAACTGGGAATGAGACAGAGATAAAGACACAAGGGGGAGGTGGGGATATCGGAAGGGAGACACACACATACACGGGAGGAGAGAGATGAAGAGACAGAAGGGGAGAGATGAGGGCAGACTCAGAGAGAAATTAAGTGGGAAGGAGTTAACTGCAGAGAGAAGGAGCCTGGTAGCACAATGGTTAAGTGCTAGGCAGTTCTACTCTCTCCTATGTGGTTGATATGAGTTGGAACTGCCTTTTGGGCAAGGGATTTGTTTTGTTTTGCTTTGTTTTTAACTGCAGAGAGGATCACTGTGATTGGCATGGATATTGACAGCAGAGCTCACAAATAAGGGAGATGCATTAAAATCTTTATAACAAGATGCCTCATTGGGCACTCAGCTGAAGTCAGATATCATTACTTCCAATTGGAAAAGCAGCTTAGAGCCCTCTGTTTACTTCTCTAAAAGATTTCCTGCTTTGGTTACTGATTGGGAGTGGGCAGCATAGAGCCCACAAGAGTATTTTTACAGAGAAAACTTTATTTTGCAGGTACTTACTCTGGGCCAGGCACAGAACTAAAAAGGCATTTTATGTATTACCTTACAATTTTACAAAAAGAAAAGTTAACATCTTTTGCAATGTCTGTGGGAGGCTCATGCTCTGTATTATCAGCAGTGTTAGGCGAAGTATCAATGTGCTAGGAGTCCTAGAGTGACACAAATGGTTAAGGCTGGGCTACTACCCAAAAGGCTGGTGGTTCAAATATAGCCAGCGGCACCATGGAAGGAAGGCCTGGAGATCTTCTGAAAGATCACAGCCACTGAAAACCCTATTCTACACACAAAGGGACCCTATGAGACAGAAGTTAGCAGCAACTGGTTTTGTGTTTTGCTTTTATCAACGTGCCAAATGAGAAATGGCAACTTTCAATTCATTCCCAACCAGACCTAAGAAAATAAAAATCCATTTGCTCACTTGTCAAATGTGGATACTCCAATCCAAAAATTAATAGTACAGTGATTTACAGCCCGGTCTTAGGAATTAGAGACCTGTGTTAAAATCCTGTCTCTGTTATTGGCCTGCTGTGTAATATCAAGCAAATTTCCTAAACTCTCTGAGCTTTGATGTCCCCAAATGAAAAGTGACCACCATATCATCTACCTCACACAGGGTTTTCTAAGAATTAAAACTAATTTCTAAAATTAAAGGAGATAAGTAGGTAAACACATCAATTGCTATTTAATTGATCAGTAAGTGATAGCTGCTATTATTAGTGATGCTATTATTTTCTAGAAAGTTGAGAGGAGATGGACACTACATTGTATTCCCACTCCATAGTTTGACAGTAGAGTTAATTTGCACTCCGATCAACAACACTACGTGCCATGTTAATTACCAAGTATCACGGCTGCATCGCAGACCTGTGCAAACCTACGCACAGCAAGGAAGGAATCTGAAGGGCTACAGAGATCACTCATTCTCCTAAATCAGTGGGTCTCTACTGGAGAGTGATTTTTCCCCCTCCCTCAGGGAGCATTTGTCTTGGTTATCACAACTAGTGTGTGAAGGGGGTGCTACTGGCATCTAGTAGGTAGAGGCCAGGGATGCTGCTAACATTCTGCAATGTACAGGAAAGCCCAACAACAAAGAATCACCCAGCCCCAAACATCCAAAGTATTGGGGTTGAGAAACCCTGTCCTAGTAGCAGCTGTGTTCTTTGTATCAATGGCTGTTACTTGTTGAAGCTACTAAATGGACAGCTGATTAAAATAATATAGCTTTCTAATTATAAATCAGTACACATGTTAAGTGTTAGTATACAAATTAAGAAAACATTCTGTGGTTCCCCTTCTGGGTTGGGGTAGAAAAAAACACACAAAACAAACCAAAATAATGTCTTTGGGGCTAAAGGAAAGGAAGAAATATCTGCTGTTAACGTGGATGCTTTGCTTCCTTCCTGGCTTTTTTATCCAGCACATTAACCTGATGGACAAGATTCCATGGATGCTTCCAGAATGCAAGCTGGACAATGGCCTGATGAAAGCCAATCTAACTGGCACAAATAAAGAAAAGGTAGACACTTCTTGGGTCTGGGCCCTGAACTTGGTCTGAATTGCGTTCTTCAATGTTCTGCTCCACCAAAATGAATATTTTCCCAAGTAAATGATAACTGTAAAATGTTATTTTTTTTTTTCTCTCTGGATGGTCCCCTTCACTGAGTATCAATTGAGCACTGTTTCTACGAGTAAACTGGGACTTTTATGCATTGTCTGTGAGGGTACAAGAAGGCCCTTGTGCTCTCAGAATAGTTATTTCTAGACTTCAATTCCCTTAGGATAGTTTCCTCTCTAAGTGTTCCTTCCACTTTTTTTTAAGTAGTTAACTTGAAAGAAAGTATTTCAAAGAATCAAATGAAATGGGGAAAAAAATGACTAATATTAAGAACATTAAGTTTAAAGTTTACTGTGGGAAAAAAATTAAAATGTTAATAAGGTGTATTAGCTTTGGTATTTAATTTTGACAAATAAAACTTAAGTTTATCAAGAATAATAGCTAGAAAACCACAGTGAGACAGCACTTCACATCCACTAGGATGGTTAAGGAACCCTTGAGCTGTACAAACAGTTAACATTCTCAGCTGCTAACTGAAAGGCTGGAGGATCAAGTCCAGCCACAGACACCTCAGAAGAAAGGCCTGGCAATCTACTTCCAAAAAATCAGCCACTGTAACTCGATAAAGCAACAACAGCAACTCAAAAGGTTAAATGAGAAGCTTAGGGGGCAGTGGGTTTTTGTTGATGATGGTGAAAAAATTTGGGAAAGGATACTGAGAAAGATGGTACAACCTGAAGAACGTAACCCATGTCACAGATTTGTACGAGTAGAAATTGTTGAATTTATGTTTTGCTGTGTATCTTTGTCAAAAACAAAATTATAAAAAAAGAATAGCTAGTACCTAACATTTACTGAGAGTTTATCAGAGCAGAGCTCCTGTTCTATGTGCTTTTGGTGGATCAGCTATTGTAATCCTCACATTAACCCTATTGTACTCACTGGCTCGAGTTGATTCGACTCATAGCAACCCCTCCTTGGGTTTCCAAGGCCGTATCTCTACAGAAGTAGATTGCCCAACCTTCCTTCTGAGGTGTGGCTGATGGGTTTGAACCGACAGCCTTCTGGTTAGCAGTCAGATGCCTTAAGTAGATGCTATTATTATTCCCACTTTACAGATGAAGAAACTGAGACAGACAGGTCAAATAACCCACTCAACATTATGCATCAAATTCAGATATCTGGTGCAGAGTCTGTGATCCTATCCATTAGGCTATACTGTCTTTCTCTTAAGAGTGAAATGCTGAAGAGTCCTGTCCAGAGAGGAATCTGATGGGTTCATGCTTGGTCTTTTCTGGAGTGGAAACAGAGGAGAGAGATGGATGCCAGAACAAAATTAGTGACTTCTGAGGATGGCTATAGGCTACTCCTCTCCAGGGCGGGACTTCATTCAACTCTGCCAACGGGATCTTTACTATCTGGGAATTCTCCTGAGATGGCCTCTCTGCTCCTGCATCATCCTTCTCCACTTAAAGGCTAAACTGGTCTCCCCTTTCAGATTAGAAAATCCCATGAGAACAGGAAGCATTCTTACTCATCTCAGAACCCCTCATCTCTGAAACCCTCACCAAGTGCCGGTCACATATTAGGTATTTAACAAATGCTATATCAATCTTAAAAATAATTAAGGAACATTCAGATAATGAAGGAATGTGACAGTGACTCTAATGCAGATGGTCTGAGGAAATAAGAGGATGAAGTTGAAAGGAGAGAAGCATGCGGGGTCATAACAACTGTCTTCATAAGGGCTGTCATGAGGAAACGGTCTCCATGAAGCAGAACTGAGAGTCATCCCTGGAGCTTACAGACAAAATTACTGTGAAGAATATCTTGATTATCAAGTGTGACGTTATTCGAATATAAGGAGATCTGGTAGTGCAGTAGTTAAAGTTTTTCACTACTAATCAAAGGTCAGTTGTTTGAACCTACCAGTCACTTGCCTGGAGAAAGATGAGGCCATCTGCTTCTTGAAGATTTACAGCCTTGAAACCATACAGGGCAGTTCTACTCTACTCATCCTATAGGGTCACTATGAATAACAATCAACTCGCTGGCAGTGGGTTTGGTTGTTGTTTTATTCTAACATAGATTTTGACATATTATAGGTGCTCCACGAATAGCAACTGAATAAACAAATGCTATCAAAATTACCTGATATTACACTCAATAAATTACACTTGTTGTTGTTGTTATATGCTGTCGAGTCGGCCCCGACTCACAGCTACCCCTCCTTGGGTTTCCGAGGCAGTATCACTACGGAAGTAGGATTGCCCAACCTTTCTTCCGAGGAGTGGCCGGTGGGTTTGAACCGCCAGCCTTCTGGTTAGCAGTCAAGTGCCTTAGGCACTATGCTACCAGAGCTCCTAAATTACACTTAGGAATTCAAATAATTTTATTGAGTATAAAATGTTTCCAATGATAAATGCTACATGTACCTTCTCAAGTGAGATGACTGTGTGAGGGAGGTCCAATTATCAGTACTGTTTTACAGGTGGGGAAATGCAGGGCTTCAAGAAGCCAAGTAACATGCATGGTCACAGAGTACACAGCAGACTGAGGATTTGAACCCAGGTCTGACAGTATGTCTTCAGCTCCTAATTGATGTGTTTTATTGTTTCCCTACTATATTAATAAGGAGTCTGGTGGTCTGGTGGTGCAGTGGCTAACTGTTCGGCTACTACCCGAAAGGTCAGGGGTTTACCAGCCGCTCCATGAAAGAAAAACCCTTTGATCTGCTCTCATAAATACTACAGCCTAGGAAACTTTATGAGGCAGTTCTACTCTGTCACATTGGCTCACTATGAGTCAAAATCGATTCAGTGGCACACAACAACAACAGGGCATTAATGCCCACCCTTCATTGGAGGTATTCAAGAAGCCGGATGACGAATATTTTTATGGGGGTTATGGAGGACATACAAGAAGAGGTCAATGCCTTGAGGACTGGATTGGATCAGATTACTTCTGAGGACCTTACTTGTGCAAAATGAAAAATAAAAAAAAAAAAGCAATGACTTTACAAAACCATGTCCACTCTATAATCCTCTTGAGTGTGTGCAGGTAGTTATTTGGTACCAATCCAAATGTGTGCAGGTAGTTAAAATGACCACTCTCAAAGCAAAGTTCTTTTGAGAGGACTAGGCCACTGATAATTAATGCTGCTGGGACAGTGAACGCCTTGTAAATATATCCATTTCTTTGGGTCTATTTACAGATTCCCTAGTGCAAGCTTCCCCCAGAGTTTTGCTCATGTTCATCCTAGGATTTTGACTGCTGACAAGTGTAGTCAGTCTCATGGGATGCACAGAGTTGGAAGCAGAGGGGTTCCAAGGAAGCCAACCAAGGGCTCAAAGTAAGTGAGGAAGGCTTGGCATGGAAGCATTTTTCAGAACGGCAGAACATGTGGTTCTTTCTAAATCAGAGGCTGAGTTTAAATGGGTGGAAAGGAGACAAAAGCTAAAGATCCCAGAATAAGTTTTGCCCTTTCAAGGGCAGTGCTCATCCTTCATGACTACAAGTAATGAACTTAAAGAATTGAGCAAAGACAGGGAAAAAGAAAAAAAAAAAGGAAGGGGCTAATGATAAAAACTCAATTTACAAAGGATAATCATATAAGTTAAACACTATCTTGTTCTCTGGCCAAGGAAATTTATAATTGGATGTTGTTCTTTAAACACTGGTTATTAAAGAATATGGTGTCTCAAGGCATTGCTCTCATAGGAAAGAATAGAAGTAGACTAAGCATTCCAAGACTTACTGGGAAGTCCTGGCTCTGATAATGTGATCTTGGGCAACACTATCTATCTTTCGTAATTATAAAGCTGCAGATGACAAGACCAGCCCACCCTGGATCAAAGGATTATTATAAGGACCATAGTAAGAAAGATTTTGGTAGAACAGTTACATGCCACACAAATATAAAGATTCGAGCAAAATAAACAATACAGGTTAAGGCTCCAAAGTATACAAAGAAATGAGTAGTAACATACAAGAACAAAACTTACCTGGTTTATTAAATAAAATTGGAATAAAACTGAAGAAGGATAACCTCAGTTTCTGTCCATCACCCGTGATAAACTGCATTAATTTTTTTCAGGCCAACTAGAATACCACTGTCAACAGTATAATCAATAGCATTTCCATGGTTGCAGTGCACTAAATTGACCATTAGATGTCAGGGGAAATTGGTGGGCCCACCAGCCACTCCTTGGAAGGAAGATTGGGCAATCCTACTTCCGTAGTGATACTGCCTCGGAAACCCAAGGAGGGGTCGCTATGAGTCGGGGCCGACTCGACGGCAAATAACAAACAAAAACAAGGTTCTCTGAAAGTGGACTGGGATTCCAGGGAACATAAACCTTTTAAAGGAGTTCACTGACACACATTCATGTGAGAGTCTTAACTTCTGGTGTCAAAGTCACTTATTTGTATTCCTGAGATGATGCTCCATTTTATTAATAATAAATTCCTCACTGAATCAGTAGGAAAGTTAAATTACAAGCTGAGGAAAAGTGGGAGAACATTGGAATTAAGCAAAAAAGAAAGAAAGCCATCAATACCGTATTTGCCATTTGCAAGGCAGGATCCATCAAGCCAAGGATTTCTTCATTATAACTTGATTCTAGGCTAATGATGTCATCTATTACATCATCCATCTGTAAAAGAAAAAGGCAATGAAAGTAAGCAAAAATTGTGTAAAGTAACCCAGACAGAAGCGCAGGGTCCCTTTTTACTCAAAGCAATAATGCCCTTCAGTTAAGATTCTAAGAAGTAGCTTTCCCCTTCCCCAAAAAACAAGAATATTTTTGAAGATCCTTAACACAAGTGAGTGATGAGAATGGCATTTACAGCCAGCTTTCAGTGAGTGCCTAATAGGTGCCAGGCACTGGGCTCAGGGTTTTTCATGAGTAAAGTTATTTACCCTGACAATGAGCCTACCAGAGTAGGCACTACTATTACACAATTTTCTAGATGAGATAAATGCTATGCCAACAGATAAAGCACCCTGCCCAAACTAACCCATTACAAGAAGGGTCGGAGCTACCATTTGAACGCATTCTCTCAACTAGTATGCTAAACTACCTCCCTACACAGAAAAGATGAAGTAGGAAATTGTTTATCTTGAATGTTAGCTGCTATTTCCTTTTTCTCTCTAAAGACTGTCCCACCATCTGCTTCCTATGTGTCCTTGGAGTAGAGAAATGCAGTTGGTAATTCAGCCCTTTGCTCCCATGGGAGTGTGTGGGGCACTGTGGCTCCCAGGCCACTGGCTAGCCCTGCATAGATGTCACAGTGACTTGTAAAATAAGCTTCTCCTTGTACAGCTGCCAGTGTACTGGCATAATCTCCAAGGAGTATACCAGGACTAGGTTATCATTACAGTTGTGGGGTTGACATTCCCACTAGATCAATTTTATTCCTGAAGTACCAAAACATCAGTTATGATAATAAACAATGGTGATTACATGTGCATTGCAGCAGTAGCAAAGACAAGACTGTGAAAACATTTCTTTGTAAACACTTAACTTAGCTGAGATGGTGTGTGTGTGTGTGTGTGTGTGCACATGCTTAGGTCTTAATAATGTTTCGTAAGCAAACAGTGACATTTCAGAACTCAGAAGGACACACCTCTGTGTCTTCTTGCCAGCTCCACTAAAGAGGACAGGCACTGAAGTCATGGGGAAATGGCTGGAATCCTGGCTCTCCCAGTTTCTAAATTAAAGACAAAGTATCTAATCTTCAAGGACCTGAGTGGTGGGGGTCAGTCAATACTTACTGCCTTATTAGATTCCTGTGAGTATTTCAGGATACACTGCGTGAAGTGCTCACAGTGCACCAATGCAGTAAACACCCAATAAATGGTATGTTTAAGTTACCCCTCAGAACTAGAGGCCAGCTGTGAATCACTGCTACCAGCACTGTTTATTACTTTCCATTTCTAGGTACATTGGTTTTACTTGTTTTTAAGAGGAAATAATTTTCTAATTGAGTGGACAACAGGCAAATGGGCCAGGGGACTTGTAAACAACCTTTCATTTTCAAGTATTAATTTTGTTTTTAGGGGAATAAAATTGGTGTGACAGAATCTTTAAAATATTTTCTTTTTTCTCTTATGGTAAAAGTAATGTAAGTTGATAAGAAATACAGACAAGCAAGACAAAAATATTTTTGTTGCTTATCATTTTTCTCAAATGCACACACACACATACACATTTACTATATAAATAATTAGTAAATGGATATAGAATATATATCCATTAAAAGGGCAATTATAAGAGAATCTTTAATGACTTGTGAAAATGTCCAGGAAATATTAAATTTAAAAACATTTCAAAATACATGCTCCATGAGATATCATTTTGTAAAACAATATACACATCATAGATATGCACATCTTGGTTTTAACAAAATTCTAGGAAATTTGCTGCCTTAAAATTTGCATAGCACACATGAATGGCAGTATTTAATGAAGTCCAGCATTTTGTCATTTATTTATTAAAATGTATGTATTTGATGCATTTTTTAATGACTTATCCCAACTTAGGGGAAAACAAATGCATCTTAAGTTTAATTTTCCTAGTAATTATTTAATCATGAGACGCTATGAAGAAAACGACCATGTTCACAGCCTCCTCTACTAAAAAAGAAATCAATGGGGGAAAAGAAAAGAAAAGAAAAAAAAAAAACTCCTTAAGTCATCAGGAAGGTGTGATCAGCAACAAATATAGATTCTCATTATAAAGTGTTACATCCTTGGGCTGCCAAGTCATTTAATACCTGCATGCAAGACGCTCGGGAATGCGTGTTCATACTCGGGCACTCACTCTCTGCCCTGGTTTGCTCTTCAAACTTATAAAATCCCTGCAAAGACACAAGCCAAACAAACAAAAAAAAAAACCCCATGATTTGGACTTGCAAGTTACTTCTCAATGACTGTTCACAAGAGGCCGATAGCACAGCAACAAGCTGAACTAAGCTTTCAAACAAAGTGGAATCTGACTGAGAGAAGACATAATGAATGAAGAACTTCCATCAAATCATCTTGAAAAAAATGACAAACGTGGACAGGGTAAAATATGGTGGTTGGTTTTGACATAGGGGAAAAGAGTCAGACTAGAAATGAAAATCAACCAAACTTTACAAGTCACCTCTGAAACCACAGATATTTCAGAGTACATAAAATTCTGTTAAAAAGAGATGCATCATCTCATAATTTGGAAATAACAGGTATTAAATCATGAGTCTTCTCCAAGGTATTTTTACGTTCCAAATTTTGATACAGCAATTAGCTTAAAGGTGTGTTTGCATCTCATCTCCAATCCAGCCATTAAAAAAAAAGCAGATTCAACAGGGAGTGGCAATTTTATCATGAAAATGAATGAAACCTTTGCATTTCTGTTAAATTCTCATCTGCTATATTATCCAAATCCATCCATGCACATCCTGTGTGTTTTTTGGGTTTTATTTTGCCCCACAACTCAGGGAGAAATAAAAATAATATTCCAGACATTCACAACAAGCGGAACTTCTAACCGCCTGCCCCACACCTTTTCTATTTTTGCTTTTCCTTTTCCACCTTCCCTTCTCCTCTCTCTGCATTTTCACTGCTTTGTAAACTGAAAGGCATTTCTGAAGAGAAGACAGCATTCAGCTAATGAAGGAGAAACTAGTTGAGAGAGAAAGCGTCCTTGCCTCCAAGTTCCACTAGGAATGGGCCAGGTTTCCCTCTTATACCATGAACTCGATAACCCAGGGACGGCGATAAGAGGTTGAGGGTGGCCACGCTGTCAAATCTGAGACAAAGACCAGTAAAAGTGGCCATGTATGTCAACTATAGAGTCCATGGTTAAATGCGGAATGATATCCAACAGACAGTCATTTAGTTTTAAGAAAACAGGAGAGGAGAGGAGACATGAATTACCTCTTTTTCACAGTTGGAGTTAAGTGTAAGCATAGCCATGGGGCTGTTGGGTGCGCTGCTCCCGGGCACAGGTGGCATGACATGATCGCCAGGCTGGTTTGGACATGGCAAGCTCAGGACTTGGTTGGCATGTTTATTTGCTAAAGTGGTAGAAAGGTACTGCTTTACCTGCTGCCTTTGGGCTTGCTGTATGTGGTACTTGGTGGGGTTTTCAAGGTGGGTCTGCACCTGAACACAGCCACAGAAAGAAGAGAGACAGGGTTGTTATTTTATTTATTTATTTTTTTAGTTTCCTGCAGCTCTCTACAGGTACAAACATGAGAATGACCAATCCACCATCAAAATAAATTAGTAAGTAATAAATTAGTTAATGTACCAGGTACCATGCCTGGATAGATTTTGATATTACTGAAGTTTAAAGTTCACCTCTCAGGATTTGTCATGATACTCTGCCATTTTTTTTTTCCTGCTACTTAACGGCATATCTCTTCAAAATTCTGTGCCCTTCTTCCCATGTCTAGTAATCAAAAGTCTGCAACTATATGTAGCCAGAAATTCCCCAAACACACCTGAAAGGGTTTATTAAGATCAAAACAAGAAAAGGGAACATAACTCAATTTATTTCACTTTCTTTGGTAAAAAGCATAATTTTCTATTAAAAAACAAAAACAAAAAAACTCCTTAAGAACCAACTGTAAAACGGCTGTCAAAAATAACAGAAACATTCTGATGGTAAAATCACCTAGCTGTGGATTAACTCTTCTCACTTTCATTTGGTTTAATTTGGTTGAATGATTATTCAACATTAAGAGAAAACTCAATGTAAAAAGCAATTCCACCCTAAGCAGTTTCTTTCAAACACATAACCCTTACACGTACGTATTTTAAAAGGTATGATTAACAAACCACCAGGATATTTGTCACCCTTGCTTGAAAACATGATTACAGAATTAGAAATGCTTCTTTTTTCAAATCAAAGATACTGTTTAAAGCTACTTTTTTCTTAATTAAATTTTATGAGCTATTAATAGCAGCTGATAGAACACTGCAACACACTGGGGAAAAAAGGAAAACCATATTAATATTTACTTTGTTCCAAACTACATTGAATTTACTTCTCAAAGCATCAAACAATAAACAGCATTAAAATTATACACTTGTACTTATTGAAAACAATGTATCTATTCCAAACATATATGAAAGTGATGTCCTCAATTTACTGCATTGTTTCAGAGACTGAATATAAATAAAGCTCACCTGATAGTGATTATATTCTAGCATTTCCAGCATCACAACGTCTTAGGTGGCCCAATCCAGCAAGAAACGGTAGACAACTCACTCCCTCTACTTTCCCTAATTCCAATTCAAAGACTGAGTGGCATAGAAAAGGCACTATAAACAAGGTATCCCGAGATACCACCGGAAACTTTATCACAGCAGCCCTGCTTATAATAACCTTAGCTAATTAGTTATGCATGTAAGAAAAAAAAAAAATGCTCACACAAGGGTGTTTTTTTTTTTTTTTCCCCAGGAAGCCCTGCGAGTTAGGCTTAAATATTGATATCAATTTTGTCCCCTGGCTTGACGTCATGCTTTTTTCATAAATATAAAAGAACCTTTTAAAGTGATGAGCTATCAAAGTCAAACTCACTGTCAGATCAAGGCCAATTCACTATTCATCTTTAGTTCCAGTAGTATTAATAGACAATGGTATTTCTCTTTCAGCAATAGGTTAAGAACTGGATGCTCCCTTTGGAGAAGATATCGCCTAAAAGCTACCATTACATCTGAGACTTTTCTAACGACCAATAAGTCTGCCACTTCCGACTGCAGGAAGACCATCTTTTAGTATGGAGGAGCCTCTTTATTCTTTCCAAGTTCAAGACCCTCATCTTGCATCCTGATCTCAATATACATTGTATTCTCTGCTGGATGGATATGTAACGTGCCTACTAACCTCGCAACGGACAGAGAGGAGCTATTCTAAACAGAATGGAGGAAAACTACACACACACACACACACACACACTTTTATGCGAATAATGTAGGCATTATATGTTTTTGCGGACTGCAGATACCCCCAGATGTTATTTTCATAAGCGCATTACACCAGTATTTTTACATTGCTTACTTTAATTTCAAATTTTTTTCTGTCCAACAGATTTAATGTTACAATAAAACTGATCTCATGGAAACTTCATTTAAGGTAAGTATGTTCCTAAACCAAGTACAGCTAATGGTGAACTGAATGGGCTTGTGATGGAAATGAGGCACCATGTTGAAACCAGAATATGATTGTATGAAAAGCTGGAAATCAGTAAGAAAGAAATGATCCTAGGTCTTAAGTACAAGAAGATGTTGTTTATATTTTATAGCTTTCATAAATTTTAAAGTGAAGCATAATTTTTGATAATCAATGTCCTTGAAATCAACAAATATAAGTCACCAGAAGAAACTGTGCTTTCACCTTAAAATAGGGCAATTTTGTTTATTCCTTCATTATCATCATCAGACTTCTGGAACCCTTCAAAGTCAGCTCCTTCATCACTATTATCTTGAAATATCTCAGAACTGCCTGCAGATGCTCTTCTGTAACTCCTAAACTGATGTCATCATTATCACTGTCTTCAGCATCTTCATCTTCAACATTGGTATTCTGCTGATACACAATCCTAGACTTTCTGAAGCTGTTGTAGATAGTTGCTGGGGTTATTTTCCCCTAAGCAGAACCTGTCAAAAAACAAACAAACAAACAAACAAACTCACTGCCACTGAGTCAGTTCGACTCATAGCGACCCCTCCTTGGGTTTCCAAGGCAGGACCTCTATGGAAGTAGATTGCCCAATCTTGCTTCCAAGGAGTGACTGGTGGGTTTGAACCACCAGCCTTCTAGTTAGCAGTCAAATGCCTTAGGCACTATGCCACCAGAGCTAATGTCACCTGCTTCAATTGTCCTGATGGTTTCATCTTATGAATCTCAAACTGCATCCATTCATCTCATTCTTTTTCATGAAAGTCTTGAACGAGTGGTTGACCACTATACATAGTAGTGGAAGCTTGCAGGTAAGGCCACTAGGTATGACTGCTATATGGGCACCAGTTGAGTTAATATAATTTTGAATGCGTTTTTCTTTGTAAGCAGCCATGACATTGAAAATTAGTAAAAATTTTCTTCAAAAAGAAACCCCCCCATGGGAGGGGAGGGAACATTGCAAAAATAAAAATAAAATGAAAAATTATAAAGAAAGAAGAATCCCCCTTGCCTGGCCCAATAATATTTACCTACCTATACTCTGATAACATCACAGTCCATCCATCCCTTCTTATTTATAATGAACAACTACATTTATGGGCAGTTTTTCACAGGGCATCTTAACTCTCTTGAAAATCACCATTGGCTTTAGTTTCACTCCACTCACAGTGCAACCAAGGACTGTAGTGAAGCAAACACTCTCATGCCCACTGGTTATAATGGGTAGTTCTTTTTAGTTTAAGTAGTTATAGTCCTGGTGGCTAGAAATGTCAAAAGACATAAAACCCTCATCCATATGCATTACATCCACTGCAAAGATACAGAGTTCAGAATTTTCTTTGGTGATGAATTCATGGATGTTGACCATCTTTTGCTCCCAATCATGTGGAAGCTGCTGGCATATGGTGGTTCTCATTATCACGGAAAGGCCATTCCTTTTCATGAATTTAGAAATCTAGATGAAACCTGCCTTGAAATCTAGGATTGCTCTTTCATTTACCAGAAGCTTCACTTTGACCTGAATTGAGATAGTAGAGACAACTTGATTCTGTTCCCTTAATGAAATAATCCACTCTTTCAGTGCATTCTCCAGCATAGGCCATTTTACTTACGGCCCATGATAAGCACATTTTTGCACATTCAATCTCTGCAGCTCCTTTTTCTTCTTTCTCCATTTATGAATGTACAACTTTCCAATCTTAAACTCTTCTGCTGTTGCTCTGTTGCTTGTTTCTTTAGCCTTCATAATGACTGTCAGTTAGAAGTTGGCAGTGTAGGTCCTGTATTTAATTTCTGACATGATCCTGAAGGCTCTCTAAGATTTATATTTATAAACTGAGAAAACGAACACAATATAATCAGTAACTGGCTGGTTCTATGAAGAGATTGTAAAATTCAAATGTGAGGTGTACAAGCAGCAAGTGTCTTTTTATATGCGTGAAAGTATATGACTAAAGTGACTTGTGATCAGACATTGGTTCTAATAAGACATAATTAGACTATGAAATAAGCAGACTTAACATAATTTAGTGGTTTCACTTGAGATGATCTGATAAGGTTTTCACATTCAATTACTGAGCCTACAGTCATCCTGTATCAGCTATGCTTTGTTTACTCCTCCAATTAAAAGCCAAAGTTGGAAGACCACTGTGATAATTATGTCAATGCAGACTGAATCCAGATTCCTTTTGATAGCTACTTGATGCCATTTATGCCAGTGTAGGCTTTGCTTGTTTATACTTCCAACTGACACACATAATTTGTGGACCAGTTCCAACTGATGACTCAAAATCAATAACAATATAATTATCAACTTAAATTAATGGAAACATAGTTTCAATTGTTTATTTTCTATTTCCAGAGGTACTACCAAACTTGGTCTATGACTTCTTGACCATGGTTTATATCTTCACTATGCAAATATGATGAGAAGAACATTTTCAGATTATTGAATTAGGGTGAATGAGGCTAAAATTCACTTCTGGAAATGTCACGAGACATGTGCAGTATATGCACACGAACACTATGCCAGAACTCTTTTACACAAATCTTGTCATTTGCGTGTGTTATATGCGTGTGTTATTTACATGGACACACTATTTGTAAAAAATATGGACACACATATGTATATGTGTATATATCTATATAAATAAACAAACAAAACAAACTCACTGCCATGGAGTCAGTTCCGACTCACAGCGATCTCTCCTTTGGTTTCCTAGGCTGCATCTCTACGGAAGTAGATCGCTCAATCTTCCTTCTGAGGAGTGGCTGGTGAGTTTGAACCGCCAGCCTTTTTGTTAGTAGTCAAATGCCTTAGGCACTACGCCACCATATACATATATATATACATATATATTTATATATACAAATAAACACACAAGAACGGATGTATTTTTAGCTGGGAAGTAAGAAAGAAATGTCTCTCCAATTTAACCTCCAAATTAGGAAACATGAAAAATATTACTGAAAATCTTTTAACATAATTCACAGGACTAAACCCACTGCCATTGAGTAGGGTCTGACTCATAGTGACCCCTCCTTGGGTTTCCCAGGTGGTATCACTGTGGAAGTAGATTACCCAACGTTCCTTCCGAGGAGTGGCTGGTGCGTTTGAACCACTAGCTTTCTGGTTAGCAGTCAAATGCCTTAAGCACCATACCACCAGTTACCATACACACACCTGGGGGTTCATATAATCATTAATTTTCTCATTCCATTATTTACTATCATTACATGCTAAACATTGTGCATGGCACAGAATATACATTGTAAACAAGGAGATAGGATTATCAGCTTGATGGAGCTTATAGTCTGGGCAGTGAAGCAAAAGAAGAAAAAAAGCAAACAAATGCATAAAATTACGATAAACACTTTGTAGTCAGTGTTGAAATGGAAAAATACTTCCATTGTAAATATTTGAAATTTAATAATTTTATCTAAATGTCCTAGGTATGAACCCCCTTAGGTTGACAATCTCAAATTGTTTCAAATGACTGATCTAACATGTACACTGAGGTTCTCAGAGACATTTTAAGTTTCATAAAGGGTCCAGACACGATAATGATGAGGACAATAGACATTACTAAAATAAACATAAAATGAGGGCAATGAGTGTAATGTGCTTATTTCACTATTACACTAAAAAAAGACATGGCTACACATTTAAAAATAAACGTTAATTCACTGGCAGATCCTTATTCTTTAATGAATCAGAATTTTATGCTTTAGTAAGAAAAGATGCAACTTGCTCTCTATTTGGAATCATCAGTGAGGTCTTTACTACATCCAGGTTTGGGTAAATAGAATGGAATGTATTTTGCTCTTTTAACATCAGTATCTTTTCAGTCTACAAGTTAAGTTTAGAACAGATGGTCCATGAACATGTAGTAGACAGAACATTTTCAACTGTTTCAAATGCAAGCCCAAGCCCAATGCCACTGAGTCGATTACAGCTCATAGCAACCCCCATTGGGTTGCCAAGGTGGTAAATTGTTATAGAAGTAAACTGCCCTATCTGCCTTCTGTGGAGTGGCTGATGGGTTTGAACCACCAATCTTATGGTTAGCACTCAAATGCCTTAGGCACTGTACCACCAGAGCTCCTAAGAACATGAGATGGGTAACATGAGATGGTGATGGCTATGGAAAACTAGAAGACATGTTTCTCACCTAAAAGGAACAGGTGCTATATAAACTGCAGTTGATTGTGGCCATGTGGAAATATATATACGGTTTAGATAGATCTTCCCATTTTTTGAGGGAAGCTGGTAATATGAACTTTTTTTTTAAGTGACCTCTCCCAGTTTAAAAAAGTGACATGGAGTTGTTTTGTTTTTCACATTGTATAAGCCAAATCCCATAACGTGAGTTCAGCCCATAAACCATTAGAACATAGTCTTTGTGTTACACCGTCCACAAGGATAATCTTCATATTCTCATTCCTGGAGGGGGTTGGGGATTGTGGCCTAGGTTCTGAACAGAAGTTCCTCTTCTGATAAGCCCGCATCAAAATCTAGGTGATTCCTACTGCTTCTGTGAGAGACAGTGGCAGCACCTGACAGCAGTCAGCAGAGTTGTTAAGAACATGAAACTTAGGTTCGACTTCGGGCTTTATCTTTTATTCCCTTTGTGACCTTTTGCAACTCGGCTAATTTTTCCAGTCCTCGTGTGCACAATGAGGATGATAACAGAGCCTGTTTCATAGCGTTGGTTGTCTTAGCATTAAATGAGATCATATCTCTAATGGGCTTAGCAAAGTATCTAAAGTTGGAGTTCTCAAACATTTTTATGTCAACTTTTACACTCTTAAAATGTATTGTTTGTGTGTGTCAATCTATCAATATTTACCATATTGGTAATTAAAACCAAGAAATGCTTAAAAATCAAGATTACATATATGCACATAGTCTATTAGCTGTGAGCACAATAACATCTTAACAGGTCACACTGCCTTTGAAAAACTCCCCTGTATGCTTGTGAGATAAGAAGGAAAAGGGCAAAAAAACATCTTAGTATTATTATGAAAATGGTTTTGAGCTAAGAGAACCTCTCAAAGGGTCATGGAGACCCCGAGGGCTCTCTGAACCCACTTTGAGAACTGCTCATCTCGAACACAGTGTGTACTGCAGAATCATCACCACACCATCCTGACTGCATCACTTCACCACAATGTATCAATGAATGACATACCTCTGGATGCCTTGCTTCCTTCATTCAGAAAATGCTAAGATGAAGATGACCTGACCTAATGTCTACATGGCATTACTGTGAGCCTTTATAGCTCTTTGACAATTTTTAAATCAGCATAAATACAAAACATAATTTTCGATCTTCCTAAATTATAGCTTTTCTGTTAATGACTTATCCTTTGTTAATTTTTAAATATCCAATCAAACAAGCATGCAAATGAATTTACAAATATGCAGCATTAAAGACAACACAAATTCATGCTGTTTACATGTTTTTGACCTTCAAACAAACCACACCGGTCATGAAATTCACGTAACAAAAGTTAAATTATTGCTGACCACTTGAGGCACAGAGCACAAAATAAAGCCAGAATATGTTGGGCTCTATCAAAATTCAGCATTTATTGATACAATTTATTTCACACAAACATAGTATTTGTATGACCATCTTAGTTAAAAGGCAAAAATCCAAAAGCTTTGAAACTTTTCTTCCTCATTACTGTGACTATCTTTTTTTGCTCTTTCCTTTCTTCATTCAGATAATGGAGTGATAGCAGGACAAGTGGAATGGATCACTTCCTCACTATCACACTTAATTTTGCCACTTCCAGCGTAACACTGACAGGGTATTTTCTATTACTTTTCTATTACTTTTCATTCCCGGGGCACATCACATGCCAGTGTAAGATGGTGGCTGGAGATACTACCATCTTGGCTGACAACAGTATTCATGGTGGAGAAAGAATATCCATCTGATGTCAACTGTTCTACTCCTCTGATATCTGTGAGCCAGAATTTAAATAGAATCAAGTGATGATTCCCATAATATCTTTAATTTCTAAGTGATTTTATTATTTTAACAAGCAACAAGGTGCTCATATTTCTCATGCTTAGAAAGATAAATTTGTCCTCTCGTTCAGTAAGTTTAAGGAAAATTAAGAGCATAATAATCCAATCAATTACTGTTCACCACCATTCCTGCAGCACCCAACTTTTCATACTGTTTTAAATGGCAATTTATAAAGCCAATTATGCAACCATAATCCCTGAAAGAAAATACTAAAACAGAAAAAACTGACTTTTTAAAATGATTTCAGCAAAATTACGTCTGATAGGTACCAAGGTTATTTTCAGTCTCACAGTTATAGCATTCCCACAAAAAAATACAACAAAGCCACAAGCCAAGAACATACATTCTCAAATATAGTCTTATATTCTGTACAATTTGCACAAAGTTCTTTATTCAGTAGAGGCCTGATATAAATTAACAAAAATAAATAAATAAGAACAACTAGGATATGACTTCTGCCCTAAAGGAGACGAATCAAAATCAGATGCAACCAAAAGCAAAACCAAAAGCAAAAAATAAAGAATACTTAAATAACCAATAAAGAAAGGTTAAACGTGACTAAGGCTGATATTCCAAGGCCTTTTCCCTGTAACAGCCAAACCCGGCCTGCTGCCTGGGTTTGTACAGCCTGTGAGGTAAGAATGGTTTTTTCCATATTATTTACAGATCATATGTGGTCTCCATTATTTCTTTCCTTGAAACTAAACTGACCGCCACTGAGTCAATTCTGACTCATAATGACCCCCATTGAGTTTCCAAGGCAGTAAATCTTTACAGAAGTAGATTGCCTCAACTTCCTTCCGTGGAATACCTGGTGGGTTTGAACCACCAACCGTCTGGTTAGCAGTCAAATGCCTAATGTTGATCAGTTTTGATCCAGGACTTTAAATGAGTAAAGAGGGAAAGATAAAAAGTGTAAACGCAGAGGTGTACTCACATTACTTTATGCGTACACACCCAACTATGTATTAATTTATATAACTTATATATTGGTCTGCAATCTTTCATACCACTTTCTGTCAAATTTTTTCATAGGACCATCAGCATTCTGAATTCTAAGAGACAGCAAATCTACTTTTCCAAATTTTAATATTTTAATAAACTAGACTAGTCCTACCAAAGGTGACATAGTGCCTAAGGTACATGACTACTAACCAGAAGGCTGGTGGTTCAAACCCACCAGCCACTCCTCAGAAGGAAAACTGGGCAATCTACTTCCATAGAGATACCGCCTCGGAAAACCAAGGAGAGGTCACTCTGAGTCAGATCTAACTCGACGGCAGTGAGTTTGGTTTTGGTTTATTTAGTTCTACCAAAACTTTCCCAAGTCCTTTATCCTTAGCTAATGACCTGTAAAACAGTGTGTTTATTGTAAACTGCAAGGCTGGCATACTTTCGTTTTAAAAAGACATATTTAGCAGTTTCAGGAAAAGGAAAAAAAAGAAAAAAAGTATTTTGATAAGAAAATTTCAAATACATACCTTCTCTTTTTCTCTCTTAGGTAAAAACAAGTCAAAGACCATGAGTATAAAAAGAACATCAAGTTTTTATTTCTGCCAGATAGAAGTGGGAGAGATTTAAGAGATTAAGGCTTACAGCGTATTTATAATCCAAGAACAAAAACGCCACTTTGAGAATTCAGTTCCTATGGGGGAAGAAGCAGCAAACCTCCATAAACCTAATCCATCTTTCACTTTAAACCATGCATTCAGAGGTCCTGTGCACTGTGAATGGTATTAATCATTATGTACAGATATGCCATATTAAATAGCTAGGTTTCTTAAAATATTATTGTTGTTGTTGTTATATGCCATTGAGTCGGATCCGACTCATAGCAACCTCTCCTTGGGTTTCTGAGGCAGTATCACTACGGAAGTAGATTGCCCAACCTTCCTTCCAAGGACTGGCTGGTGGGCTTGAACTGCCAGCCTTCTGGTTAGCAGTCAAGTGCCTTAGGCACTACGCTATATAGAATTAACATTCATTTATTCATGATTGTCACTATGTGCCAGACACCATGCATTTTATACTCACTCCTGGCTTAGGACAATTCAAAATAAAACTAAGAAGGAATTCATTGACTTGGATAACTGCTTAAGACATTCTGGAAAGCTTATTCACACAGTTTTTTTTTTTTTTTTTTTTTAAAGTTTGATGACAAACTTCTGAGTGAATACAGAAGCAATTGTTAAAGAGATCTGATTTTGATAGCTTTAATCTTTTATTTTGAGTCCTTGCTATGTGAAACTATATCCAACTGTCTTCTTGCCATACATAGAAAACTAATAAAGAATTGGACGCCAACTTTAATAGGCATACAAATAAAATGTAGAGTGTGATTTCATAGTCTGAAGCAAGTCCAAGATCCTGCATTTCTAATAAATTCCTAGATGAGCTGTTGCTGGTGTATGGTCCACACTACATCTGGAGTAACAAGTCTTTACTACCCTCTCATATGGAATTCTACTCCTACTAAGCAAGGTCACCATTCATTTAACATATATTTCTTGAATATCAACTAGGTGACAGGCAACTGCCCTAATCTTAAATAAGATGTTTGAAGACTGCCTTACAGAGAAGGTGACATTTAAGCACAGACTTGAAATTGCTGAGGGAGTGAAATATGCAGTTATTTACGGGCAGAATATCCCAGCAAAGCCCAAAAGGCCCTTAGCTATGAACAAGCCTGCCATGTTCAAGTAACCATAAACCTCTCCAAAAAAAAATCAAACTAGTTGCCAGTGAGTCTATGCCGACTCATGGTGACCTCTTGTATTGCAGAGTAGAACTCAGCACCACAGGGTTTTCAAGGCTCTGAGCTTAAAAAAGTAGATCACTAGGCCTTTCTTCTGAGACACCTCATGGCAGGATCAAAGCAACAATTTTTGAGTTAGTAGTCCCATGCTTAACTGGTTACACCACCCAGGGACTCCAAGGGAACAGCAGGAGGTTCTTAAGACATTTTGTTTACTAGGCTTCTGATTTACCACACTCATCTGGTTTTCCTCTTACTTCTCTGGTCATTTCTTCTCAGTCTCCTTTGATAGTTCTCTTCTCTTCTTCCCCTCTTAAATGTCCGAGTGCTTCAAGGCTCAGAGTGTGATCTTCTCTACCGACACTCAGGGTCTTGGTGATATTGTATTACCCAGTCTCATGGATTTAAATGCCCCAGCTCAGGCTTCTCCAAGTTCTAGACTCATAGATCTGATTGTCTAACTAACATCATCCTTAGAAAGATAGAAGCCATCTCAAATTTAGTATGTCTATCATCCCCTCCAAACCAATTCCTTCTACTGTCTTCTCAACCTAAGTAATTAGCAACTCTACCCTTCCACTAGGTAGAAACACATCAAACAGCCATTTCTGTAGGTAAATAAACCATTCAAACTAGCCGATCAAGCACAAAAGCATAGTTATCTCATAGCTATCTTTTATTCACACCCTACATTCATTCCATTAATAAATAATGGCTCCATTTTCAGAATACATTGGACCAATTCTCACCACCTTTACTATTACCACCTGGTTTAAGCCATCATCTTTTCTCATTGGATTACTGAAAAAGTCTCCTACTTTAGTCTTCTATATGTTTCTGTCGTAGTTCTCTTAGAGGCTATGTCATTACAGTGATTAGAGTGACACTTGTGAAATATATCATGTCACATCACTTTTCTATAAAATAAAACAACTCTGTAATGGCTTCTTTTCTACTTGTGAACAAAAATCAGGAAATGTATGTGTCAGGTTGTATCCTTTCACAATACTTACTCAATCTGTATGCTGAGCAAATAATCCTAGAAGCTGTACTACATGAAGAAGAATGCGGAATCAGGACTGGAGGGAGATTCATTAACAACCTGTGATATGCAATGTACCAAATGTAAGTGATCAACACGGTGACATCGAGGAAGAGGAAGACACAGAGATACACATGGCATGTACAGTACCGCATTGTCAGTGATGGCACGCATTGATCTATGGGTGGACAGATGAGTGGACAGCCTGAATGATCAGGTATGTCTAGGCAGGGGGTAGTGTGCCCATGATCATGTATAGGGTTACCAGACAATTTTTCTACATGCCTATTTGTATCTGCTTTAAGAATGTCCAGGTGGAGATAGATTGACACAATGTCTGCAACATGGGTTCAAACATAGCAACAATTGTAAGGCTGGCACAGGACTGGGCAATGTTTCATTCTGCTGTATATAAGGTCACCATGAGTCAGAACTGATTCTATAGCACCAAACAAGATAAAAAACAAGTACACTTAGAAAGCCAAATTAAACAGACATTCTCAGATGTTGTGGGTGAGAAAATAAATCAGGAGAAATTGAATAAAAAAGTAAAAATAAACTGACATAAACTTGTAAAAGGTTCCTTCATGTTCTACTAGCAATGATATTTTCATGAACTTTTTTAAGGCAATCATTAGATATGGGAGCAAAGATTTAGATCCAAAGATGTTCATCAGAGCATTATCTATAACAGGGGCAGGCAAACCAGAGGTACTGCCATTTATTTCTATAAATAAAGTTTTATTGGAACTCAGCTACATCCACTATCCTTGCCTACTTTTGAGCTAAAACAGTAGCACAGCAGACTTGAATAACAGACCGTATGGCAGAAAAGCCTAAAATATTTACACCTGGCCCTTTACAGAAAAAGTTTGCCAACCACTAATTTCTAATAACAAAAAATTATAAATAGGTTTCAAGATGGCAGACTAGGCAGAAAGACTGCACAGACCCTCTTCAACAAAGAAAAGGGAAACCAATTAACACAGACACAGAAAATAATCTTGGACCCCTGAGCCTTAAAGGGAAGGATATAGAAGTAGACTAAACCCCAACTAGCAGAAGAATTTGTGTGAAAATACCAAA
>NW_006921736.1:5244027-5261123 GCF_000298275.1 Orycteropus afer afer | reverse complement strand
TGGGAGGGGAGGGGAGGGAACGCTGTTAGATAGATACAGATAAGTATTGATTTGGGTGAAGAGAAGGGCAATGTACCAAATGTGAGTGACCAATACAGCAGCATTGAGGATGAGAAAGACATTGGGAAGTACAGACAACAAATATGGACCCTTTTGTACATACAGTACTGCGTTGTCAGTGAAGGCTAACATGGGTATATGGATGGACATGCTGAACAATTAGGTATGTCTATGAAATGGAAAGTGTATCCAAGAACATATATAGGGTTGGCAGACCTATAAGTTTATGTGAATGATCAGAATTCCCAGGTGTATAGTAGAGTTGACAAGGGGCAAGTTTGTGGTCACTGCTTGGTCACAACCAGCTACCCAGAGGGACTGAGTAGTTGAACCTGTGGGCTTGGGACCATAGTCGCAGGGGACATAAAGCTCAATTGGTATAACATACTATACAAAATATTGTTCTACCTCCTACTTTGGCAAGTAGCGACTAGGATCTTAAAAGCTTGCAAGCTGCTATCTAGATGGGTCTCTCTACCCATCGATTGGTCTCTCCTCGTCCAGAGCAAAGAAGAATGAAGACAACCAAAATTCATGGAAACAATTAGTCCTCATGACTTGTACACCATCCGATCTGCAGCCCTATATGACTGAGACCCGAAGAACTAGATGGTGCCCGGCTACCACTGTCATTCACTTGGAAGGGGATCTTTGTAGGAGATCCTTGATAGAGAGGGATAACAATGTGAAACAAAACTCAAAATCATTTGGAGAAGGAAATAAAAAAAGAGGGGGGACCAGGTTTGCTGGTCCGGGAGAGCCTGGTGGAACCATTGAGACTATGGCCCCTAGCTGCCCTTCAGATCTGGAATTGAACCCATACCTGTGGTTTCCAGTTAAACAAAAGACAGGCATATGACTTGAACATTTACCTAAAGTAGATACACTCTTTGGAGAGAACAATCATGGGAGAAAGAAGGGCTGCTTATGCACAGGGAGACAGCTCAGGGGGCAGGAGTGCATGGAGGGATGGACACAGGGAAGAGGTAACTATGGGGAGGAAGTGGGAGGGAAGCTGTTGCATTGTGGTAAACTGTGGTCAATGTCATGAGACAAAGTATATGTGAACCGCTGTATGGAAAGTGAATTTGCTCTGTAAACCTTCACCCAAATCACAATAAAAAAAATAATAAAATCTTAAAAAAAAAAAACCCTAATATTTGAACTATGCAAAAAAAAAAAAAAATTATAAATAAATATCCCAAAACAAGCAATAGACTAAATTAATTATGAGGTAGCCATATAGTTCACAGAGTTCCTCAACCTCAACACATTTTGGATATTATAATCCTTTGTGGTGGGGGTTTGCCTGTGCATTGTAGGATTTTTAGCAACATCTGCCTGGCCTCCACCTGTAAGATGCCAATAGCACACTTCTCTGCCTAGTTGTGACAAACAAAAATGTCTCCACTCCAAACACTGCCAAATGTCCTGGGGGCAAAATTGCAACCACCCACACTGACAAACACTATAGATAGAATGATACTATGCAGTCATTAAAACTCACATGTCATAAAACAATTTAGTAAGGGGAAAAGTTCATAATTTAAGTGGCAACACAAAGCAGGCTAGAAATACTACATATACTGTGATCCTGAAGTGGTTTAAAATGTGTTTATACTTATCTAGGGGTAGTCTTTGTTAAGGCTTGATTGAATCGGTACATTTTCTTCCCCTACATATGCATATATACATATATACACATATGTTGTGTTGTTGTTATGTGCCGTCAAGTCGGACCCAACTCATAGTGACCCCTCCTTGGGTTTCCAAGGCAGTACCACTACGGAAGTAGATTGCCCCATCTTCCTTTTGAGGAGTGGCTGGTGGGTTTGAACCACCAGCCTTCTGGTTAGCAGTCAAGTGCCTTAGCCACTATGCTACCAGAGCTCCCATATACACAAATAGGGAAAAAAAAAAGTACCGATTCAATCCAGTTTCTCTCTCTCTCTCTCTCTCTCTCTCTCTCTCTCTCTCTCTCTATATATATATATATATATATATATAGGGGAAAAAAATACCGATTCAATCCAGTCTTAACAAAGCATACCTCTAGATAATGAAATGTTATACTTGTTATGTGCTGTGTAGTCAGTTCCAACTTACAGCTATCCCACGTACAACAGAACAAAATACTCCCCAGACCTTCACCATCCTCACAATCACTCCTGTTTCAACCCATTGTTGCAGCCACTGTGTAAACCCATCTCTTGATGGTCTTCCTCTTTTTCACTGACCCTTTACTTTACCAAGCATGATGTCCTTCTCTAGGGATTGGTCCCACTTGATAACATGACCAAAGTACATGAGATAAAGTCTCGTCATCCCCCTTCTAAGTAGCATTCTCGCTGTACTCCTTCCAAGACAGATTTGTTTGTTCTTCTGCCAGCCCATGGTATATTTCATATGCTTCACCAACATCATAATTCAAACGAATCAATTCTTCCTGGTCTTCGTTATTCATTGTCCAGCTTTTGCACATATACGAGGTGACAGAAAACACCACGGTTTCAGTAAGACATACCTTAGTCCTCATAATGACATCTTTACTTCTTAACACTTAAGAAATCTCTTTTGCAACAAATTTGCCCAATGCAATATGTCACGTGATTTCTTGACTGCTGCTTTCATGGACATTAATTATGGATCTAAGTAAAATGAAATCCTTGACAACTTCAGTCTTTTCTCCATTTACTATAGGTGGTTATTTTATCTGTTCTTTTCTATAATTTCCATAATGTACATAACACTAATAAGTTTTAAAAATCAATAAATTCCACGATTTCAAAAGCCCGTGGATCTGGATAAATAAAATTATGTTCAGGCGGAATTCCTCTATTGGAAATTTTGCAAAACAACAAATACAGTTGTTACACAATGGTAAAATGTGTCTAATTTCAAGTTTTTCTTTAGGTATTTTACCAGATTAAGGGGACCCTGTTGTTCATGAAAATTTCAGCCTAACATTCAAGCCCAGACAATTTGAGTTTGTATAATATTTAACACATTTTTATGGTTTTGCAAAAGGCCCCAATTACGTGGTTCAATGGTGCCCTTATAATAGCCCATTGTAAGAAATGCTCTATTCCCCCCTGCTAATGGGAGTTTCAAGTGCAGCATTCCACGTGCTAGAACTTTTCATGTGCCCCAGTTTAGCACTGCTTTGGATTGCAGGCTCCTTTCTGTTTCGGCCTCCCCCTCCCAAATGTCTCCATTGTTCGCAGTTTATCGGGTATTAGAGATTATAACACAAGTGGCACAACTCCTTTTCATAAAAGCCGACACTCTTAAGAAACTGGCAGTGGTCAGGTCTGTCAGAGATGAAAATATTGCCCTGGGCCTAAGCAAAAGGTCATTCAGAAAGCCCTCAGTCAGAGATGAGAGCTGAACACTGTAGGCTTGAAGGTCACGTCCACATGAGCTGAAAGTAGCATAAAGCAGCCTCCTCATAATAACAGACTACAGGATCCACATCATGAGACTGAGGGGTCCCTTTGTTCCTGTGGGACTATATTTTCATGGGCAATTCCTAAGACTTGCTCTATAGAATTAGCCACCTCCCTCCACAATAACAGCAGCAGCTCAAAGGCACTTAGACTTTGTGCTGAGGACTTTATATGGGGTATAGTGTAATTACCCCCACTTAATAACTCATTCATTCATTCATTCATTCACCAGGTATTTATTAAGCACCTTTACAAATCAAGCACTCTTCTAGGCTCTGAGGAGGAAGCAGTAACTAAAGCAAAGTTTCTAATCCTATGAAAATTATATTTAAATTGGGGAATCAGAGGCAAAAATAACAAACTGAACAGAAAAAGAGTGTGTGGTGGGGAGAGGAGGTATATGGGCATTCTTTGTACTTTCTGTACAATTTTTCTATGAACCCAAAACTGCTGTAAAGAAGAGTTTACTTAAAAAAAAATAAAAAGTAATCCACTATCCATTCATTTATACTATGGAAGCATAAATTGTTCTGTTAAGTAAATTGGACTAACCCACTTAACTAACTTAACCCACTGCATCAAGTCAATTCTGACTCACCTCAACCCTCATCGGGTTTACAGGGCGGTAAATCTTTACAGAAGTAGATTGCCCCATTTTCCTTCTGCGGAGCAGCTGATAGCTTTGAACCACCAACCTTTGGTTAGCAATCAAATGCCTTAGGCACTGCACCACCAGAGCTCCTTTAATTGGACCAAGAGACTCAAAAACAGAACTGTATTTAACCTGTGACTATGTAGAAAACACAGTAAATAGCCAATAAAATTGTTGCATTTTCTGAATTCAAAACATGAAAAAAATGATGCTTGTTCATTACAAAGGGTAAAATAATGATTTTATTGTGGAGAAACTTTTCAGTGGTTTAGAAAAAATATGTATGTGCATGCCTGTGTGTTGTGTAAAGAGAATGAGAGACGAGTAGAACAAGTGTAACAAAATCCTTAACAACTGGAGAATCTGGAAGAAGAGATCTCTGTATTACAACTTTTCTAAGTCTGGAATTATGTCAAAATCAGTAAATTAAAAAGATAAATGTAAACTTAATAAAACAAAGCTAATAAATCAAAGAAAAAAGAAGAATTTCACACAGTGACAAGTGAAATAAAGGAAATGAAATGAAGAAAGCAAATGAGGTTCGAGGAAGTCCACTCTGTAAATGACAGGCTGAAACCAGACAACGAGAAGCAGCTGGCTGTGTTGAGATCCTGAAGGACAGCAAGGCCTGAGGTGGGAAGTAGCTGGGCACACTGGCAGAGCCAGAACAAGATCAACAATATCCTGCCACAGGGGCTGGGGTAGTAAGGAAGACAGAGCGTATCTTAAGAGAGGCAGTCAGAGACAGATACTGGGCAGCTCTGTAGACCTCTGAAAGGAATCTGGTTTTCTTCTCTGCTACTTACAGGAAACCTTTGGGAGGCTGAAGGCAGAGAAGTGGCATGATCTAACTCACAGTTTTAAAATATCATTCCAAGGTTAACGTGGATAGGGAACGCTGGTTAGAGTGGAGTCAAGAGGAACAATTAGGAGGCTCCTGCCACTATATAAATATACAAGATGATAGTGCCATGGACAAACACGTTAAGATGGGGTTGGATGTGAGATGTACTTTGTAGGTAATTAAAATTTTGCTGCCAAATCTTGGCTCTGGCTTCCTCTTGGCTTACATCAAGTCTAACTTAAGAATAGCATGTTACATAGAGGACTTTCTTATGCAATGCTCTGAAATATCTCATGCCACCACCACTGAAGTTATCAGAAACAATGTACTCAGCTGTAAACAATGTACTCATGTATACCTGCTTGAAACACACGGCTAAGCAGATGGCCCATTATCTGTGTGGATTGGAGAAAGGCAGTCTAGTATTGTTAAACCTCTTGGCAGGAATTTGAGACAGTTCAAATACTGAGAAAGTTGTTAAACTGCATTAAGCCTCTATTTTCTATCTGCAAAATAGGATCATGGATAAAACCAAAACCCACCGCCATCGATTCAATTTTGACTCTTAGCGACCCTATAGGACAGAGTAGAACTGCCACAGGGTTTCCAAGGTTGTAAATGTTCGTGGAAGCAGACTGCCTCATCTTTTTCCCACGGAGTGGCTGGTGGGTTGGAAATGCCAAGCTTTTGGTTAGCAGCCAAATGCTTTGACCTCTGTGTCATCAGAGTACTACCTAAAAGTTGCTAAGGTTGTTAAGTGCTACAGTACATGAAAAGTACTTGACACATAGTAAAAGCTCAACAAATACTGTGCTCTATTAGCAGCAATACTGAAATTTTTGCTTTCTCATTCAAGTACATGAGTGTTAAACCATATAGCTCATCCACCTCAAAAAAATACAAGGCCACCCTGAAGGGTCGCAAGGAATAAGGGGTAGGGACAGTTTTTAACCTCTTTTAGGCATCTATTTTTCTCTTTCTCACTGTTGTTGTTGTTGTTGTGTGCCGTCGAGTCAAACCCGACTCATAGTGACCCTTCCTTGGGTTTCCGAGGCAGTATCACTACGGAAGTAGGATTGCCCAACCTTCCTTCTGAGGAGTGGCTGGTGGATTTGAACCGCCAGCCGTCTGGTTAGCAGGCAAGTGTCTTAGCCACTATGACTTAAATATCAGATAGATAGTAGGTAGGAGTAAAATAGAAGAAGCAATAATCTTAGAGCTCAGGACACGTGGCAGCTGGGTATCACAGAGAAGGCTTCTGTGAAATCTTCTCCCTCTCCCACCTTCATATGAGCTCACCAATACACTCTTAAACTGAGCTATGAACAGTAAACTCTTGAAAATTGTAAGCAATCTTTGTACGTGCATTTTTCTGGGGAGAGGTCTAACATACTGAAATATTTACAGATGAAATGACATATAGTACTTGCAAGTTAGAGGAGGGTATACATGAAACAAAGGAGCCCTCGTGGTGCAGTGGATAAAGCACTCAGTTGCTACATGAAGACGGTAGGTTCAAACCTATGAGCTGCTCATCTGCTCCTCAGGAGAAAAATGTCACAATCTACTTCTGAAAGATTACAGCCCTATCAGGCAGCTGTACCCTGTCTTATAGGATGTCTATGAGTTGCAGTCAACTCAACAGCAATGGATATACATGAAACAGAATGAACCATGAGTTGATCATTGTTGAAGGTAGATAACGAGTCTATAGGGTTCATTATATTATTCTCTCTACTCATGCATAAGTTTGAGACAACCTATACATATTCACACAGAGAATATATTCTTATATATTAAATATTCATTGGAATTCATTTCTTACCATCTCTTTGCAAACACAAATAGCTGTAAGGTAGTACATTTACTAAGCAAGCACTTCGTCAATCCATCTATCCACCCCCAGCATAAAATATGTGCTTTTTCGCTTGCTATTCTGGATCTTCGCCTGAAACTTTCTTCCAAAGGCGCTAACTTTATGTTGCATGAATTGACTCTCACTTTTAGGGTCTACCATACAATTAATCTGTGCTGTCTGCAACCTAAGCACCTCTCTGAGAAACATTTTTTTTTTTATGTTTTTGCTGTTGTTGAGAATATACACAGTAAAACATACACCAATTTAACCGTTTCTACACGTACAATTCAGTGACACATGATCACATTCTTCGAGTTCTACAACCATTCTCACCCTCCTTTTCTGAGTTGTTTCTTCCTCATTAACATACACTCACTGCCCCCGAAGGTTCCCATCTAATCTTTTGAGTTGCAATTGCCAGTTTGATCCTATATAGATAGTTCTTAAAGGAGTACAATGCCCAAGGCAGACATTTTCGGTTTTCAAAGACTTCCGGGGATATTTTTGGTTTATGTTTGAAAGATCAACTCAGGACAACAATTTCAAGGGTTCATTTGGTTCCTTTGGCTCAAGAAACTCTAGAGTCCATGGATATTTGGAATTCTGTTCTGCATTTTCCCTCTTTTGATCAGGATTCTTCTATAGAATATTCTATCAAAATATTCAATAATGGTAACCTGGCACCATCCAGTTCTGGTCTCATAGCAAAGGAAGCAGTTGTTCATGGAGGCAATGAGCCACACATTCCATTCCCTCCTCCTATTCCTGAATCTCTTTCTCTTGCTCCATGTGAATAGATACTCTAACAAACATTTTGTTAACAAACATCAAAATAAGTTGGATCTGCCATGGGGTGTTCCCTCTGATCAAATCAGAAATGTGTCATTTAGCCACAAATGAAGCATTTTTCACTCGTACAGAGAGTACAAAACACTAAATTTTCATTGATCTCTTCAGATCAAACCAGAGAACAAAGTAAGGATTATTTCATTCAAACAAAATGGGTCAGTTTGCACATATTAAACATTTACATCATATTAACAAAATACAATCCACTGAGACTTAAGCTTACAGATAAATTTATGGGGATTCTTCTTCTTCTTATTATTATTTTAAAAAATTCATTTAAAAAAATGATTTCTATCATTCTCCAAAGAAAATTCTCAGAAAGATGTAAAATATTGCACAACCTACAAAAAATGGGTGATACTTGCCAGAGTGTAAAGGGAGAATATATCTAAGACAAACTAATACATGTGGTTGAGACAGTCCCATTAGGCTTTTGTGTGTGATAAAAATAATGGATAAAGGGAGTAAAGAGGAAAAGGATAGAATGTTTCTTTTGAGAAAAGAGGTGAGAATTTTGAAAGAGTTAAGGAAATGGAATATATTGGAACTCCTCATAATTAGGAGAAAAAAATAAAATCTGAAAATGAAGCAAGTATCAAGCCTTTATTATGTGCCAGATACTTTTCTAGAAGTTTTCAATGAATTCCTTCATTCAATCCTCACTACAACACTACTGGAGTCCCAGGGTGGTGACATGCTTAAGTATTCCAGTACTAGCTCCACAGGCACTTCAGCGACACACATGGCAATCAGCTTCTGAAAGATCAACCTGTTGCCCTCGAGTTGATTCAAACTCATACAACCCTAATAGGACAGCGTAGAACTGCCCCATAAGGTTTCCAAGGCTGTAATCTCTACGGCAGCAGACTGCCACATCTTTCTCCCATGGAGCATCTAGAGTGTTCAAACAGGCAATCTTATGGTTAGCAGATGAGTGCTTTTGCACCACACCACAGCCTTGAAACCGTATGGAGCAGTTCTACACTGCATACATGTAGTTGCCATGAGTTGGAATCAACTCCACAGGAACCAACAACACTATAAGGTAGGGGCTGTTATGATGCCCATTTTAAGGACTGGAAAACTGGGGTTCACTCCTAACACTGCCATGGTATGCACTATCTGTAGAATTCATATTTTCAATATTATTTCTGGTTCTGAAAAGGCACAAAGAGCTTCTGTAACAATTATATATTCAGAGCAACTGTTTTCATATTTCACTGTAAAAAAGCCTCTTGTTAAAATATGATTCTCACCTAAGTGGACGCTGGATTCAAAAAAAATCTCTATCCACTTCCTTGGTGAACGGAAGAAGCCAGACAGCTGGTCATAGGAGAGAGGAGTTTATAATTAAAAAAATTCAATGTGAACATTTGTTCTGGGAAAACCGGCTAAGGATTTTTAGTAATTTCAGGGTTGTGGTCTTCCTTTCCTTTTTTTTTTTTTTTTTTTGGTGGGAGCTGGTGCAAAGGTTGGCAGGCAAAAAGAATCTTTCAGACTCAAAAGGAATTTTTGTTGACCATAAGCATCTAAGCATCATGGGATTCTTTAAGGAAAGGTTAAAGTACTGTATAATACAGTAATAGATTTTAGGAGAGCGAAAATAGGTCACTGTATCACTGAAATGTCAGGCATCATAAACCTAATTGTAAACCAACTATCAAAAAAGTTAGGGAAGAAGAGAAGTGGCCAGTTTATCATTTTGTCAAAAAGCTGCTGACAAAATAGTCAAAACAGCATAATATTGGTACAATCATAGAAAGACAGACCAATGGAACAGAATCGAAAACCCAGAAACAGACTCACCCATCTATGGACAGCTGATCTTTGACAAAGGTCCAAAACCCATTAAATGGGAAACATATAGCCTCCTTAAGAGAAACTGGATATGTACTTGCAGAAAAATGAAACAAGACCCATACCTCAACCCATACACAAAAACAAACTCAAGTTGGTTCAAAGGCTTAAATGTAAAACCCAAAACTATAAAATTCATCAAAGATAAAATAGGGGCAAATCTAGGAACCCTAATGTATGGCATAAATAGTCTATCAAGCATACCCAGAATGCATAGGAGGAAGACAGGAAGCTAGATGACAGGGGCCTTTTAAAAATTAAATTCTTAGGTTCATCAAAAGGCTTTGTCAAAAGGGTAAAAAGAGAACCTACAGATTAGGAGAAAATATTTGCCTATGACATATCTGACAAAGGACTTATCTCCAAAATCTATAGAAAACTTCAACACTTCAAAAACCAAAAAGACAAACTATCCAATTCAAAAATGGGCAATACACATGAACAGACCCTTCACTAAAGACAATATGCTGGTGGCCAACAAATACATGAGAAATTGCTCATGATCTTTACTCATTGTTGTTGTTATGTGCCGTCGAGTCGGCCCCGACTCATAGCGACCCCTCCTTGGGTTGCCAAGGCAGTATCACTACGGAAGTAGATTGCCCAACCTTCCTTCCAAGGAGTGGCTGGTGGGTTTGAACTGCCAGCCTTCTGGTTAGCAGTCAAGTGCCTTAGGCACTATGCCACCAGAGCTTTAGTCATTAGAGAGATGCAAATCAAAACAATGATGAGATATCCTCTCACCCCAGCAATAATAGCAAAGTTCAACAGGACAGAAAATAACAAATGCTGGCGAGGTTTCGGAGATATCAGAATTCTTGTACACTGCTGGTGGGATTGTAAAATGGTACAACCATTGTGGCAAATGGTATGGCGTTTCCTTAAAAAAACTGAAAATAGAAATACCATTTGATCCAGCAATTTCATTATCAGGAATATATCCTAAAGATGTGAGAGGCAGGACACAAACAGACATATGCACACCCACATTCATCACAGCACAATTCATTATAGAAAGAGATGGAAATAGCCTAAGTGCCCAACAACAGATGAATGGACAACCAAATTATGGTACATTCACACAATGGAATACTATGCTACATTAAAGAACAATGAAGGATACATAAATCATCTCACAACATCGATGACCCTGGAGGACATTATCCTGAGTGAAATAAGTCAATCTGGGAAGGACAAATACTGTATGAGACCATTACTGTAAAAAGACAAGGAAGGGTTTGCTTAAGGAAGGGAACTCACTTTGCAGGTTACCAGGGTGGGGACGGAAGGGGAGGGAATAATTTCAGGCTAGTTGGGGGACACATGCTGAGGTAGGCAAGTGGAGGGATGGTATGGAAAGAGTCTGTGACCACTGCGATAACATTGGGGAAAGGGAGGAAACTGAACTGTGCACGTAAGATGTAGATGACAGAGGCTAAAACCAGTATATCTACAATACTGCATTACCATTAACACCAAACACCAGGTTACAGATAAACACATAAACATCTGAGAAGATCAGATGGGGGTCAGTGAATAGGATTACACTCTAGACCAAGGACAGATTCAGCTGAGGTTAATTCTGAACAGATACCAGTGATACAAAATACCCACAACCCTTACAGAAACAATAAAAGACAGACATAGAGCAATCCCTCACAGACAGCCAGACACTGTGGGTGAGAGATCCAATGGATCTACTGACTCAGGACCATAGTATTAAGGGACATCAGACTCAATTGGCATAACAAAACACATAAAAATCTTGTTCCACAACCTACATTGATGAGTAGCGACTGGGGCCTTAAAAGCTTTTGAGGGGCCATCTAAGATGTAGCTAATGGTCTACTATCATCAGAAGCGACCAAAACCAAAACCACACTGCTGTCACGTTGGATCCAACTCATAGTGACCCCTCTTTGGGTTTCTGAGGCAGTATCGCTATGGAAGTAGATTGCCCAACCTTTCTTCTGAGGAGTGACTGGTGGGTTTGAACCACTAGCCTTTAGGTTAGCAGTCAAATGCCTTAAGCACTATGCCACCAGAGCTCCCCATCGGAAGCAAATAAGAGTGCAAAAAACCAAGGGCATTTGGAAGCAATCAACCCTAGGACATGATGGACCCGGAGACCAGAAGAACTAGATGGTGCCCAGCTAACAATGCCCACCACTCGGGAAAGGATCAAAACTGGAGATCCTGGATAGAGTGGGAGGAAAAACATGGGACAAAATTCAAAAACACAGTAATGACCAGAATTACTGGTCGGATGGAGTCTGACGGGAGCCCCAATACTATGGCTCTGGGATACACTTTGGGCCTAGAATAAAACTCATTCCCAGAGGCTGGCTCTCAGCCCAAGAGTAGACAAGACATACATGTAGACCATTCAACGCAGGGTGATGCGTCCACATATGTACTCTATGGAGATGCATCCCTTGGAGCAATCAATCGTGGGGCACCAGAGGGGCAACCTTTGCATGGAGGAAATGCAAGATACACAGGTGTGCATAACTATGAGGGGTATGGGGAGAGGGGGTTACTGGGCAGGGAGGAGAGGAGAGTGGGTTAGGGTTGGGGATGGTAACTGGGGAGTGAAATCAAATGTACATGAAATGTTGAATGTAAAACAAACTCTGCTCTGTAAATTTGCACCTAAAGTACAATATTTAAAAAAAAAAAAAGCCCATTGAAATATAGGTTTAGATTTAAAAAATAAAAATAAAAAGACTTTTAAAAAACATTACAATGTTTTAATCAGTTTCCAAAAGACCATACATTGTGTGTAGTAGGAGAAAAGAGGGACACCAACAAAGAAGAAGCAATACTTCAATCCTGTCCTCAAGAAGCTTACTATTGGAGACTCAGGGTGGGAGACCAAGAAGCCTACACACAAATTTACACAGAAAATATTCCTACCCTTTAAGACAGTAGTTCTCAACCAGGGACAATTTTGTCCCCCAGGAGACATTTGGCAATGTCTGGAGACATTTTTGGTTGTCATATCCATAAAATGGATATATTACTGGCATTAAGTGGGTAAAAGCCAGGGATGCTTCTAAAACATCCTATAATGCACAAGACAGCCCCGACATAGAAATATCTGGCCCAAACATCTACATCTGGCCCAAACCATCTACCCATGGTTGAGACCTTGGCCTAACAGATGCTCTGCTAAATCCTCATCCCACCCCTCTTAGGAGTAGATTTCAGAAAAAAGAACAGAAACTACTGATGTGCCTCCTTCTGATATCTGAGCTCCATGGTGTTCTAACAGTTACATCATGTCTTATCTTGACATGCAAGGGAGACCTTTTCAGTTGATTAAAGGAAGGAGGAAAATTTCTTCTTCCTCTTCACTATCAATGACCTAATTCTAAACCAAAGGCTCCATCCACATCAACTTGAGTTCTGAACAGCAACATGGACAGGAAAAGTTCTGCTTTTATATTGAGAAATATTAATTCAGTACAAGAATGATAAACTATGCCTTAAAACTACACACAATCAAAGTCCACAACTCTAACAATTCCAAAGGCACCCTGGGAATCTGCACTGAGAGAGCACTGTCAATGTCAACTATGGATATATTTTAGGTATCTGGGAATATCGCTTAAAAGTTCCTTCTGTCTAATAAAATAGTAAAGAAAGCAGCTTTACTATACTCAAAGTCAGTAGTTCACAAATTCTTAGTTTTACAATGTTTGACATAATTTCTTCTTGCTCTCCTAAACCACTACTAATGGAACAACAACTGCCTTTTATATATTCATTTCCCACATTTTAAAAAAGGAATTATTTATTCTCAGTATATTTAATGAATTTTTGAAAATTATCTGTTTATATTTTATATATAACATTGTTGTTGTTGTTGTTGTTTGCCATCGTGTCGGCCCCAACTCATAGCGACCCCTCCTTGGGTTTCCGAGGCAGTATCACTACGGAAGTAGGATTGCCCAACCTTCCTTCCGAGGAGTGGCTGGTGGGTTTGAACCGCCAGCCTTCTGGTGAGCAGTCAAGTGCCTTAGGCACTATGCTACCAGAGCTCCTAGAAACTTTTATTCCCTAACTACTCTTAAAAATAAAAATAGAAGTGGGGCAAACACTGATAACTGTTAAAGTTAGGTAATGGGGGACATGGAGGTTCATTGTGCTTTTCTTCTGCTATTGCATATAAATTTAAATTTTCTATAATAAAGAGTTTTAAGATTAAAAAAAAGAAGTACACACAAATCCACCTCAGATACATGCACAAACACATGTACACAAAACTGCTGCCTTGGGTGTCTACATGAAATCATTTAATGCTGAGGATGATTTCAACGGCAAACTGTGGTTTTAAAGATTTGAAATCTAGTTTTATCTTGCTATCTGTCCTCTCGTCCCCCTTCCCCATATATATTTTTTTAAATGCATAAACTACTCAGAAAAGAAAAAAAAAAAAGCATAAGTGGTAGAAATAGCACTAATTAAACAACATTCTTTCTGCAGAGTTTTTGATATCTAGAAGATAAGTGCAGGACCAAATTATCTTAAATGGACTCTTACTTTTAACAAAATGACAAGTAGTTTCAACTGGCAATCTGAAGCTTCCTTGTATTTTGTGTTTCATCTGATTAGCACTCTAGGAAATGCCTGCAATACAATGACTGAATTTGAGTGTTCTTCTCTCCCCTTTTGGCACTGAAATGTGGAATCAGACAGTTATATCTTTACCACTGAAAATGTTTACAGAGTTAACCTTTGATATCAAATGGTTCATGACAGGGACACAGAGAGAGGGAACCTTGAAATGATAGAAATGATTAAGGAAAAGTATGTAAAAAAGGCTAAAAATGCAACATTCTTGTTTTGTTTCCTCTTATATAGAACATTGGAAGCTCTGGTAGCATAGTGCCTAAGGCACTTGACTGCTAACCAGGAGGCTGGGGATTCAAACCCACTAGCCACTCCTCAGAAGGAAGGTTGGGCAATCTACTTCCGTAGTGATACTGCCTCAGAAACCCAAGGAGGGGTAGCTATGAGTCGGGTCCGACTCAACGGCACATAACAACAACAACAACATACAGAACATTATTATCACTAAATACAAGCCATGTATTTTCACATATTCAAAATGGTCACTGGAGGGTCTAAGCTGCCACACTATTCTCATCCACTCTGTACTGAGAAAAGAAAATGAAGAGGGAAAATTAACTTCTACTGAGCGTCTATTATATACAAGTCACAGTGCTCAGGCTTTGCTATACAGTAATCTTACCTGGTGCTCACAATAAAGTAAAGTGCTATACAATTCCTAATTTTACAGTTAGGAAATCAAAGGCAGAGGATTATATAATTTACCCAAGATCTCTTGCCTGCTCCTGCATAGCTAGAGATATGAGCCCTCCTTTGCTGGACTCCAATAATCCAGCAAATCACTTCTCAGAAGTGATCAAAGCCCTGCCAAAGCAATAAGGCAAATATCTAGTAAATCTTATTTAAATACCCTTACAAGGGCAGTGGCAGTTCAACAGTAGAATTCTCAACTAATGAGGGAAATGTGGGTTCAATTCCTATTGTTGTTGTTGTTGTTGTTATGTGCCGTCGAGTTGGCCCCGACTCATAGCGACCCCTCCTTGGGTTTCCGAGGCAGTATCACTACGGAAGTAGGATTGCCCAACCTTCCTTCCGAGGAGTGGCTGGTGGGTTCGAACCGCCAGCCTTCTGGTTAGCAGTCAAGTGCTTTAGCCACTATGCTACCAGAGCTCCCTCAATTCCTATTAGTGCACCTCAAGCATAGCCACCTCCATCTGTCAGTGAAGGCTTGCATGTTGCTATGATGCTAAACAGGAGTGCCTAGGCTAGACAGACTAGGAAGAAAGACCTGGTGATCTATTACGAAACATCAGCCAATGAAAACCCTTTGGACCACAAGGGGTCACCATGAGTTGAAGTTTGACTCAATGAAAGCTAACAACAACAATAAAAGTTCCCCATAATGACTGCCACAAAGGAATGCACCAGAAAAAAATCATGGAGGGAATTTTATTGAACTCATCCTATCTACCTCAAGATTGAGTAAGAGAATCACCCTTCACAACCCTGAGATCAGAAGAAATAGATGGTGCCCAGCTACCAATGTCAACCACTTGGAAAGGGATCAAAGTTGGAGATCCTGGATAGAGTAGAAAGGAAAATGTGGAACAAAATTCCAAAACACAAAAATGATCAGAATTACTGGTCAAATGGAGACTGGTAAAACCCCCAAGACTATGGCCCTGGGTTATCCTTTGGGCCTGGAACTGACTCACTTCTGTGTATTAGCTCTCAGCCAAACAGTAGAAAGGCTTACAAGCAGAACACCTACCTCAGGGAGGTGCACCCACCCACCCTAGGGAGATGCACCTCTTAGATCAATCAACCATGAGACAACAGAAGGGTAGCATTTGCATAGGGGGAAAGCTGGACAGACAGGAATGCACAGACAAGGAAGACACAGGGAAGGAGTAGTCACAGGGAGGGGATGAGAGGAGAGCTGTTTATTGTTGGGATTGTAATTGGTGCCCTGAAAACAAATGTGTATGAACTGCTGACAGCAAAACAAAATTGCTTTGTAAATTTGGGCCCAAATCACAATAAAAAAAATTAAAAAAAAAAACAAAAAACGATTGAATGAGAGGAAACAAAAATTTTATGACTTTTCTTATAGAACACATATTATATATGATTGGATAAAAGTTGGAAACTAAAGATGAGCAATGAGAAGGAAAAAAAATATCATAAATAATCCTATACTGAGAGGTAAGGTCTGACAACATTATGGTCTTTATCTTTCTATTGATCAAAATAGAATGTTAATGTGGTCACTAGGCAACTTTAGCACAACTGGAACAAAAGTTGTTTTGTTCAAAAAGGCCAAGGACCCATCTTTCCTATGTAAGAACTTGTACATATCCCTAGAAAATGAAAAATATAACCTCTAACCCACCCCCCTCCAGAGATCTGGAAAGATTACACCCAAATTTAGTTTCTGAGAATGGAGTCATATTTGAATTATTAATTTAAATTACATTTTATTACTCCTGACTCTTGCTGTAGGATTCAAATTCTAAGAACACTTGGAGCTATATATAGACCTTTGCTAGCTATCAAGGGAGTGTAAATGGTATCATCAACAGGGAGAAAATAATATAAGGAAGGTTATATAAGGAGACACTTAATGCTGGAAGATCCTATGCCTTCCCAACTCTTCAAATTTTGTCTCACACTAATGTCAGAAGAGACTCTCAAACTTGCTCTTGAACAAAGAGTAGCTAAGAACAAATGGAAGAAATGATGAGATAAAATAGCGTAATAGAAGATTTCAAAGGGTAGGACAAAAAGACAAAGCAAAGTATTATAATGAAATGTGCAAAGACCTGGAGTTAGAAAACCAAAAGGGAAACCAAAGGAAGAAACGCTTGGCATTTCTTAAGCTGAAAGAACTGAAGGAAAAATTCAAGCTCTCAATTGCAATATTGAAGGACTCTATGGGCAAAATGGGAGCTCTGG
>NW_006921736.1:5238479-5241829 GCF_000298275.1 Orycteropus afer afer | reverse complement strand
GGAAGGAATACACAGAGTCACTGTATCAAAAAGAATTAGTCGATGTTCACCTATTTCAGGCGGTAGCATATGATCAAGAACCAATGGTAATGAAAAAGAAGTTCAAGCTGCACTGAAGGAATTGGAGAAAAACAAAGCTCCAGAAATTGACAGATTACCCATTGAAACGTTTTAACAAACAGATGCAGTGCTGGAGGCACTTACTCATCTATGCCAAAATATTTGAAAAACAGCTATCTGGCCAACTGACTGGAAGAGATACATATTTGTGCCATTCCAGAGAAAGGTGATCCAACAGAAAGTGGAAATTATCAAATTATATAATTAATATCACATGCAAGTAAAATTTTGCTGAAGTAAATTTAAAAAACAGTTGCAGCAGTACATAGACAGGGAACTTCCAGATGTTTAAACCAGATTCAGAAGAGGACGGGGAACTAAGGATATCATTGCTAATCAGATGGATCTTCACTAGAAGCCAAAAAATACAAGATGTTTACCTGTGTTTTATTGACTACACAAAGGCATTTGACTGTGTGGGTCATAACAAATTATGGATAACATTGAGAAGAATGGGAATTCCGGAACACTTCATTGTGCTCATGAGGAAACTGTATGTAGATAAGGAAGTTGTTGCTTGAATAGAACAAGTGAATGTTGCATGATTTAAAATCATGGTGCACATCAGGGTTGTATCCTTTCACCATAAGGCACTTGACTGCTAACCAGAAGGCTGGCGGTTCAAACCCACCAGCCACTCCTCAAAAGGAAGGTTGGGTAATCTACTTCCATAGTGATACTGCCTCGGAAACCCAAGGAGGGGTCACTGTGAGTTGAATTGACCCGATGGCAGGGAGTTTGATTTTGGTTTGTTCTCTTCAGAGGTTTACATTTCATTTGAATGCAGCAAACTAAACTTCCTATCTCCTCCTGTGCTTAGTGAAATGCATAACACATAGCAGCGGCTCAACAAATAACCGTTCAAAAACTGAATTGAAATGAATTATCCTTATTATCATTACTTTATTTTCTTAACAGATTAAATTTCTCTGGAAGATACTCAGAGAGTAAAACGGCTGTGAAATGCCAAAAAGAAAGAGGCCTCTGTTTGCAAAGGAAGAGTCAGACTTAAGGTTCTACTTTCAGGATGAAGAAGGTAATAAGCATTAACAGATTTACTTAGGATAACAAACTGAAAGTTCTCTGAACACATATTGGGCATTGCTGGAGAGGTACGTAACCCTTTTGGGAAAAAAAAATCTGTATACTAATGGCCAAAATAAAATTAAAAAAAAAAAAATAGTGCTTTGAAGGCAATAAAGAAACTCATGGGACTCCACTCAGCTGTCTGTACTATGTACATGCTGATGGTTTCCCTCATTCTGGATGATTGCCTTTGTTTTGTCTTTGTCCTGTCCAAGCCTTAATAAAAGTGTCTATTGAAAAAAAAGAAAAAAAGAATTGACATGAAACAAAACTCAGGAACTATATTATAGTTACATCCAAAGTAAATAGGGAGGATTCTGCTTTCTAATCTCTTTTTTATCCCTGCTGGCGTAGTGTCTAAAGCATTTGACTGCTAACCAGAAGGCTGGTGGTTCAAACCCACCAGCCACTCCTCAGAAGAAAGATTGGGCAATCTATTTCCACAGGGATACCACCTCGGAAACCCAAGGAGGGGTTGCTATGAGTCAGATCCGACTCGACGGCAGTGGGTTTGGTTTTTTCGTATTTTTTTTTTTTAATCTCCGCTAGCACAGAACTATCCAGCTCTTACCTTTTTCCACACTTGATCATTCCACACTGCCCAATACTGTCACTGAACTAATGCTTCAGCAGTGCAAGTAAGTGTCACTAGCGTAACCTCATAACTGGAAACAGCATCCCAAAGGCAAAGGATGATTTCTGCAGACAGACAGTAAATACACAATACAGTGTCAAGTTCACCTGTGCATTTAAAAATCCTCTTCTGAAACACAAAATTGTTCTTTTAAAACAAAATAAATGAATCCTAGTAAAATTATTATGCGTACAAGTTGTATGTGCATTTATCCAGTAAAAGGGTGGAAGAGAAGGGTGATCATGATAGAAACACATGAGAAGGCCATGAAAACAGCATTCCAATATTAGAAGAATGGCAAAATACATTTGAGTCATTATGCAATCATAAAAAAATGATGTACGTGGGAGTGTACAGTAACATTAAAAAAAGCACGATATTCAAAATATTTTCTCCCAAGAATAGGCATTTTTTTGTTTCCTTTGTTTTAAATGATTGTTTTAAAAAAATTTTGTTATTGAGAATAAACAAAACAGAACTTAACTTAGTACTCAATTTGGCTGTTCAACCCTACCCTTAATTAATACAATTTTTCTACCATCATTAACCTCCCTTTTCCTCTCTTTTGCCTTGTTAACCACTAAAAAAATGTGGTCTCTGTACATTTGCTTTATCTTTTTATGTAAGTGAGCTTATACAATATTTGTCTGTGGTGGTTAAGTGTATATCTCAACTTTGTTGGGCCTGGTTGAGTGGCTGGGCAGCTGGTGGTAGTTATTCCCTCATGATGAGACTGGCAAGCAACTCCATGGTGGGCCCTACCACAAGCAGCTGAGTAGCTGCTTTAGGGATGTGATCTGCTTCCCATATATAAGAAACAGCTTTGGGAATGGTCTCTAGCTTATGGCTCATCTGAACCCTGAATGTAGCTGCGTCATTGTTCAGCAGCCTGTCATGCTCTGCCAATCCCGGGACTTTCAATGGACTTGAATCAATGGCCTGCCGTGTGGTTTGGTAACATCGGGACTGTGACATTTTATTTGTCCACCTTGAGCTTGTTAGCCTCGGCAGCCAGTAGTTGCCTAAGTGAAGAGAGGCCTCTAGCTTGAGTGGGCTTCAGTTTCTTGTCAGAGCCCTACTAGGTAACCGAAACACTGTCTTTCTGTGATTGGCTTATTTCACCCAGCATAATGTCTTCAAACTTCATCCATACTGTAGCACATATCAAGACTTCATTACTCCTACTAGCTGGGCAGTATTCCATTGTACGTATACACCAAATTCAGTTTATCCTTTCATGTGCTGATGACATTTAGGTTATTCCCATCTCTTTTGGCCACTGTAAATAGTGCTGCAATGAACACTGGCATGCAAGTCTTGTTTCGAATCTCTGCTTTAAAGTCTTTCATGTATATACCTAGGAGTGGAATTGCTAGGTCATATGGGAGCTCTGGTAGCATAGTGCCTAAGGCGCTTGACTGCTAACCAGAAGGCTGGCGGTTCAAACCCACCAGCCACTCCTCAGAAGGAAGATGAGGCAATCTACTTCCATAGTGATACTGCCTCGGAA
>NW_006921736.1:5223676-5237754 GCF_000298275.1 Orycteropus afer afer | reverse complement strand
TCAAATGCCTTAGGCACTATCCAGGACCTCCTTTTGTGATCCCTTTCAGAGTGGTCAGGAGTGGTAGCCAGGCACCATCTGGTTTCAGGGTCAAAGAGGGTGGGGTTCATATGGCTCATGATCTTTTGGACCAATTGTTTCTTTGTGTCTTTGATTTTCTTCACTCTTTTTTGCCCTGGACAAGAACAGATGAACAGCTGCATCTTAGATGGCCACTCACAAGCTCTTAAGACCTCAATCACTACTTAACAAAGGAGGATGTAGAACATTATCTTTGTGGACTATGTTATGCCAATTGACCTTGGTGTCCCTCAAGATTATGGTCCTGAGTCACCAGGCCCAATAACTCATTCCTTCAAAAACTTTGGTTATGGCTAACAAGCTTTCATAATTTTGTCCCATGTATACACAATTATTTTCATGGATATATTTGTAGTGTATGTAAATACATATGTAGATATCCTCTGTCATATATACTTGTAGGTGTATTCCACAAACATGAAATATCTTTCCATTTATTTAAGTCTTCTGTAATCTCAGGAGTATTTTACAGTTTTCATTGTATAAATCCTACTTGTCTATATTAGATTTATTCCTAAGTATTTTATTCTCTTAGATACTATTGTAAATGGGAATTATTTCCCTAATTTCTCTTTCAGCTTTGTCATTGGTAGTGTATACAAACCTAACTGATTTTAGTTTGCTGACCTTGTATCACACAACTTTGCTAAATGCCTCAATTCACTCTAGAAGTTTTCTTACAGACTCTGGGATTTTCTATAATAGTATATCATATGCAAATAAAGAATATTTTACTTCTTCTTTTCCAATCTGGATACTTTTTATTTCTTTTTCTTGTCTTAATGCTTTGGCTAGAACTTCTAATACAATACTGAACAGAAGTAGTGAGAGCAAACACCTTTTTTCCTTTTCCCAATTCCAAAACGAATTGGGAAAATTGGGAATTTTCATATATTCCCTAAATCAAACTAAGGAATTTTCCTTTTATTTCAATTGTTTTTACGGTTTTCATAAAGAAAAGGTATCAGAGTTTATCAAATGCTATTTCTGTATTCACAGAGATGATCAAGTGGTTCTTTTTCCTTTGTTCTATTGATGCTGTGTATTATGTTGATTGAATTTCTAATGCTGACCTATCTCTGCACTCCTGGAATAAATCCCACTTGGTCATGGTATATGACTCTTTTATTGGTTTGCTATAGTGAGTCATTCTGGTTCCCTTCTCCTTTCCTTTTGAGCAGGTTGTTGTTGTTGTTTGTTTGTTTGTTTGTGTTAGGTATTTTCTTAGTGGTTACCATGAATATTACACTTCACGGCTTATACGTATAACATACTAGGGTAAGTTGGTACCAACTTCACTTCAGTAACATACAAGAAGTTCTGTACTTGTACCATTTCTCTCCCTCCTTCTGTTGTTATCACTAATTATGTCTTTATATTTCATGTGCCCTTTAACATAATTTTATCCTTGCTTTTTATTTATTTGTTATTAATAAACATTAAACACAACTAGAATTACCAAGCATGAATATTTTATTACTAGCCCTTATACTTGTCCATAGGCATTCTGGTGGCATAGTGCCTAAGGCATTTGATTGCTAACCAGAAGGCTGGCGGTTCAAATCCACCAGCCACTTCTTGGAAGGAAAGCTGGACAATCTACTTCCGTACTGATGCCACCTCGGAAACCCAAGGAGGGGGCGATATGAGTTGGATCCAACTTGACGTCAGTGAGCTTGGTTTTTTGGTTTATACTTGTCCATGCATTTCCCTTTATTAGTGATCTCTCCTTTTATAATAGTTTTGAATTACTTTTCAATGTCTTTTCCCTTCTAGCTACAGAAGTCCCATTACTACTTTTTGTAGTGCTGGTCTAGTGGTTATGAATTATCTCAGCCTCTGTTTGCTTGGAATGTTTTAATTTCATCCTCATTATTGAAAGATAGTTTTGCTAAGTATAGTTATCTTGGTTAACAGTTTTTTAAAATTTCAGTCTCTCTACAACACAGCAGAAAACATGCTGTGATCAATCCATCTACCAGCTGGCACCACCACTCAGGTGAGATATCATGTACTAATCAGTATTTCTACCACAGGGCTCAGTCCTCTCTCTGGTTATTACTTCCTTCTCTGTTTCTATGACACATTTTCAGTCAGAGAACCCACAACCAGCTAACCACAGTCAAAGCCCTCCAGTTCTGCTTGATGCTTCCTTCCCTAATCAATGGGGCTGCTCATATCACAGCTGGCTTTCAGGGGAAACACAAGCAGATTTGTGTCTGTTTCAGGAGGAAGGAGGGCTGGAACTCCCCAGAAAACCCTCCAAGGTACCTGTCCTGTTGGCTTCAGAGCCCCAGTGACCCTGTGGTGGTTGAGGGGCAGAGAGGCATTCTCCTCTTAGGAGACCTCTTCCTGGCTCTACTGTAACAGATCTTCTGTAGCAGCCATTTACTGGGTGGGGGAGGATTATCATGCTCTGAATGGACCCTCAATGAGGTCTGCCTTGTTGCCATTACAGTCTACCCCTGTAGTATGTAGGCTATGGATGTAGTTTCCATTCAAGGTGCCACCTTCCTAGCACACAGCAGCCTAAGACAGCAGTCCTCAGTGCCAATTGGAAGTGGGGGCAGACTAACCCAAATCTATCCCCAGGGAGATTCTGTCATAGCGCTGACTATGGGAGCTGAGTTCACTCCAGGTGCCTTCTGTAGCAATTCACTGCAGGCTTGCAGGTAACAGTGTCTGGCTGGGGGAGGGGTTGTCACACTCTGAACATACCCCTAGAGAGGTCTGCCTTGTTGCTATCATAGCCCCCCACACATATCCTGTAGTACATTGGCTGTGGGTATAGCCTCCACTCAAGATGACTGCTTCCTGGTACACAGTACCCTCAGTCAGCAGTCCTCAGTGCTAACTGGAAAGAGGACCAGGCAGAGCCAAACTGACTCCCCAGGAAATCAGTCATGTTGGTTTCAAAAGCCTGACCTATATTGGACATAGGGAGGCAGGTAGAGTGTTGTCTATAGCAGCAGACTCTACTGCGTGGGGTCTTGTGTAGGAACTCATAGTAGGCATGTAGCTGACAGTGTTCAGGCAGAGGAGGTGCTGGCACACTTCAAAGGGACCTGTAGGAAGATCTGCCTTGTTGGTTTTAGAACAGAATATTGGTGTCTTGTCTCTTGATTCAAGCAGAGGATGGAGTGGTTAGGGGAAAAGGTTCTTCTTCTGGGGCCACTTCCCCAGTTCACAGAAGCCAGAGGTCAGCATGGCTCAGGCAGGGATGGTGGGAGAAACCGTTTTCTGTGACTCATTACTGATTCTTTGATTCTCACCCTGCTACAATTCCCTACTACTTTCCTCTGTTCCACAGTTCAGAATCCCTCAAAGCCGAATGCCACTTACTTATATTTCTTGCAGAGGGTGTCAGTACAATGGTCTGTTTAGCCCATCATCTTCCCAGCAAGAATAGGCATTTGTTAATTCACGTTTCAAGAAGAAGTTAGAGTTTAAAGTGCCATAATCCATTAGTTGTCACAGTTAATAAAAACATAATATGAAATCTATACTATGCTCCCAAAAGCCTATTACAACTTTATGTCACCCTAAGTAAGGAAAGGTTGAATAGACACTACCATCCAAACAATTCAAGGGCCTTCTTTTTATTATACTATTAACTTGTTCATTAGGATGATGCAAAAATCACTGGCTTAGTTTACATAGTGATGACACTCATGGAACTGTCTGCTTCACCCTCCTGTCCAATGAGCTGTGTTTTTACTTATGTCTAAAGAGAGTTAACTGAGAATTCTCATACACAAGATACAATTTGTCACTGTGCAGAATGATCTGAAATATGAGTCACCTTCATGCAAACTCACTATGGTCCCTGCTCTATTACCTCAGCTTTTTCTTTAGAATCTTAGAAAAAACTTTACATTACAAATGTAGGGCAAATGAAATCTGTGAAGGAAGAATTCAGCTCCTAAAGGAAAATATGGTATGATACATGAAACATGACACATAACATGTGTCCTACATATTTTTAAAATATGGAAATGTTATTCAAACATCAGTAACATCACTGATGTTAGTCAATGAGTAATGATAAAACAAGCTCATTAAAAATTCTTGAAACCAAAAAAAGGGAGCTCTGGTGGCAAAGTGCCTAAGGCATTTGACTACTAACCAGAAGGCTGGCAGTTCAAATCCACCAGTCATTCCTCGGAAGGAAGGCTGGGCAATCTACTTCTGTAATACAAATGTAAAATAAAAAGTCCCCATATCATTCCTTTCTGTCATTTGTACTCTCTAGAAGAAATCAATTTTAGAATCTGTAATGGGCTCTCTATACTTAATTCCAGGCTCATTCAAATAAAAAGACAAACATACACACATACAAACACACACACACACCAGTTACATATTGTAACATCAGTTGTTGTCCAGTCACTTCCAACTCATGGTGACCCCATGTATGTCAAAATAGAACTATATTCCAATTGGGTTTTGAATAGCTGATTATCATCACATCTTTCTTCCAAAGTGCCTCTGGCTGGACTTGAACCTCTAACCTTCTGGTTAGCAGCTAAGCACATTAACTACTTGAATCACCCAGAGACTACCCAGACACACATACATATATATAATATTTTAAAACAAACATGAGGTTATGTGGTATCTTTTCTGTAACTTGCTTTTTAAAATTGACGTGTAACACAGATAGTTTTCCATCTCAATATACCTAGATCTACCATGCATTTTAGCAGTCACCTCATAATGCATTTTAATAATAAAAAGTTTTAGTAATTCCCACACTGAAGGGCAAGGAGCTCTGATGGAGTACACAGTTAAACGTTCGGCTTCTAACCAAAAGGATGGTGGTTAAAACCCACTGAGTGGCTCTGTGGGAGAGAGATCTCGCAATCTACTTCCTTAAAGATTATACCCAAAAAACCCGTTGGGGCAATTCCAATCTGTGACATGGGGTCACCATGAGTTGGAATCAACTTGAGAGCTTCTAACAACAATATTGAAGGACAGATTGCTCCTAATTTTCCATTATTATTAAGTAATGCAGAATTGAATATTCTTCTACTCTTGAACATATTGCAGTTACACGAGCTTTTTTGAAGGATGGTTTCTTGGAAATAGAGTTGCTGGACAAAAAGATTGCCTATCTTACATTTTAGGAGCTCTGGTGGCATAGTGCCTAAGTAATCTGACTGCTAACCACAGGCTGGTGGTTCAAACCCACCAGCCATTCCTCAGAAAGAAGACTTAGGAATCTACTTCTGTAGAAATACTGCCTCAGAAACCCAAGGAGGGGTTGCTATGAGTCAGATTTGACTCGACAGCAGTGAGTTTGGTTTTCTATTTTGATCTTATATTTTGATAGATGCTGCCAAATTGGCCTTCAAAATGGCTATTCCTTTTACATTACCACCAACAGAGGTTCCAAGTGCCCATTTACCTGCATTTGCCTCAACACTAAACTCCAACAGGTTTGTAAACTTTCCAGCTATTTCTATGAGGGGCTTAAAGATAGAGTGCCACCTTTTTTGAAAAATAGTATGAGCTGATCAGTCTACAACTTTTTAAAGGGCTATTTCATTTCAATACTAGGAACTTGTCCAATTGTTCTGCATCTTTCATTAAAAAACAAGTTGCCATTAATCTGACCCTAACTCATGGCAACCCCATGTGTGTTAGAGTAGAACTGTGCCCCACAGTGCTTTCAGTGGCTGATTTTTCTGAAGTAGATCACCAGGGCTTTCTTCTGTGGTAACTTTGAGTGGACTAAAATCTCCTACTTTCCAGTTAGCAGGCAATCATGTTAACTGTTTGCATCACCCAAGTACTCCAGAAAAATTGTACCAATGTACAAATACTAACCAGCAGTGTGTTAGTTCCCACTTACCCACATCTTCACAAAAGATTCCATTACAGTGTGTCAAGAAACTACAAATGCACAAATATTTATATGATAAAAAACAAAAAAATCTATCATTTTATTTTGACATTATTTAATATTGTTATTTTAATATGATTTTTAGGAATAATGACCTTGTTACATTTGTAAAACTGTAATTATTTTTTAAATTTCCAAATAAAAAAATTCCTCTACCATCCAGTAATTTTTTAAAATCTGGGGCAAGGGGGAAAGGGAAGGGAAATATTACTCAGTGTACAAACTTATGTCAAATAAAGGAATGATATATGATGATGCAAAAGAGGGTTTTTGCAAAAAAAAAAAAAAAAAAAAAATCTCATCAGGGAAAGCTGAAAATAGAAAGTACTCCTCATTTTTTAACTGATCACATTACAAAGACAAGACTTTTCTATTCTTAAGGAGAATACTGTTCCTTCTTTAAGGTCTTCTTGCTGTTTAAAATGCTACAAATTTGAGTCATGCTCAGGATTAATTAGGTGATCAGACCACCATTTTGAGAATATCTCTCAGTCATCTTTCCATCTCTTGTATGCATCCTAGAGGCTAGAGCAAAACACTAAGGGAAAAGGGTAGGGCAAATAAGACAAGACCTCTGTAAAAGAGTCTGAGAAGAAAAAAAAGATGAAGGCTGGCGGTTCAAACCCACCAGCCACTCCTCGGAAGGAAGGTTGGCCAACCTACTTCCACAGTGATACTGCCTCAGAAACACAAGGAGGGGCCGCTATGAGTTGGAGCCTACTTGAGGGCACATAACATCAACAACAACATTATTTTGATTAACTTCCCTCTTTCTTGGGAAGGAAGGGGGAGAAAGAAATGTTAATAAGATAGTTAAACCACCTCCATCCTCCTTTGAAAAAAATATTTCTAATGTTCACTTTTTTAAAGTCTCTTCCTGGGTCAACATTGAGCAACCTGAGTCTAACAGAAAAATATTTTTTCTTGGGTTCATACAGATACTGTTTCTTTTCAAGAGCAATAATTATGCTTTTTGGAGTTTATTTTTATATATTCAAAAGGTAGCTGGAGAGATGAGTGGTCTGGGAAAAACACCCTGTTGGAAATGAGAGCCAATGATCTAACCTACTAAAGCAGATGACCTGCCCAAACACTCAAAACTGCCAGCAGGAGACAGGTTGGGTCTCCTGTGTAAAATCAAAGGCAATTTCAAATATGAGTTCTGGCATTGTTGCACATCCCATTAGCCTGGGATCTGAGGAAGATTCTACATCCAGCTTGTGGACAAATACTATCTGCATTATCTCAAAGTTGTTCATCATACATCTTTCCCCAAGAGAATATCATCTTCATGAAAGAAGAAAGCTTAGTTTTACTTGTTTTGCTGCTGTATCCCCAGCACCAAGAACAGTGTCTGGCACATAAATACTCAACAGATAAGTGTGGAATTACAACATAATAAATGGCACGTTTATTTAATCAAGCAATTTGACTTGTAAGACTCGATCTCTAAATATTACCACACCTTTTCATCCAATGATTCAAAAGAGACCATATAAAGGAAAGTCTGGGGCATAGGAAGGGAAAATTCCAGAGGTCAATGGATTATTTAATTCATATTTTAAGTTTTAGATCCCTTTTATTCTCTAGTACTAAGGCTATTGGGAGCTCTGGTAGTGTAGTACCTAAGGCACTTGACTGCTAACCAGAAGGCTGGCTGTTCAAACCCACCAGCCATTCCTCGGAAGGAAGATGGGGCTATCTACTTCCATAATGATACTGCCTTGGAAACCCAAAGAGTGGTCGGTCGCTATGAGTCGGGTCTGACTCGACAGCACATAACAACAACAACAAGGCTATTAAAACATAGTAGTTAGAAACACAGGATTATTTGAAAATGGAGAGAGACTCAAATCCTAGACCCATCTCATCTAACTGTAAGGCTATCAGGCTAGTTATTTAATCTCTCTCTAAGCAAAACAAGGCATTAGAAGCACCAACCTCAAATTAATAATGTAAATATTAAATGTGATAACTTATGTAAAGTGACCAGAATATATTAAGCAGCCAATAAATGAAAGCTAACGTTTATATGCATGTGACCAAAGAAGTATAAAACAAGGAGTGGCTTGACAGCTCCTATTGTAAATTATGAGGAGCCCTCATGGCACAGCAGTTAAGCATTTGGCTGTGAACTGAAAGGTCAGCAGTTCAAATCTACTGCTGCTCCATGGGAGAATAATGTAGCAACCTGCTCCCATTAAGATAACAGCCTCTGAGACCCTACGGAGGAATAGGGTCCTATAGGATCGTGGTAAATCTGAACTAACTGAATGGCAATGTTTTGTTTTATTAATTGAAACTGTACTATGGATGTGTTGGGCTAACATTTCTATATTCTTACTAGCCAGTGAGATGAGTATGATTATTCCCATATTACACAGAAGCGAAGAGAGGAAAACATCACTTATAGACTGAGATTTCTTTTTTTCTCTCTCAATTAGCTTCTCATCAGACTGAATACTTAATTCTATCAGAGACTGTTCTAAGACCCAGGAGGCATGTGAAGATATGAAAGCCATGTAGCCCTGGTCTTACATTACTTCCAGTCTATAAAACCAACCAGTTGCCAATGAGTTGACTCCACTCATGGTCCATATGTGTCAGAATAAAGTGTGCTCCATGGGGTTTTTAATGGCTGATTTTTTGGGAAATGGATCACCAGTACTTTCTTCTGAGACGTCTCTGGGTGGACCTGAACCACCAATAATTTGATTAGTAGCTGAGACTGTTAACCCTTTGTGCCACCCAGGAACTTCACTTACCATTTGTAAGGTAACCAAAATAACCAACTAATAAGGATAAACTGATACATGCTGTAAGTGGGATAGAAGCAAAATTTTACAAACCAGGTAAATGAAAAATGACAGGAAAGAGACTTGGAGAAGAAAAGAGGAAAATTCAAAGAATGTTTCACAAGAAGTCAGTGTTTGAGCTGGGCCTTATCAGTTGCACAGCATTTAGCCAGGGACAGACAGAGACAAAATGGCACACCAGGAGAAGATACACTGAGTAAATTCTGAGCATTTCTATAACTATTTTTCAAGCTTGTTAGTGTCTGGGATGGGCAAACACACAAACTCTACAAGTGATCAATTTCTAAATTATCATTCATGTTTTGTCATTACTACTATTAAAAAAAAATGCAAACCCGTTGCCATTAGGTTGATTCTGATTCACGGCAACTGTGTAGAACAGAGTAGAACTGCCCCATATGGTTTCCGAGGCTATAAATCTTTATAGAAAAAGACTGCCTCCTCTTCCACAGAGCATCTGGTGAATTTGAATCTCTGGCCTTTTAGCTAGCAGCCCAATGCCATAACCACTGCATCACTAGATCATTATTATAAACCCAGTGAATTATACTGCATAGCACATAGTAAGCACTAAGTAAGTGTTTGTGAAATTAATGAATGAATAATAATTTCAGAGTACATGAAAGAACACAATCATTAATGACTAAGTATAGGCAGCACGACTCCAAGCCAATCATGGCAAGTTGTCTCAAGCCTTTTTATTCAAAATTTGTAATAATTATAATAGAAAAAATCACAACCATTAACATTTTCTGAGTACTTACTTTTCTGCCCTGCACAGGCATTATCTCATGCACGCCACCAACAATCATACAAGGTAAGAATAATTATTTTGTTGCCTTTTTCCCAATGGGAAAATGGATTTTGCTTCCCAGGCGGTCTGATTCCAACACCTCTTCTTCACATGCTGCTGTGTACCACTGCCCACAGCAACACAAAGTCAGAAGCTATGATTTCTGAAAGAGTTGAGTGTGAATTCCAGTTGTATGATTATTTGAAAGGACCACTGGTTTAATTTCTTCAGGCTGGTATAAGAGAAATACCACAAGTGGGTAGTTTTAGTAAGCAAAAACTTATTTTTAGGAAGCTAAAAGTCCAAATTCAGGGCACTACCTCAAGGGAGTGGGAAAGGCTCTCTCTCTGTCCATTCTTTAGCAAAATCCTTGTCTCAGCTTCTCTAGTCCTGGCGTTCTTCCTGTCTTAGGTGATCTCGATGTGGGATCTCTCTTTCCCTGACTTGTGCTTTTTTATCTGTGCCTAATCTGCTCTTCAGGGGAGCTCTGGTAGCATAGTGGCTAAAGCACTTGACTGCTAACCAGAAGGCTGGCGGTTCAAACCCACCAGCCACTCCTCGGAAGGAAGGTTGGGCAATCCTACTTCTGTAGTGATACTGCCTCGGAAACCCAAGGAGGGGTCACTATGAGTCGGGGCCGACTCGATGGCACATAACAACAACAACAAACAATCTGCTCTTCATACATCTCAAACGTGATTGGGTTGAAGACATACCTTATACTGCTATGGCTGCATTAACACAACAAAGAAAACCCTATTCCAGATGAGATGACATCCTAGCATAGGGGTTAGGATTCTAACGCATATTTTAAGCGATACAATGCAATCCATAGCAACCACTGAGTCTCAATTAGTTAGCAACTCAACATCTCCCTAGCAGATCACTGATTTATATATATATTTATACATAGAGAGAGAGAGAGAGAGAGAGAGAGCGCGAGAGTGAGCGAGCGAGCAAGAAGCTCTAGTCACAAAGCTGTTGCTTGGTCTAACCAAACCAAACTCACTGCCATTGAGTCGGATCTGACTCATAGTGACCCCTTCTTGGTTTCTGAGGCGGTATCACTATGGAAGTAGATTGCCCAACCTTCCTTCCAAGGAGTGGCTGGTGGGTTTGAACCACCAGCCTTCTGGTTTGCAGTCAAATGCCTTAGGCACTACGCCACCAGAGTTCCTACTACTTTATCTAGGTAACAGAGTTAAGTTCCCTTTAGAGATGACCCTAACCTTCTCATCATCTAAGATATTTTTTATGGTAATTAAAATGGATCTAGGCTTGAGACCTTTCTAAGCATACTCTCTTATGCACACTCTATCAAAACCATATGTAATGAATTGAATTGTGCACCCCAAAAATACATATTGTAAATCTTAACCTCTATGTCTATAGTTATAAGCAGAGTTTGGGAAAGATAGATGCCAAGACACATGAAGATCTCCAAGGAACCAGGAAGCAGAAGCTGAGAGACAAAGTCCTTCCTCCAGAGCCAAGAGAGAGAGAAAGTCTTCCCCTAGAGCTGGCACCTGGAATTTGGATGTCTAGTCTCCTAAGCCATGAGAAAATAAATTTCTACATGTTAAAGCCACTCACTTCTGGTATTTCTGTTATGGCTGCACTAGATAATTAAGACACTGTGTATTTCCAGGAATCAGGTCTCAGATCAAGAAACAGAGTTCAATGAATAAACCAATAGATAAATCACACCTACAACCCTGAATTCAATGATCCAATGTTCTAACCAGATTTTGCCTCTCAGCAGATGCCATTAAGAGCTTTTATAAAAAACACAAGATTCAAAATCATTCCCAGACTCTAGGGCTTGGAGCTAGCCATCATTATTTTTAAAAGCTCACTATGGCTTTCCAATGATTAGCTAATTTCTATATCACAAACTAGACCCACATCACAGAGAAAACTGTTCTTGTGATATATACTAAACTTTCATCCTTATGATTTCATAGTAAAGGAAACCAAACACATAAAACCAGTCAACTTAAAAGAGAAATCTAGTCCTCAACACTCTGCAGACTCAGAGACCATAGCTTATTATCGTTACAAACAAAATGAGAAATAATGATTCATGACAGAAAACAATATCATTGCATTTTTCTAATTATGCCACATTCAAAAGCAAACCCATTTCAGTTTATTCTTGTGGCTGTTTACTGTAAAAATAAATAAAGTATATTTAAAATGAGAATTCCAAGTAAATATCATGAAGTATCAATAACCAAGTTAAAAGACAGGATCACTAAAGACAAAGAATGTAATGTTTCCAAGTAAGTGTTCCAGAGGTTATGAGTATAACAAAAGACTACACAGTGATTAAAAGTGGTATTTTGGTCAGAAGATCAAACTAGCGTCATAGATTAAAAAAAAAAAAAAGCCTCAGGCTGATTTTCAAAGGGGTCTGTTTTATACCAGAATAACCTAAGTGCTATCTGTTTTAACCCATCATTTGGAGGAAAACATAAATCATTCACACAAACACACTAGACAGCTAGGTCACTCAGACATTAAAAGAGAGAAAAGTGAATCATGAATTAAATTGCCATTTCATTCAACAAATATTTATTGAGCCACTAATAGGTCTCAGTACTATTTGAGGTGCTGGAAATGTAGCAGTATACCAAGAAGACAAAGTCCATGTTCTCACGAAGTTAACATGAGGGGTTTGGAATGTTAATGAAAGAACTGCACTCTAGCTATATTAATGTGGCATTCACTTCCATGCCTTTATGGATGCATATAAACGAAAAAAAAAAATAAGGAAGAACAAAAGATGAAAAAAATTAAAGAAAGGAACAACTACACAACACAAATATACTTCTTCCTAACAGATACTGTAATTCTGATGTAAAAAGTTCTCAACTGCACTAGATGGCCACTTCTCCATTTTTATTTTCACCAAACATGGATGACAAACTCTAGAAGCAAGGCCTCCTCTCCAATGTCAGTTGGATCGTGGCCATAACTCAATTTCCAATGCCAACCAAAGAATTATAAAGAAAATCACACCACTACCACTTGCCCTCACCTTGCTTGACTGTACTAGGACTCCATCTCTGTCTAGGACTCCAAGGAAGCCACAGGATAGAGGCCAACTCTAAGTTTCTAACATACCCATTTGCAAGGCTGTCGGGATAAATGGATTGGTCCACATTACACAAAGGTCTTGTTGTTGTTGTTGTTGTTGTTATTTGCCATCAAGTTGGCCCCGACTCATAGGTCTTAGTGGCACAGAAATAAGTGGCATGTATTCAGGGGGGCAGGTTCACCTTGCCTCAGAGGCTCAATGTGCCACCCAAATTCCACTGCTGATCTCTGAATTAGACAGTAGGGACATTTTAAATGCTTTTTTCAAAACTTATTATGATTAGCTTCCTCATCTGACTAAACCTATGCAGAAGTAGCTACTCAAAGGACGCCCCTGGGTGGAACGAAAGATTAACGTTCTCTGATGTGCCTGAAAAGAAAGGTCTGGAAAAAACCAGCCACTGAATCTGAAAGATCAGCCACTGGAAACTCCATGCAGCATAATTCTCCTCTGATTCATGCTGTGCCTTGGAGTCCACTCTGTGACAACTGGAAGCTGTCCTATGGCAAATCTGTGATTAGACAGTGGGCCACTGAGAAAAAATATTTAAGTAACTGTTAACTTCAATGGGCTCAGACCATTTTATGTGAACCTGACAAAGACAAAGACAAAGAAAATTAAACTATGCAGGACTACTGGGAGGGGGTTGTTGCAGGATGAGCAGAAAGGTAGGTTTGGTAGCATACTGGCTAAAATCTTGGGGTCTTAAGTTAAAAACCTTGTGCTCAAATCTATATAACTAGTCTAATCTTTGGTAAAATGGAAATGATAAAAACTTACTAAAAAAAAAAAAGCAATAAAAAGATTTTAAACGTTTGCATTATTAATTGCATGCTTCATGTTTAGGAAAAGTCCCTAAAGGAAGTTAAATACAACTGATTTCAACACAAATAGAGGCAAAGTCTTACTAAGGATGTAATACATTTTTTAAAAAACCACACTGACTGGTTCATGTCACTGGTAATTTGGTTAAAGAACAATTCCTTTTATCTAGCTGGTCTAGGAATATGCTGCTTGAAATATAATGAAATTCCAAGTCCTAGATAAGTAAAAAAATTACACTGTGACAAATTGCATGTAAAGAGCTCAATGTATTTCACACATATCTCATTTCATCCTCACAGGTTGGTGGTGTTTTGTTGTATGTCTGTGTATGTGTCTTGTGTTTGTGAGTTCCCTACCCCTCAACTAAAACTTTTCTAGGGAGGTGTACAGAGGGCTTATGGTGCTTAATATATTTAAAAACTATTTTCCATCTCTGGGTATTATTTTATTTATTTATTTATTATTATTTTTTACTGTGATTTGGGTGAAGGTTTACAGAGCAAATTCACTTTCCATACAGAAGTTCACCTATACTTTGTTTCATGTCATTGACCA
>NW_006921736.1:5204349-5217915 GCF_000298275.1 Orycteropus afer afer | reverse complement strand
GTCTTTGTCTTTGGTTTTGATGAGTTTGATGATGATGTGTCTTGGTGATTTTCTTTTGGGGTCTATCCTGTTTGGGGTTCATTGGACTTCCTGAAGGGATATATTCTCATCTTTCATCATATCCAGCAAGTTCTCCTCTAGCAAATCTTGGACAATTTTCTCAGTGGTTTTGTTTTTCTCTTCCTGCTCTGGTATTCCAGTGACACGCAAGTTATGCCTTTTGATGGCATCCCACATGAACCTTAGGCTTTCTTCTTTTTTTTTTTTCTGATTGATCCTTTTCCAAAGAAGTATTCAGGTATTTGTCTTCAATCTCATTAATTCCGTCTTCCATCGTATCAATACTTCTCCTTTGCCCTTCCTATGTGTTATCTATTTCTGACAATTTAGTATTAATCTTCTGGATTTCTATCTGTAGATTTAAAATAATTTCTAATTTTTCATTTATTTTGTCATTTTGTTCTTATATTTTCTTCCAAAATTCTTCTAAGGTGTTTTCTTTGGTCTGTCTCTCAATCCTTTAAAGATAATTCTTTTGAATTCCTTATCAGAGAGTTCCAATGCTGCTTCTTCCTCAGAGATGTGTTCTGGGTCTGTATCCCACTCCCTGTTTTTCTACCACTTTATCCTGCTTCTTTGTGTGGACTGTGATGCTCTGTTATTTCTGAGGCATCGTGGCCCTATTGTATTTAGATCTCGGTTAAATGTTTGTAAAGAGCAGTCAAGGGTGATTCAGGCTCTTCTTGGTGGTTTTTTATTGTTGGCCCATTGGTGGAGAAGGAGGTAGTGGTTCTCGCTCAGTAAGTGAAGTTGTAGAAGGTGTGGGTGTAGTTGTGTCTTATAGGGACTGTTGTTGTCTCTCACTCAGTTAGACACAAATTACAATTGAATTACCATCAAGGAACTAAAAGTCCATGGATGAAAACACAGTATGTAATCACACAGGAGCAGTAACCAAAAAAAGAAAAAAGAGAAGAAAACCTGCAATATCTTGGGATAGGGCACTAAGAAAAAAAAAGTAGGGAAGGAGAATAATAAATGAAGGAAAAAAATGGGAAAAATGCAAAAAGAAAAAGAAGAGACAGGGTTAATCACGAGAAAAAAGAGGGAAAAGAAAAAAAAAAAAAACTCTTAAAAAAAAAAAAATTTCAACCAGGCACAGGGAAAAGAAAAAATGCTGAAAACTAGGACCTGGTAGGGGAAGATTAAGAATAATAATAAAAAGAACAAAAGTATTAATAATATTAGTTGCTTTAAAACAGACAAATACAAGCAAACTAATCACCAGAAAAAAGAAAGTGATAAAGAAAAAAATAAAAATAAAAAAGGAGGAAAAAAAAAATCAGTGGAGGACAGTGCAGGGCGCCCAGGCTCCGTATGATCACACAGACTGTGATGGAGTTCCTGTGGGCCCAGAAGGTAGGTGGGAGTGTGTGGTAGCCACACCTCTGTTCACCAAGCGGGTGTGGGGTATGAGAGTAACAAGAGGAACGTCGTACCTTTTTAGTCTTGCAGGTCTCGAGTGTCCTTGGGGTTGCTGGAAAGCAGAACGTGTTCTTAAGCCCCAGGAATCTGCGAGAGTGCTGTCTCTTTAAATATCCAAAATAGTCAAGCCGCTTTTTAAACCTACAAAATGGCGGAACCCTCTGGACCGGCAAAAGTCCACAGTTCAGCCCACCTGTCTCTTCACCTTCTCCGTTTGTTCCCCAGCCACCATGCACAGTCCTCCATGCAGTCCCTGGCTAGCAGGGTGCTTTTTAGTTTAATTCTTAGGTCCTACCACCACTCGGGAATCTCCAAGCTGTCTGTGCCGTCAGGATCGCTGCCAGACCACAGCTCCATATGTCTCCTTTTTTGGTATTTTCATGCAAATTCTTCTGCTAGTTAGGGTTTAGTCCACTTCTATATCCTTCCCTTCAAGGCTCAGTGGCCCAAGATTATCTTCTGTGTCTGTGTTAATTGGTTTCCCTTTTTTTTTGTTGAAGAGGGTCTGTGTAGTCTTTCTACCTAGTCCGCCATCTTGCCGGAACTCCCTCTGGGTATTGTTTTTCAGGCAAATTCTAGTAGATAACAATTCAGGAATTTCATAATATAGTATCTCAAAATAGGCACTGTGTAACCACTTTCTTGAATTTATCCATCAATCTCATTTTCCCTTAGTGTCTCAGTTATCTTGTGCTCTTATAACAGAAATATCACAAGTAGTTGTCTTTAATAAAGAGACATTTATTTTTCTCTCAATTCAAGAGGCTATAAGTCCAAATTCAGGGATGTCCACTCTAAGGGACGGTCCTTCTCTGTGTCTTTCAGCTACTAGTAGCTGACAGCAATCCTTAGCACTCCTGGGCTTGTAGTTTCATCCACCTCTGTCCTCATAAGGAGTTTAATTTCCCCGTGTGTGTCTCTGTGTTTATTCTTTTCTCTCTGTAAGACACCACTCAGAAGTCTTAAGGTTATCCCTCAGATGGGATAAGGTTCAGAACCCACCTTTTTCCAGTAGATCCTAATTAACATAACAAATGAAAATCCTATTTCAAACAGGATCCCATTCTCAGGTATAGGGGTTAGGACTTGAAGACATCATTTTACGAGACATAATTAAATCTATAATAGTGAGCACTGTTCCCTCATTCTTCAATTGTCTTAATTGTGTTATTTCTGTTCTCGACCAAATTATCTAGTCAAACCTTCCTAAAATACTCAAAACATAGCTTCCTCCTAATATATTTATCTACCTAAGCCACTTCCTCCTTAATAAAGGACCCACTGCATGCTTCCTTCTGCTCTTTTTACCTTCTTCTACTAGCTTTTGTCAACTCTAGCTCAAAAAGAAGGTCACTGGTTTGCCAAGTGTCAGCCAGTGTCACCTCATGAGTCAATCAGGACGAACATAAGAACAAAGTTGTGGGAGGTGTTTGGTTAAACAGAATCAGGAAGAATGAGAAGAAATTAAAGCAATTGTACCACACATTTTATACAAACCTAATTAAGAAGGCACTCTTAAATAAATAAATAAACAGGAGAATGTAGGCAGGACTAACACAAGGAAGTGTTGGAATTCTTTAGCTCCACTGATATAAAAATAAGCTGGTTGCAGTGGGGCTGGATGAAGCAAGACTTACCTGGAAGCTAAGGAAAGGTGTACTTACCCACAGTGATTAGAAGTGAGGCTGACAAGGTCACTCTTCTTGCCTTCAGCCCCACCAGAACCCCAGCATGGCCTTCTCTTCTTACAGTTCATCACTTCTCCTTCCCTCTCCACCCCAAACTGTAATCAGCTTCTGACACACCAGGTTCTCCAAGCTTTGCTCTTAGTCTTTTTCATGTCTACTGGTATGTTCCAGAATCTTTCTCAAGGCCCACATTTTCTCTCATAACACTCCCTCTGGTGTCCTTATACTCTCTCAGGTTAAAATACTCACTATACTACTGAGTTCCAAGCATGTGGCTCAGATTCATACCTGGCCCTACCAGTAGATGGATTCCCCTATCCTTATCATAAAACACCTGACCACCTTGCCAACCTCATTCCTTACCAAGATCTCCTTTGTGGCCTTGCCTCTTAGCAAGGCCAGCCCTGCCTTTGTCCACTGTCTGCTCGTGCTCTCTCTCACTCTCGCTCTCACTCTTTCTCTTGCTCTCTCTCCTTTCCTCCCTCCCTCCCTCTCACCTCAGGGCCTTTGCACATGTAGTTTCCACTGTTTCAAACACTCTTCCTATATCACTTTGTCAAATTAAATTATACTCACTCTTCAAATCACAGGACAGGTTATTATAGGAAAGCCTTCTCTGACTCTTTACATCAAATCCTCCCATTCGTAGTTCCCAGCAATTGTACATTCATTTTTGTGATTATTTGGTTAACATCTATCTTCTCTGTGAGTTCTGCAAAGGCATCTGAAAATCTGTTCACCACTGTATCCTCAAACCTAGAATAATCCCTTGTTCATTGTTGACACTCAATAAATATTTGATTTATTTATTAATTCCTGCATGATATTTCTACAAGTATTGGCACAGAATAACTGAATAGCACAGGCTGTGAAACAAGTAGATTTGACTTTACCAGTTTGTTCATTCATTTGTAGCCACTCATTTATTGATTAATTTAATAAGTGTTAACTGATGTAGTTAGAATTATTTGCCTCTCATCACTACCATAAGCATTAAATTAAGTGAGAGATCACCTCTACTGCGACAAGGTTGGCATTGACGATGATGATGATCATAATCATCGTGAAGTCAACCCAAAGATGCCCTAAAACACAAAATGCCCAAAGCTGAACTCATTATCTCTAACAATAAATCAACTTCTCTATTCCTACTCTCTGATATCAACTACATGGCCACCAGGTTTGAAATCTGAAAAGTCATAAGTCAGCCTATTTTTCTTCCTTCTCCCTTATATCTAACAAGTTTCCATTCACTTTCCACCTTACTTTTTTTTTTTTTAAATGGTTGATTGTTCTATGGAGTGCATCTCCCTGGTGCAGGTGTTCAGATTGTAGGCCTGTCAGTTGTTTGGCAGAGAGTTCAGCCACAGAAGTGAGATCAATCCCAGGCCTGAAAGATGACTCAGGTCAATAGTCTCGGGGCTTTCACCAGACTCCATCAGACTGATAAGCCTGGTCTTTTTCATGATACTGAGTTTTATTCCACATTCTTCTCCTACTCTATATAGTCAGGATCTCCGATTTCGATCCCTTTCTCAGTAGTTGGCAATTAAAGCCAGGCACCATCTAGTTCTTCTGGCCCCTGGGTCCTTTTTTAAAAAATCAGTGTATTCTTCTAAGGTCTTCCAGGACTTCTGGGGTCAATGCTTCACCATTTATGGCCAAAAACATTTCAACACCTTCCACACCTCCCATTGTATTCCTCTAAAAACAAACACCCCACACTTCCATAGATCTCCCAAAGAAAACTAACTGACCAGGTCCTTCTCTTACTCTAAAACGGAAATAAATGCACAAATGAAAACAAAAGCAAACAAATGCTGTCAGTCACTACCTTCTGAATCAGACCTTTGTATGTCATGTATCAGGGCTGTTATTACCTGGCTTGGGTTCCTGCTCACCTGTTCAGCTTCAATTCCAAACATTCTCAGTTCCAACCTTCCACTGTTTTGTATTTCCCCACTTCATATCAAAATCCAGAATACCTAATGTTGCTCCATTCCTCTCTCTGTGCTTATCTTAGTCTTTCTGATATAATCCTACCTGCTTGTCAGGTTTCCACTTAACATGAACCACTCTGGAACACTTCCCTCACCTTCTGAGGCTGAATCACATTTTCTCTTTGTGGCCACAGCACTTCTCCATAAGGGAGACCAACTGCCTTCATAGTTGGAGAAGTAAAAGTTTCAATGCTAGCAGGGTTTAATAGCGCTGTTGTTAGGTGCTGTCAAGTCGTAGTGATCCCATGCACAGCAGAATGAAACACCGCCCGGTCCCATGCCAGCTCCACAATCCTTGCTATACTTGAGCCCATCTCCATAGCCAATGTCGTTGAGGGCCTTCCCCTCTTTCGTCAACCCTCCCTTACCAAGCATGATAAACTTCCAGGGAATGGTGCCTTCCGACAACATGACCAAAGCAAAAGAGACAGAGTCTGGCCATTCTTGCCTCCAAGGAGCATTCTGGCTGCACTTCCTCCAGGACAGATTTGTTAGATCTTTTTGCAGTCCATGGTACTTTCAGCATTCTTCACCAACACCACAGCTTGAAAGCATCAACTCTTCTTCAGTCTCACCTATTCATTCTCCAGCTCTCACATGCACATGAGGCTATTGAAAATACCATGGCTTCAGTCAGGCGCACTTTAAAGAAACATCTTTGCTCTTCAACACTTGAAAGAGGTCCTTTGCAGCCAATTTGCCCAGTTCTATATGTTGTCTGATGGCCTGATGGCTGCTTCCACTGGTGCTGATTGTAGAAACAAGCAATGTGAAGTCTTTGACAATTTTGATCTTTTCTCCATTTATTGTGATGCTGCTTATAGGTCCAGTTGTGAGGATTTTTGTTTTCTTTATATTGAGATGTAATCCATACTCCAGACTGTATTCTTGAATCTTCATCAGTAAGTGCTTCAAGTCATCCTCACTTTCAGCAAGCAAAGTGTGTCATCAACTTATCGCAGGTTCTTAGTGATTCTTCCTCCAGTCCTGATGCCACATTCTTCTTCATATACTCCAGCTTCTTGGATTATTTGCTCAGTATACAGATTGAATAAGTATGGTGAAAGGATACAACCCTCACACACTCCCTTCTTGATTTTAAATCATGCAGTGTCCCCTTGTTCTGTTTGAACGACAGCCTCCTAGTCTACGTACAGGTTCCTCATGAGTACAATTAAGTATTCATTCATTCTGGGATTCCCATTCTTCTCAATATTATCCACAATTTGTTATGATGCACACAATCAAATGCTTTTGAATAGTCAATAAAACACAAGTAAACACCTTTTTGACATTCTTTGCTTTAAGCCACGATCCATCTGGCATCAGCAATGATATCCCTTGTTCCATGTCCTCTTCTGAATCCAGCTTGCATTTCTGGAAGTTCTCTGCCAATAAATTGCTGTAACCATTTTTAAATTGTCTTCAGTTAAATTTTACTTGCATGTGATAGTAATGATACTGTTCGATAATTTCCACATTCTGTGGGATCACCTTTCTTTGGAATGGGTACAAATATGGATCTCTTCCAGTCAGTTGGCCAGGTACCTGTTTTCCAAATCTCTTGGCATAGCTGAGTGAGTACCTCCAGCAGGGAATCTGTTTGTTGAAACATCTCAGTGGTATTCCATCAATTCCTGGAAACTTGTTCTTTGCCAATTCATTCAGTGCAGCTTCAACTTCTCCCTTCACTTCCATTGTTTTTTAAATATATGCCATCTCCTGAAACGGATGAACATCAACCAATTCTTTTTGGTACAGTGACTCTGTGTATTCCTTCCATCTTTTTTTTTTAAAAAAAAGATATGTACTTTTTTTTTTTATTATTGTGAATTGGGTGCTTCCATCTTCTTTTGATGCTTCCTGCATCATTCAATATTTTGCCCTTACAATCTTTCAATACTTCCACTCAAGGCTTCAAGTTTTTCCTCAGTTCTTTCAGTTTGAGAAATGCTGAGTGTGTTCTTCCTTTTTGGTTCTCTAACCCAGGTCTTGGCATATTTCATTGTAGTGACTGGCTTTGTCTGCCCAAGCTGCTCTTTGAAATCTTCTGCTCAGCTCTTTTATCCTGTCATTCCTTCCATATGCTTTAGCTACTCTCCATTCAAGGGCAAGTTTCAGAATCTTCTGACATCTATTTGGGTCTTTTCTTCTTGTCTTGTTTTTTTAAGGACCTCTTGCTTTCTTCATGGATGATGTTCTTGATGTCATCCCACAATTCTGGTTTTCGGTCATTGGTGTTCATTACATCAAATCTATTCTTTAGATGGTCTCTAAATTCAGGAGGGATATAATCAAGGTCATATTTTGGCTCTCATGGACTTGTTTTAATTGTCCTCAACTTCAATTTGAACATGCATATGAGCAGTTGATGGTCTGTTCCACTGTCAGTTCCTGACCTTGTTTTGGCTAAAGATATTGAGCTTTTCCAACACCTTTTGCCACAGATGTAGTAAATCTGATTCCTGTGTACTCCATCTGGTGAAGTCCACGTGTATCACAGTTATATCATGCAATTTCCAGCATTATTTCTGTCACCAAGGCCCAATTTTCCAACTACTGGTGATTCTTCATTTCCAACTTTTGCATTCCAGTCACCAGTGATAATTAAAACATCTTGATTGCATGTTCAGTCAATTGCAGACTGCAGAATTGATAAAAATCTTCAATTTCTTCATGTTTGGCTTTGATGGATGGTGCACAAATTTGAGTAATAGTAGTATTAACTGGTCTTCCCTGTAGGCATATGGATATTATCCTATCACCAACAGCATTGTACTTCAGGATAGATCTTGAAACATCTTTTGTGATGATGAATGCCATGCTATTCCTCTTCAAATTGTCATTCCTGGCATAGTAGATCATACAGCTGTCTGATTCAAAATGGCCCAAACCAGTCCATTTCAGGACACTAATGCCTAGGATATCAATCTTTATATGTTCCATTTCATTTTTGACAACTTCCAATTTTCCTATATTCCTTCATACATTCCATGTTCTGATTATCAATGGATGTTTCCAGCTGTTTCTCCTCAATTTGAGTCGTGTCACATCAGCAAATGGAGGTCCCGAAAGTTTTACTTTATATCGTTAAGGCTGGTTCTACTCTGATGAGGCAGCTCTTTCCCAGTCCTATTTTGAGTGCCTTCTAACCTAAGGGGCTCATCTTCCTGCACTGTATCACACAACGTTTCCAGGCTATTCATAAAGTTGCCCAGTAATGTATCAGACAGTGATGCATAAGCTTTTCCCTGGCCAATTCTTTGAGAAGTGGATGGACTCTTCCTTCTTCCTAGTCTGTCTCTGTCTGTAAGCTACATTGAAACCTGTGCACCATGTTCAACCCCACTGGCATTTGAAACACCACTGGCACAGCCTCAAGCCTCACAGCAATGAGCAAGCCACCACAATATGACAAACTGACAGAAGTTTCTCTCCCTTAGCTGTTCAAAGCCTCTCCTGCCCTCTGCTAGATCCTACCACTTTGTCGTCCTTGGCGTTCCCTCCCTTTCCTGCCTCTAGGGTGGGGCCTGTCTCCCTTCCCCTTAATAGCACTAGCTAATATTTATTGGGGAGCTCTGGTGGCGTAGTGCCTAAGGCAACTGACTACTAACCAGAAGGCTTGTGGTTCAAACCCACCAGCCACTCCCCAGAAGGAAAACTGGGCAATCTACTTCGACAGAGATAGCACCTCAGAAACCCAAGGAGTGGTTGCTATGAGTGAAAATCAACTTGATGGTTGTGGAGTGCTTCCTCCTTGTCCTTCAAGACTCCTCTCAAAGGCAATCCCCTCTCCAGAAGCTGTGAAATATACTTTACATACATTATTTAATTACTAGATTCTGAAGTAGGTTCAAGTGTCTAACTCCATCTCTATAGCCCTAAAAAAAAACCCCACTGTGTTCTGTGAAATTACACACTGTGAATAACATGGCATATGGGAAAAATGGTTATGGGCAGACACTCAAAACCTACGGACCTTTGTATCCAGAACATGAATAACAACAGTCAGTAAACCTGGATTCAACATCAGCTGGTTAAATTTCTACCTGCATTTGCAGCTGGCATCACAGTCAGCATTTAGCTCTGAAACTCCCTTAAAAGGTAGGTCATGAATGGCAAGAGCTTCTAATATAGATCATTTTTAAAAAATAAAATCCGATCCTGCATGTAGCTTTCTTCATGAGCACACTCTTCTAACATGGGGAGATGTCTTCACAGCCACTTCATGTGTACTCTCAGTGTCTCCACAGAGCAGAGCACAGTGGAGAGCTGAGTAGTTCTTGAAAAATGCATTCCACTAAACCAGCTGATACCTGCAGGAGGGGCAGATGCTTTGTAGCTATTCAGATTCTTTCCCCCCTTAAGATTTTATCTATGTCTAAAGCTTTCTTTAAATATAATAAAGCTTGATGGTATAGGTTCAAAATATCAGCATGCTGGCACAATTGAAGTATTCACATCAAAGAAACACAGTATAACTGAAGGAGGTATATAGATAACTCTACCCATTTTACAGATGAAGATAAGGTTTAGACTAGAGCCTAAGTAACCTGCCCAAAATTACATAATAGCAGAAACAGGATTGAAAGGCAAGCAGTGTAATTATAAACAGTGTGCTGAAAGAGGAATGGATGGATAAATGAATAGAAGGAAGGAAGAGAGAGGAAAGGAGTAAAAAAGGGAGAGGGATGAAGGAAAAGAGGGAAGGAGGGAGAGAAGAGAGAGAAGGAGGAGAAAAGACAGGGAGGGGTATTACTATCTATGAAGGTGCTATCCAAGAAAAAATAAAACAGGAAGAATTTAAAGATTATTGAAATAAAGCCTTTGAGAGAAAAATACTCAACTCCTTAAATGACTTTGTAAATGAGTTAGACACTAATCATTATTATTAATATACCATATGCAAAGCTTATAACAATAGGTCTCATTTTGTTATTTTCCATTCCAATCCTTCCCAACATTATCACTCTCCCTCTCTGTCTCTAAGGAGAGAATTAAATATCGTCTGAATATGAAAACTGAAGGAAAGTGGGCAAAACACACATAAAAGTGAGTCATACATTTAAATCCCTTTTTTCTTGTCCTCTAACTCTCTAAATAAAAAATATCCTTAGCTTCTACTTGTTTTCTGATAAGTAAAGAAAATGAAACTACAGAACATTCTGTGACTACAAATGACATTAGAAATCTTCCAGTAAGATGGCAGAATAAGCAGACAAGCTATACAGACCCTCTTCAACAAAGGGAAACCAATTTACAGAGATACAGAAGATAATACTAGAGGCCCTGAGCTTTGAAAGGAACTATACAGAAGTGGATTAGGCACCAACTAGTGGAATGAAATGAATGAAAACAGTGAGTACGGAGATGGTCGGAGAAGTGGACTGTCAGCTACTCTGACGGGACAAATAGCTCGAATATTTCCAAGTGGCGTTGGGACTTGAGGATTGACCTAAAATCAGCCCTGGTCACCAAGGGCTGCAGGGACAACTGCGCTGGTGGCCTATGACTAGGAATGGAAACAGCAAGAAGGGAAACAACCTGAGCTGTGGACTTTCGGCTGTCTGGAGGGCACAGGCATTTTGAATGTTTACAAGTGGCGGCCATTTGGGATATTTAAAGTGATCGAGGGTGCAGCCATTTTGAATGTTTACAAGCAGTGGCCATTTTGGATATTTAAAGTGACAGTGTTCTCATTTGGATTCCAGGGACTTACGAAAAGGCTCCATTTGCCAAGGGTAGCAGAAACATACAGGAGGCTGATGATGGGAAAGGAGACAGGTGGTGAGTGTATAAGTGCTGCCAGCTAGCGAATAGAGGAGCACAGCAGAGTACTCTGCTTACATAGATAACATACAAACAAAACAAAACAAAAATTGTGGGCAAGTCACTCCAACACACAAACACCAATTAAACATAAACACAAAAATGTCACAATGACTCAGAGACAACAGAACATCACAGTCCACAGAAAGAAGCAAGATAAAGCAGGAGAAATAAGAGACCAAGATACAGACCCAAAACACAGCCCTGAGGAAGACGCAGCATTGGAACTCTCTGATAACGAATTCAAAAGAATTGTATTTAGGTACCTTCAATGAATTGAGAGACAAATCAAGGAAAACACTGACAAAAATGAGGAAAACACAGAGAAGACCCTGGAACAATTTCAAAAGACAATGCAAGAACAAAATGACAAAATAAATGAAAAATTAGAAATGATACAAAATCTACAGCCAGAAATCCAGAGATTAATACTAAATTTTCAGAACTAGGTAACACATTGAATGGGCAAAGGAGTAGAACTGAATCAATGGAAGACAGAATTAGTGAGATTGAAGGCAAATACCTCAATACTTCTTTAGAAAGTGATCAATCAGAAAAAAGATCAAAACAAAATGAAGAAAGCCTAAGGTCCATGAAGGATACCATCAAAAGGAATAACCTATGTGTCATCAGAACTGCAGAACAGGAAGAGACAAATAAAACCACAGAAAAAATTGTCAACAACCAGCCACTCCTCAAAAGGAAGATGGGGCAATCTACTTCCATAGTGATACTGCCTTGGAAACCCAAGGAGGGGTTGCTATGAATTGGATCCAACTCGATGGCAGTGATTTTTTGTTGGAAGAGAATTTTCCTGGTATGATGAAAGATGAGAATATATCTACTCAGGAAATCCAACAAACCTCAAACAGGATGGCCCCCAAAAGAAAATCACCAAGCCACATCATCATCAAACTCATCAAACCAAAGACAAAGAAAGAATCCTAGAAGCAGCACAGGAAAAACGAAAAGTTACCTACAAGGGGCAACCAATAAAAATAAGCTCAGATTTCTTGGCAGAAACTGTGCAGGCAAGAAGACAATGGGATGATATATATAAAACCCTGAAAGAGAAAAATTTTCAACTAAGACTTATATACCCAGCAAACTGTCCCTCGAATATGATGGTGAAATTAGGAAATTTCCAGATAAGCATAAATTAAGGGAATTTGTTAAAACCAGACCAACCTATGAGAGTTCCTAAAGGGAGGGACAGAGAACCAACAACAGCAAACAACAACTGACCATTAACACACATGATGACATAACCCAGAAACCAACCCAGTTATAGAAGTGTCCAAAGTAAATAAGCCTAAAAGATTGTAAACAGGGAACCAGAGAATCAATTTACAAAAGAGGACAACTACAAACCAAAAAGAGGGGGAAAATTGTGTAGTTACAGAACTTCTAAATGGTAGGGAAGTCAAGACAACTGCAAGATAGAACGAACTGTTCTCAACTTAGGAAGAAAACTATAAATCACAGGGTAACCTCAAAGAAAAATGATAAATATTCACATTAAAATAAAAAAGAGGACCAGCACAAAAATTTAGCAAACACTAAAACAATAACAACAAAAGAAGTGATAACACAATTCATAAACAAAACGAGCTCAGCACAGAAAATTATATGGAACAAAGAATTTGACACCATGAAAAAGCACATAACAGAATGACAGCAACAAATTTATACTGGTCAATAATTATACACCTGACAAGAGACTTATCTTTAAAATTTATAGAAAACTCCAACACCTCAACAAAAAGATTAACAATACAATTTAAAAATGGCCAAAAGACATGAATAGACACTTCAGAAAAGAGGATATTCAGGAGGCCAGGAAGTACATGAAGAAATGTTCATGATCATTAGCCATTAGAGAGATACAAAGCAAAACAATGAGATACCATCTTACCCCAGCACTAATTGCAAAGTTCAACAAGACAGAAAATTACAAATGCTGGCAAGGGTGTGGAGAGATTGGGACTCTCATACACTGCTGGTGGAACTGTCAAATGATACAACCACTGTGGAAAACAGTATGGTGATTCCTTAAAAAGGTGGAATTAGAAATACTATTTGACCCAGAATCCCATTACTAGATATACATCCTAAAGAAGTGAGAGCCAGGACAAGAACAGATATATGCACAGCCATGTTCATCGCAGCACTATTTACAATAGCAAAAAGATGGAAACAACCTAGGTGCCCATCAACTGAAGGATGGACAACCAAACTATGGTACATACGCACAGTGGAATACTACACAACACTGAAGAATAATGTGGAATCTGCAAAACTCTGCATAACATGGATGAACTTGGAGGACATTATGCTGAATGAAATAAGTCAATCACAGAAGGACAAATACAATATTAGTTCATCAGTGTAAAAAGTCAAGGAAAGGTTTAAATATGGAAAGAAACTTTCTTTGTTGGTTACCCAGGGTGGAAGGGAAGGGGAGGGAATACTACCAAAAAAAAAAAAAAGATTCACCCATGTTACTTTAGTTTTGTATATTTTACTGTTGTTGTTGTTGTTATGTGCCATCAAGTCGGACCCAA
>NW_006921736.1:5197944-5204249 GCF_000298275.1 Orycteropus afer afer | reverse complement strand
GTGGGTTTGAACCACTAGCCTTCTGGTTAGCAGTCAAGTGCCTTAGGCACTATGCTACCAGAGTACATAAATTATATTTCAAAAAACAGATTTTTTTAAAAAAAATTGTTAGAAATTAATTTTAATATTTAGTAAAACTGAGAATTTTTAACATGGATTTTAACTCATTTGTGTAAATAAACTTATAGCTGTTTTGTCAACTCCCCCATCATCTATTCCTAATAAACCTGTGTTCAATCCTTAATTATAAGGCATTCAATAACATCTCAGAAATGCAATAAGCAACAGCCATTATTAATATTATTCTTATAATTAATAAAGCACACTTATACAAAATAATAGAACATCTAAATAACAATAAAAGAGGTTTTCCAGCTCACTTCTTGCCACCATCAAGGAGAAACTGCATCACTTAAACTATAGCAGAACAGTTAAATATTATACACAGTGAGATTCTTTATTATAACAATTGTTTTGTGTATCTAATATCTAAAGCAAACTTAGTGCTTCTTTCAAGGCCTTTTAAAGTCCTTTGTTGTTGTTGTTATGTGCCGTCGAGTCATACCTGACTCATAGCGACCCCTCTTTGGGGTTTTGAGGCAGTATCAATACAGAAGTAGATTGCCCCATCTTCCTTCCGAGAAGTGGCTGGTGGGTTTGAACCACCAGCCTTCTGGTTAGCAGTCAAGTGCCTTAGGCACTACAGTACCAGAGCTCCCAAAGTCCTTTGGAGTCTTCATTTTATCACAAATGAAATTTAAATGATATATAAGTAGGCATCTATTAATGAAAAAGAAACTCATTGACTATCAGAGCTAGAGAGGAACTCTGAGACCATCTAGTCAAATGGGAAGTCTGAGGTACAGAAAGGCAACTTCCACAAGGTCATGGTCTGCTATGCAGGTATATTTGATTTCAGGGCCACTGTATCAGTATTACAGTAGTGAACTTTGCAAGATAGGTTGAAGAGAATGGCTGCTGTTCTTATTTCAAGATAGTACATATCATGGAAACAAGAGAAATTGTTTAATAGCAAAAATAAAGGTCATCAAGTAATTATGATTGAGTACACAACACTCAAGGTAACATGTTTCTAAAAGGTAAAAAATAAAAAAGGCAGATTAAACTTTTAAATAAATTATAAGAGATGAAAGGGATGGAGTGTGACAGGATCCTAGAAAAAAGTGGACATATCACATAAAGAAATAGCCAAATAATTCCAGAGTGTATGAATGAAAACACTCGGAGACTAGAAAATAATCATGCAACTTGATTAGAGATAAAAACTTTCTGAACACAGAGATTTATGTGAGCCCTGGGCTTGAGAGTGAGAGGTTGTGATCTGTTTTTTAAAATACATTTTGAACGGCTACTTGACTCAAAATAATAATGATTTAAAAAGTGAGCTGTTAGTATGGTCATCTATATTTAACCTGAGTTTGAGAGTCAAAATGCTTGGCATCCTTAGCTGAAAAGCTTGTCAGAATCAAAGAATATTTTGACAGCTCAACATCTATTAGCTTTCTTAAAAATTTACCCCACTTTTTACCACTTTCTCCAGAATTTTATATAAATAAGGATTTTAACAGTTGCCTAATCTGGCTGCCAATCATCAAAATGATTTCTAAGAATTTTAAATAATAGGTGTAATTTTGGAGAAAATTAAAAATTATGGCCAAGTAACCCACTCACTCACCTTAAGGGAAAAAAAAAAAAAAAACCCTGTTAAGGGTACCTGCATAGCTAGGAGATCTGAAAACTCCCTTGCTGCTGAAATGTAACTTAACAATTATCAGTTAAAAGGTTCTTTATACATCCCATATACCTCTAGAGAAACTAACTCCAGATCGTATATAGAATCAGCTTTACTTTCTTTTAACCAAAGCATTAACCTTTCAGATATTTCTCAAAAACCCACTATGTGGCTCAATTACTGTGGACTTGAGTGTGTGTATGACCGAAATGCTGATGACAGTCATAAACATTAACAAATGCTGGGCATTTATCCTGTGCAAAGCATGGTGCTAAGTACTCACCACATATTTCTCACAGCAGTTCTATGAGCCAGGGACTTCTATTATCTCTGTTATGCAGACAAGGAAACTGAGGTTCAGAAAGGATTTGGGCACTGCCCATCTAACTCCAGAGTCCATACCCTTAAACAGGTAGACAGCCACCAGACAGCAGGTGTAGCAGCACATCATCAAATGTCTTTGGGCCAGAACTTCTTTGAGTAAGGTTTAATTTTTAAACGGAATCCCTAGGAAGCAAGAGAGGCCTGGGTCACTGGTTCATGACCTTCATGTGGGAGGATCCAGGTTCCATTTCTGGTCAATGTACCTCAAGCACAGCCATTACTTATGTGTCACTGGAGAACTGTGTGTTGCTATGATGCTGGGCAGGTTTCAGCAGAGCTACTTTTTTCTTTTTTTTTAATTTTTATTGTGATTTGGGTGAATGCTTACAGAGCAAATTCATTTTCCATACAGCAGTTCATACACATTTTGTTTCATGACACTGACTGCAATTCCCCACAATGTAACAGATCTCTTCCAACTTTCTCCCTGTAGTTACCTCTTCCCTACATCCTTCTCTCCTCTGCATTCCTGCCCCCTGACCTATCTCCCTGTGCAAATACGACCTTTCTGTTCTCCCACGATTGATCATTCTAAGGAGTATATCTACTTGATGTAACTATTCACCCTGTATGCCTGTCTATTGCTTGGCTGGAAGCCAGGGGAGTGAGTTCAGTTCCAGATCTGAATGGTAACTAGGTGCCATAGTCTCTAGGGTCTAGGGTCTCACCAGGCTCTATGAGACCAGTAAACCTGGTCTTTATGATTTTGAGTTTTGCTGTTCCATATTGTTCTCCCACTCTATCCAGGATCTCCTGCACTGATCCCTTTCCCAGTGGTTGAAGGTGGTAGGCAGGCACCATCTAGTTCTTCTGTTCTCATAGTCACACAGGCTGAGGTTGGCATGGTCTACTAGTCTCTTGGACTAATTGCTTCCATGGATCTTTGTTTTCTTCATTATTCCTTGCTCTAGACGAGGTTGTTGTTGTTATTTGCCATCGAGTAGGACCTGACTCACAGCAACCCCTCCTTGGGTTTCTGAGGCAGCAGAATCACTACGGAAGTAGATTGCCCAACCTTCCTTCCACGGAGTGCCTGGTGCGTTTGAACCACCAGTCTTCTGGTTAGCAGTCAAGTGCCTTAGGCACTATGCTACCAGAGCTCCTCTAGACCCATTATTGCATCTAAATGGCTGCTTGCAAGCTTTTAAGACTTCAGTCACTACTATTCACCAAAGTAAGATGTAGAACAATGTTTTTGTATAGTATGTTATCAGCAAAGCTTCTTGACTAAGACAGAATACTTCTGAAAATTCACCAATGAAAACCCTATAGATAACAATGGTATGATGTGCAACTAATCATGGGGATCTTGTACATATGGACACTGTAAGTTAGGAGGCTACCTTGATGGCAGCTAACAACACATGCAACAGCAACAAAAGCAGCAGACTAGGTTTAGAAAACAAGGTTCATGGACCAGGAAAGAAGTCCCAGTGGGGATTTAAGGGTTACTTCTCACTTTTTCCCTTGTGTTGTTGTTGTTATGTGCCGTCGAGTCGGCCCCGACTCATAGCGACCCCTCCTTGGGTTTCCGAGGCAGTATCACTACGGAAGTAGGATTGCCCAACCTTCCTTCCGAGGAGTGGCTGGTGGGTTATGCTACCAGAGCTCCTACTTTTTCCCTTACTAGATGATAATAAGCATGAGAAGGGAGATAAGAAGACAAACCATGTCTTGGCAGAGAAACAGTGCACTGCATGGTTTTAAATGAGCCTTATGCCTTTTCTAAGGCTGGACTTGGGTCAGAGTGCTTGGTGTGCAAATTAAGGACTTAAGCATCAGAAAAGTTTGGTCTTTCATATCCAGTTTCCTTAAATGACCATTTGTTTTATTCCAATCAGTGAACAAGATGGCCACATGCACTGGATATACTGCTTCGGGCAAAAAAACTAATACTGATAAAGAAAGAAAAACACTTTCTGTTGATGTCAATGCTGCAGTGTAAAAGGTGTAGCCAACATGATGGCTGCATCAGGGAAAAGACCTTTGATGTCACAGACTGACTGGCAAAGACCTGCTGCTTATGAAATTATAGATGTTAGGACCCTGACAAGGCCATTCTGTTTTACTGTTTAACTAAATCCAATTAAGGGGGAAGGGAATAGATTCTAAAATAGAATTTCAATTAAATCAGTTTTTTTTTTTTTAAATGCTTCCTAGAAAGTAGTTTTAAAAAACAGAATTTAAATAAATTAAAAAGGAAAATGTTTCCTTAAAAAAAAGAAAAAAAGTAGCTTTTAACCTTTTTTTTAAAAGTCAAATAGTTTTAAGGCCTTATTTGATTATAAGTCCTTTAAGTTCTTGTTGATTCAGAAAATGCTGGAAATTAAGAAAAAGATGAAATATATGGCTTAGGTAACAATCTACACTTCGTTAATCACAGCAGCACCTATCTTTAGTTGAAAAAGAGATGTGTGGTGTATTTGTCAATTGATGAATACACTTAATTAATAAACATTTTTGGAAAAATGGATTCACAGTCCCTAGCATTCCTCCAAAGGCCTGACAGTAGCCTAATTTGGAAACCCCTGATCTAAAGCAATTAATTTTAGAGTTTCTTGTGGTTAATGTTATTTCACCTTCAACTTGCCTTGCCAGTATTTGCCAGGATTAATCGATTTTATCAATTTTGGCATAAATAGATGTATATAACGTAATGTACCCCAAGTACAAAGGAATCCTGGGACACAATGGTTAAGTGCTCAACTGCTAACCAAAAGGCTGGTAATTCAAACCCACCCACAGGCTATAGCTTCATGGGAGAAAGACCTGGTGATTTGTTCTCATAAAGATTATGGCTGAGAAAACCCATGGGGTAGTACTACTCTGTCAATGGAGTGGCTGAGTCTCGATTGACTCAATGGTACCTAACAACAATGACCCCAAGTACAAAAGATTCTAAGTACCCTTTGAATAGTTTGCAACTTCAAGGGATCAATTTTACACAAAGGCAACATTTCCTTAGCCTGTCCTCCTCTTTCCTTCTCTTCTCAAACTGTCTATTATACCACTGTGGCAGATTCACCCTAAGTATCTACATGTTAAAGAGCCTAAGAAGCCCTATAGTGAAGACACTTGGTTGACTATTTGCACTGCCATTTACCATTTTTTTTTTTTTTTAATGTTTCTTGCAAATTGCAGTGTAGTAAATTACATGGTATGGTTTTTCTAGCCATAGTCTTTGTACCTTGATCTTTCCCATGAGCAACTGAATAGCTGCTTGTTGAAGTCATCCACCTGGGGCAGCACAAAATAATCTTCTGGGAAAGTTTGCTCTCTCTCAAATGTGTAGAACTCCAATGTTGGGACTGGTTGGTTTTGCTACTCCACCAGGCTCAAAATGAGTCTTCCTAGAGGCAGAAGGCCACTCCTCGGAAGGAAGGTTGGGCAATCCTACTTCCGTAGTGATACTGCCTCGGAAACCCAAGGAGGGGTCGCTATGAGTTGGGGCCGACTCGATGGCAAACAACAACAACAACAACAACAGAGGCAGAAGGATTCTGACTGCCAGCTGAGAGAGACGTGTGGCTGAGAGACACCCAGCTGAGAGAACTGTGCGACTGAGAGATACCCAGCTGAGAGACAGCAGCAGTGGAACCAAGAGGCACGAGACAAAGCAGCAGGCTTACCTGGCCAGCAGAGGCCAGGCCGAGAGGCCAAGGGCCAGAGAGGCATGTCTATGAACACAGTAGAGGGGTGAATGTCCTGACCAAAGAACTGTATCCTAAGCATATTCCTGAATTTGAATTGTAGCCTGCTGCTTCCCTAATAAACCCCATAATCTGTGAGTTCTGTGTGACCACTGCAGTGAATTACTGAACCCAGCAGAGAGGTGGTGGGTGCTGCAGGACGGATAGTTGGTGTCAAGGTTGGTATGATAGCTGGAGGGTGATGGCCATGTCTGGCCTCACAGGAAGAGGCTTTGGGCTGCTGATAGTGATTCTGTCTTCCTCTTGTGTAGTTGTTGTTATGTGCCAGTGAGTCGGACCCAACTCATAGCGACCTCTCTATGGGTTTCCAAGGTAGTATCACTATAGAAGTAGATTGCCCAACCTTCCTTCCAAGGAGTGCCTGGTGGGTTTGCACTGCCAGCCTTCTGGTTAGCAGTCAAGTGCCTTAGGCACTACACTGCTAGAGCTCCTTTTGTGTAGTTGTTGTTGTTGTTGTT
>NW_006921736.1:5189143-5197831 GCF_000298275.1 Orycteropus afer afer | reverse complement strand
AGCAGTCAAGTGCCTTAGGCACTATGCTACCAGAGGAGGTCAAAAGATATTGCCTCTCCATCCCTTTTGCACAAATTAATTTCCAGGGCTCTATAGCAGTGATTAGACTCGCACAGGGTGGTTAAAACATGTATTAAAGGGTCTCATCCCCAGCTTCTGAGACAGCACAGTCTAGGGTAAACACAAAAAAAAGTGTATTTCTAGCAAGCTCCCAGCTGATACAGTGGTGGAGGTTCTGAAGCACACTTTCAGACCACTGGGCTAGAGAATAAAATATAGAAATACCATTAAAAGTTCATTAATTCTACTGCCTCAGTTAGCTTCATTCATATCAAACTCAACTGAGAATTTTACATCAAAATTAAATGTCCTTCTATTTGGGGGTCACATGTTGATTTGGGTGATGAGGAAGAACAGTATGAAAAGAGTGTGTGACCAGCAGGGTAACACTGGAGAAAGGAAAGACACTGAAATGTACACAAAAGATACATACAATAGAGGCAAACACTATTACAGACACAACACTGCAGTATCACTAGTACAAAATACCAGGCTGCAGATTAATGCACAGACTGGTGAAAAGAACAGGTGGGGGTAGGCAAACAGGAATACACCCTAGACCAAGGATAGATTTGGCTGAAGATAATCTTACATATGTACTTATGCTATAAAATTGGCCACATACATTACAGAAGCAACAAAAAACAGAGTTGGAGTAACTTCTCAGAGACAACCAAACATCTTGTGAGAGACAATCATCAGGCCTGGGGGCTCAGGACCATAGTCTCAGGGGACATCACGCTCAATTGGCACACATAGTTCATAGAAATTTTGTTCCACAACCTACTTTGGTGAGTCTTGACCGGGGTCTTAAAAGCTTTCAAGTGGCCATCTAAGATGCCTCTCTCTCCTCTCAGCTGAAGCAAAGAAGAACAAAGAAAATCAAAGTCATTTGGCAAAAATTAGTCCAAAGATAAGATGGATCACGAGGACCTCAGCCTATATGACTCGAGACCAGAAGAACTAGATAGTGCCCAGCTACCAATGCCAACTGCTTGGAAAGGGATCAAATCTGGAGATCCTGGACAAAGTGGGAGGAAAAATGTGGAACAAAATTAAAAAAGACAAAAATGACCAGAATTACTGGTTGGAAAGAGACTTGTGGAACACCTAAGATTATGGACCTGGGTTACCCTTCGGGCCTAGAAATGGACTCACTTCCATGGATTGGCTCCCAGCCCAACAGCAGAAAGACCTACATACAGAACAACCACCCCAGCTCGATGCACCCACCTACTCTAGGCAGATGCACCCATTGGAGCAAGCAGCCATGGGACACCAGAAGGTTAGCACTCACACAGAGGGAAGACTGGACAGACAGGAATGCATGGATGAGAGGGGCACAGGGAGGGGGTGGTCATGGGGAGGACAGTTTTTTACAGGTGGGGACGGTAATTGGGGCAATGAAACCAGATGCACATGAACTGCTGAATGTAAAACAAGTATGCTATGTACATTTACACTCAAAGCACAATAATTTTTTTTCTTATTAAAAACAAAACAAAACAAGAAATGCCTTCCTTATTCCCAAGGATAATCCAAATGATGTAGAACTTTCCACAAGTGGTGTTATTACTGCAACTGACAAAGTGCCAACGTTGTCCAACTCTTCTTTATCGTGGAATAAATGTTCATGATTTGTGAATTTTTTATGTTCTTGATTGAGAATATCTGGATTCTCTTCCCTGTGTATGAGATAGATATCAGTGGTCCTGAGTGCCCATAAACTGGGCATGATGACCCATATGCATAGCAATGTATTATGAATTTTATCAACTTTAATTCAGAAGTTGAAAAAATATTCAAGTATGTGATTTCAATACAAAACTTGGAAAATGAGTCAAACAATGGAAAACAATTTTGCCATTGCTTGAATGATTTTTTTATTTATATTGTTTTATGATGATAATGAAGTATTAAAATAATTAATAAATGTTGAGAAACATATATAACTGCAACCTAAGGAAATCATGATATCTGAAAATGTAATGATTTTCTTTCTGGAAGTTATGGTATATTTAACATTTTGGCACTCTTGGCATTCTTCTTTGTTGTAATGGTACAAGAATGTATCTTCATAAGCTCATAATATTATATGAAGAGCACATTAAATCTCTAACACATTTTATTTATTCCAATATAATCAATACATCGTTTGTTTTAACAATGACAGGTGTCAAACAAAATACGAATTATTTTAGGTATATTACTATGGTCTAATAAATGATAGAAACTAGAATCAAACTACAAAACTTGGGTACATGGTGAGTAAGAAAAGAAGGAATGTTTCATTTCCACTGTGTTGAAAATTCCTAAAAATATACTGCAAGTTAACAGCAAAAAAGAAACTGCCTTAGCAACATTGGTGTAAATCATATTTGAAATGCCAGCAAAAAAAAAAAATATTCAATATACTACACATCAATTAAATTTCTACTAAATGCACAGAAAAGAATAATCTAGGATTAACTAATCTCCTTGTCTTTCAAAGTCTTTTTTATACAAAGACTAGAACATTAATGAAATGCTTATATACTTCCAAGATTGTAGGCATCTTTAACGCACTGGACAGGTGCAATGTAAGCGTGTTATGTGTAGGATGGCAATGAACCTGGACTGCAAGTATGAGTAAGATGTGTGACTAACAAGTCAAGAGCTGTCACCAAGCTCAGGCCTGAATGGAAGGCTGCTGGCAGTCAGGTCACAAATCCCCATTACCAAGGATGACTCTTGGCAGCTCTCTTCTAAGAAAGGCTGTTTTTAACAGGAAATATCAACCATGCATATAATATGTCAGCTAAACTAGCTCCAAAGATTCATAAGAAAATAATTATTTCGCTTTGTTCTTTTTTTTGAGGGTGGAAGGGGGTAAAAACAATAGTATTGGGTAGGTAAAATGGGGCATTATATAACAGAAACATAGAGATAAAAATAATAATTACTATATTTAAATTATTAATAAATACACAATACTGAGCCCTGATGGTGCAATAGTCAGGCACCTAGGTGCAAACCCAATGGTTTGCAGTTCTAATCCACCCAGCAGCTCCATGGGAAGAAGATCTGGCAATCTGTTCCCATAATTATTACAACCCAGAAAACCATATGGGGTAGTGCTACCCTGTCACACAGGGTCACAATGAGTCGAAAATTGACTCAGTGGCACCTAACAACAATAATACATTATTTATTATGAACCACAATAGAGCAGAACAAACTTTCCAGCCCCTAAATTTTTACTGAGCACTTTCCAACTACCCAGCACTGTATTAAGTGCTTTAGGTCTATGCTGTCCAATATGGACAGCATAGACCTAAAGACACGTGGCCACTGAGCACTTGAAATGTGGCCTGTGCACAGAGGAACTTAATTTTTAATCTTATTTAATTTAAACCTAAATTTAAAAACATAAACCCTTTTATCACTGGGAACCTTTTAAGTATGTCTGAAGCAACTTGGGGATGTGTATCTACCTCTTCCAATCATGAACTTCAGAAAATCTAAATCTAGATCAAGTGGTTGTGATGAAAACTCAGCATCAGAATTGAGATATGCCATAAGTATAAAATATACATGGGTATTGTATTAAAACAAGAAGAATGTAAAAATTCTTGTTAGTAACTTTGTATCAGTCACATGTTGAAATGATAATGTTTTTATACACTGGGTTAAATAAAATATATTATTAAAATTCATTGATTTCTTTTCATTATTTTTACTGCAGCTACCCAGAAAATCTGAACTTACTTATGTAGCTCTAATGAAGGCAGTGGTGGTTCAGTGGTAGAATTCTCCCATTAGACCATAGTCTAATTCCATAGCAATGCACCTCATGTACAGCCACCATCCATCCCTCAGTGGAGGCTTCCATGTTGCTATGATGCTATACAGGTTTGGCAGAGCTTCCAGACTAAGATGGACTAGGAAGAAAGGCCTGATGATCTACTTCCAACATTCAGCTTATGAAAACCCTATGGATCACGATGGTCCACTCTACAAGTGATCACAGACAGCATTTTGTTCTGTTGTGCATGGAGTCCTCATGGGTGAGGGGTCATCTCAATGGCAGACAACAATGTGGTTCCTATTCTATTTCTATTTGACAACACCATCTTAGGTGAATTATTCCACTAAGCCTTCACAAAAACTCTGCAAGACTAGGTACTATTACCTCCATTTCATAGATGAGGCCACCGGGAACTAAACATGTGCCCAGGGTCACCCAGTTAAGTATTGAAGCCAGGCTAATCCTAAATTTTCAACAGGGGCGCTGATTATGTCCACATCTCAAGCATAATGAGGGAATATCAGTTGCAATTTATGGGAATTTGGCATTCAAATTATAACTTACTACAGTGTTTGGATACCAAGGTTACCAGTCTAAAGTCATAAGGTTTAGTGCTTCTTATAAATTCGATCTTTTAAGATTAACCTGGCTGTCGTATCCATCACCAAACATTTAACATGCAAGAAGACCAAAGGCCATTACCGAAGCCTGTCTCGCCAGACGAAGCATTCAAATTAAATTCCATCAAATCACCCTGAGTCAATATACTTTGACAAGCACCTCACATTCGGAATCTCCAGAGCCTGGATTTTTTAAAATTTGTTCCTCCTTTCTCTTGATCAAGAGACAAAAGAAAGCTTAGTAAAATGCTGAATGTGGTAAAAGAAAATACAACAAAGTTAGTAGGAGATTATGGATGGTCCTTCAAAATTTGTAAAAACACAAAAACAAAAGGGCATATTTGCATTCTCGCACAATATTGCTTTTGTTTAGCAGCCACATCCCAGTCTTGAAACGTGTTGGTAATAAATCAGCAGGCATTATTTTAAATCAACTGGTTTTATGAAATAAGCCAAGAGTTGAAAGAGGCAGGACTAATTACCAACATTCCTTGATGAATTACTTAGCAGCGTGTGCTAAGTCAATGTGCGTCTATGTCTTGATCCCCAATTTTATCCCGTACTTATTTCCCAGGAGGTAAAAGGAACATGTGGCTAATTAAGGCACAGATCTCCACTGCCAGAATTACTCAAGGTAAGATTTCTTTCAAGAAAAGAAAGGGCTCTTTGCCTGGTACTTATTAATCTAATTTTTACTACTTCACTAGAAAAACAGAGCTAATCTTGTCACCTTTAGGCAGTCTGAACCACCATGCAGTTCTCAGAAAAAAATGTTACATATTTGTAATTTAGCCAATAAGAATTTCTTAAGCCCTTCCTAACTGGCAGGAATGCCTCTGGTTTGTCGCTTCTAATTAAGTCTCAACAAAATTTCCAGCCCCTAAATTTTTAATTATATAAAATCAGGGCCAACAGGGGAGATATGACAAAGCTAGGCCCTGGAAGTAAGGTAGTAGAAATCTGAATTTTGCTTTTCAAATTTAGGCTTCTTAACTACTTTTTAAAAATTATTCACAATCTGGTGAATGAAAACCTTTTGTTCCTTTTTAATTTTCAAAATCCTTATACCTTGCTATCGTTCCTCTTAAAAAGACCAGCAGAGTTATATAATGTGCATAAATCTAATAAACTCACCTGACAGAGGAATTAATGCTCCTCAAAAAGTTGCAGGTGAACAGAACTTTTCTAAGACTCTTAAATAAAACGCATCAGAGACATCTAATTTAAATACATAAAAATGCATGCATATGCTCTCCTAGAAAAAATAACAATGCACCCACTCCACACTTACTGTCAGGTTAAGTTCCAAAGACCAAGTTATTAGGCAAAAATTGGTGTTACGCAGAAATGGAGAATGACTACATCATTATGTAACTGCCAAATTATATCATTATATAACTGCCAAACCACTGAGTATCATGCCCAGCTAAGTTGCCTCATAACCTGAACCATCACAGGCAGCATTACTCTCAATTAGCACCTCGGTGCACATTATTGCCAGACGTATGCCATTAATGCGTAAAATAGCCAGATTTTTTTTACTATTGTCATAAATGCAAAATGTCAGATAATGTGATAGTCAATAAATAAAGAGCAGGTGTACTAATAAAACCTTTGACCACTACGACCTCCAATCCTAATACCCATTCCAGAGTAACCACTAGGAACAGTTTAGTGTAGATTTACCTAGACCCTTTTCTAGAAAATTATCTACTTTTTGAAAAAAGGCACTAAAACAAATCTTTTTCTAAGATCATTCTATACATTAAATAACAGCCTCTGACTATATCTGTTTTATATGCTCCAATTTTAATTCATCTCATTTTCTCAAATTCATATATTAAGAAGCAAAAGCATCTAACTTTATAAACAAGGTCTGAAAGATTGGTATATTGTTGGAAGCTTAATTTTCCTTAAAGTTCAGGCTGATATTCAAAGAAGTCAATAAAAAGAGACACATTCAGGGCAAGAGCTAATATTCTAGTACTTATTGCAGCTATAACCTTGAGCAAAGCCACTGTACTGATTTACATATTTAAAAATGCAGATCCCATCCATTTATTTTAGTAGGACAGTGTTAAAATTAGATTTTGCTTACCCATGTCCACAAATCTCTTTTGTTGACAGCAACCACTACCTACCTACAGAAGGTAGTCTATCAGGGAGTGGCCTTTCAAATCCAAATCCTTTCTTTAATTGTTAGGATTAAGTAGGTGATGCTGAGAAAGAGACTTATGATATTTTCACACAGAAATATAAGATTTATTACAGTTGATGTCCATTTAAAAGCAAATAGAAAAACGACATAAAATGCATGAAATTCCAGTTTTAAATGCTGAAATAGAACACAAGCTATGATACTGCATGCAGTGGGGAGAAAAACTAAAGAATGTAATCTAATTTCAGGAGAAAATTCCTATTAAGATATATGTGTGGGTCTATCAAATTGAGTATTTCAAAAATAATTAAAAATCATACAAATACATTATCAAAATACATAGACCTTGCACACATATGAAATTGTGATTGCCTGGGCCTTCAGAATTCTTAACATATAAAGTGGGTTATAATTTTTGTCTGTTGTAAGAGAGTCTCTGACTTTAGTGATCGCTGACCAGTAAGCATGCTGCTGCTGCTGCTGCTGTTGCGTGCCATCAAGTCGGTTCTGACTCACAGTGATCCTACAGGACAGAGAACTACCCCATGGGTTTCCAAGGCTACGGGAGCTCTAGTAGCGTAGTGCCTAAGACACCTGACTGCTAACCAGAAAGCTGGCAGTTCAAACCCACCAGCCACTCTTCAGAAGGAAGGCTGGGCAATCTCTTCCATAGTGATATCACCTCAGAAACCCAAGGAGGGGTCGCTATGAGTCGGGTCTGTCTCGATAGCACATAACAACAATCTGTATGGAAGCAGACCTTCACATCTTTCTCCTTCGGAGCAGCTGGTAGATTTAATCCACTGACCTTTTGGTTGGCAGCTAAGCACTTATCCACTACGTTACCAAGTCTCCTTCCAGTATCAAAACATAACTACAACTAAGCCATAAATTACCCCCGTGGTCAATCAGGCCATACAGTCTTTCTTATACATTTAAAACACATTCAGTTCTTTCCTCTGCCATACAGTACAGATTCATGGGGAGACGTTAATCATTCACTATGGAAGGGCAATAGTAGTAATTTTCAAATGCTTAACATCATGGGTCTTTCTGTAAAGGCTGTGAAACTCCTCCAGTTTCTCTTTGACTTCTCACATTGTTCTAATATATGCTGTTCCCAGTGATTCTTTAGGAAGGTTTAGGTCCTTAAGATCTATAGTAAATATGAGAAGCAACAAGGTGCACAGTTAGAGGTAGACAAGGTAGGATGTGGAGCCTGAGTTATCTAGGCCAAGGACAATTTATGCTTCACTTTCCCCATGTGGAAAATGGGGTTTCTCTACCTAGCCCATAGAAATGCTAGAGGGATTAAATGATACCACCTAATATATCCAGTAATCACTGTCCATAAAGTCAAACCTTACCTTTCTTCCTCCACATTGCTTTAGGCAGAACCACATTTACAGCGTGAATTGCTACCAAAGTTTTAAGCTATGGCTTGAAGTGTGGTGATAAACATTTATTACAGTCCCCACACTGCCATGTCCTTTGAGAGACTGAGCACTACCACGTCTCACTCCTAAAGCTCCTCAGGTCATTCCTCTAGAAGAGGTGCCACCACCAGTGGTTAGGACATGTGGGCTGTGGAGTCCGAGTGGGTGCAAACCCTGGCTACACATCTCTTACTGTGTGACTTCAGGTGAGTTACTTAACCTCTTTGCCTTACTCTTACATCTGTAAAATGGGGATACTAATAACTATCTCACAGACCTACTGTGTGATTAAATTAGTCAATATAAGTAAAGCCCTTACCCCAGTGCTGGCACATACTAACTACTACAATAGCAGTTCTCCCAGGAGAATTATAGAGTAGCCAAAATCTATAGGAGCCTTGGTAAATGTTCTTTAAACACAACATAAAGAAGGGAGGTAGGGAAAAATGCCGATTACTCTAAGCAAGTATTTATCAACCCGTTTTTCATCATCACCACCACCACTACCCCCAAGGAATCTTTTAGACTTTTTTCCCCCTAATCATTTCTCCCTCATTCTTTATCTCCATGAAATTTTAACAGCACAGATACACTGTGTATCTGTTTATGTACCTATATGTACATAAG
>NW_006921736.1:5171124-5188938 GCF_000298275.1 Orycteropus afer afer | reverse complement strand
TCTTTACAGGAGTAGACCGAATGGTCTTTTCCTGCAGAGCCACTGGGTGGATTGGAACTGGCAACCTTTTGGTTCGCAGCCAAGTACTTACCTATTTGCACCACCAGGGCTCCTCATTTATGCCCTTAGAGGGCCACAAACCATTTTAATCTCTAAGATTTCTTTGCATCCAAAGAACAAATTTTTGCCCCCTTTAGAACCATACCATCTCTGTTGACAACGTGTCTCAGCACATTAGTAAGAAAGTATTATTCAGAGCTAGAAAATACTAGGTCCACTCTGATTTTTGGCACTTTCTCCTAGGCTCCATACCTTAATATTCTCCACCTCCAGTTGCTGTTGGTGGTGGTAGTTGCTGTCAAGTGGACTACAACTCACAGCAACCCCATGTGTGCAGAGTAGAACTGCTCCACAGGGTTGTCAAGGCTGTGACCTTTTGGAAGCAGCTCATCAGGCCCATCTTCCAAAGTACCTCTGGGTGGGTTTGAACTGCTACTGTTCAACTAGTGATTGAGTGCTTAACTATGTGCGCCACCTCCAGAGAAGTCCATATATGACAGGGGAGTATATTTCTTACTGTGGCTTCCTTTAACAGCAGAAAAGAAGAGTTGGCCCCTCTCATATAAACCCACAAGGTGACTTCAATGACTGCAAACTGGATCATATAGAAAATGTTCAAAGGCCTTCAAACTCAAAAAGAAGGTGCGTGGTTCAGGTGTCCACTGACACAGCTGGTCCTAGCCACAGCCTGACAAAATCAATCCAGCTTCTATTAGCGAACCAAAATGGTCTTGTGGTCATGGAGGCAGAAATCATTTTCATGTTGTGCTGGTATTACCAAGTTAACATGTGATTAATGCTTATGTGTCTTTTTTTTTTCCAGAAAAGTGGAATTAATTCATAAGCTTAACTATATAAATGTTGAATACTTTATTTGAGATAGTTGCTGCCCATGGGTCTGCCCTTTCAAGTGAACCAGATCTAAAAATTTGAGCAAAGATGACTTTCTTCAGCAGCACTTAATTACTAGTAACTAAGAGTCACACATTTGAAAAACCATGCAGATAGCACAAGATCAGGTAGCCCATACTGTTATACACAAGGCTGTCATAAGTCAGACCCAACTCAATGACAACAACCACAGCAGGTACTAAAATCACCACCATCTGTCAGTTTGTCATACTGTCGTGGCTTGTGTGTTGCTGTGATGCTGGAAGCCATGCCACTGATATTTCAAATATAAGCAGGGTCACCCTTGGTGGACAAGTTTCAGCAGAGCTTTCAGACTAAGACAAACTAGGAAGAAATGCTTGGTAATCCGTTTCCCAAAATTAGTCAATGAAAACCCTATGGATCACAGCAGAATACTATCCAATATAGTGCTGGAAGATGAACCCCCCTAGGTTGGAAGGCACTCAAAAATACACAGTTGCTGCAACAATGGACTTGAGCTGACCAATGATCATGAAGATGGTGCAGGACTTGACAACATTTCACTCTGTTAAGTATAAGGTTGCCATGAGTCAGAGTAAACTCAAAGACAACCAGGAACACCAGTAGGAAGCAGCACAGATAGTCAAATCCAAAGTTAATCAATAATCATTTAGTAAAATATCTGTACTATGTTGTTGTTGTTGTTGTTGTTATTTGCCTTTGAGTCAGACCTGACTCATAGCGACCCCTCCTTGGGTTTCCGAGGCAGTATCACTATGGAAGTAGATTGCCCAACCTTCCTCTTGTACTATGTAACCTGTGTAAATTTCATCTGACCAGTACCTGTTCGTGTAGCCAAAACAGGTAAGGAGGTCAGGGAACAGCCCCCAGGCAGCAGCGAGCAGTGGCAGACAGGGCTGGAGGCCAGAACAGGTAACGAGGGCAGGGGACAGCCTCCAGGGGTCAGGGAGCAGAAGAAAACAGGGCTGGCAGGAACAGGTAGGGGGAAGAGGCCATCCACTTCTGAAAGAATTGGCCAATGAAAACCTTATGAATAGTAGTGAAAACTGTCTGATATATTACTGGAAAATTTCATGACTAGCCCTGAAACAGTCCAATACAGTGCTGGAAGATGAGCCCCTCAAGTCGGAAGGCACTCAAAATATGGCTGGGAAAGAGCTGCCTCATCAGAGTAGAGCCTACCTTAATGATATGGATAAAGTAGAGCTTTTGGGATGTCCATTTGCTGAAGTGGCACAATTCAATATGAGAAGAAACAGCTGCAAAAATCCATTGATAATCGAATACGGAATGTACGAAGTATGAATCTAGGAAAATTGGAAGTAGTCAAAAATGAAACGGAACGCACAAAGATTGATATCCTAGGCATTAGTGAGCTGAAATGGACCGGTTTGGGTCCTTTTGAATCAGATAACCATATGATCTACTATGCCAGAAATGACAAATTGAAGAGGAATGGCATGGCATTCATCATCACAAAGAATGTTTCAAGATCTATCCTGAAGTACAATGCTATCTGTGACAGAATAATATCCATACGCCTACAAGGAAAGCCAGTTAACACTACTATAATTCAAATTTACGCATCAATCACCAAAGCCAAAGATGAGGAAATTGAAGACTTTTAGCAACTTCTGCAGTCTGAAATTGACCAAGCATGCAATCAAGATGTGCTGATTATCACTGGTGACTGGAATGGAAAAGTTGGAAACAAGAAGAATCACCGGTAGTTGGAAAATTTGGCCTTGGAGACAGAAATAATGCTGGAGATCAAGTGACAGACTTTTGCAAGACCAACGACTTATACATTGCAAATACCTTTGTGAACAACACAAACAATGACTATACATGTGGATTTCACCAGATGGAGTACACAGGAATCAGACTGACTAAATTTGTAGCAAGAGGCAATGGAAAAGCTCAATTATCTTAAGCCAAAACAAAGCCAAGAGCTGAATGTGGAACAGACCATCAACTGCTCATATGCAAATTCAAGTTGAAGTTAAGACAATTAAAACAAGTCCATAAGAGCCAAAATATGATCTTGATTATATCCCTCCTGAATTTAGAGACCACCTAAAGAATAGATTTGATGTATTGAACACCAATGACTGAAAACCAGAGGAATTGTGGGATGACATTAAGAACATCATCCATGAAGAAAGCAAAAGGTCGTTAAAAAGACAAGAAAGGAAGAAAAGACCAAAATGGATGTCAGAAGACATTTTGAAATTTGCCCCTGAACAGAGAGTAGCTAAAGCAAAGGGAAGAAATGACAAGATAAAAGAGCTAAACAGAAGATTTCAAAGAGCAGCTTGAGAAGACAAAAGTCAATTATTTAAATGAAATGTTCAAAGACATGGAGTTGCAAGCCAAAAGGGAAGAACACACTTGGCATTTCTCAAGCTGAAAGAACTGAAGAGAAAACGTAAGCCTTGGCTTGCAATATTTGAAAGATTCTATGGGCAATATATTGAATGATGCAAGAAACACCAAAAGAAGATGGAAGGAATACACAGAGTCACTGTACCAAAAAGAAATGGTTGATGTTCATCCATTTCAGGAGGTGGCATATGATCAAGAACCAACAGCATTGAAGGAAGAAGTCAAAGCTGCACTGAGGGAGATGGCGAAAAACAAGGCTCCAGGAATTGACAGAACACCCATTGAGATGTTTCAACAAACAGATGCCCTGCTGGTGGCACTCACTTGGCTATGCTAAGAGATTTGGAAGACAGCTGCCTGACCAAACTGACTGGAAAAGATACATATTTGTACTCATTCCAAAGAAAGGTGATCCCACAAAATGTGGAAATTATCAAACAATATCATTAATATTACATGCAAGTAAAATCTTACTGAAGATAATTCAAAAACGGTTATAGCAGTATATTGACAGAGAACTTCCAGAAATGCAAGCTGGATTCAGAAGAGGACATGGAACGAGGGATATTGTTGCTGATGTCAGATGGATCTTGGCTCAAAGCAAATAACACCAGAAAGATGTTTACTTGTTTATTGAGTATGCAAAGCATTCAATTGTGTGGATCATAACAAATTATGGATAACATTGAGACGAACGGGAATTCTAGAACACTTAACTGTACTCATGAGGAACCTGCACATAGACCTGTCATTCGAACAGAAAAAAGGGACACTGCATGGTTTAAAATCAAGAGGAAGTGTGTCAGCATTGTATCTTTTCACCATACTCATTCAATCTATATGCTGAACAAATAATCCGGGAAGCTGAACTATATAAAGAAGAACATGGCATCAGGATTGGAGGAAGACTCATTAACAACCTATTTTATGCAGACAATGCAATTTTGCTCACTGAAAATGAGGATGACTTGAAACACTTCATGATGAAGACTGAAGACTATAGTCTGCAGTATGGACTACACCTCAACACAGAGAAAACAAAAATCCTCATAATAGGACCAATAAGCAGCATCATGATAAATGGAGAAAAGATTGAAGGTGTCAAAGACTTCATATTACTTGGTTCTACAATGAACACCAATGAAAGCAGCAGTCAGGATATCAGATGTCATATAGCGCTGGGCAAATCTGCTGCAAAGGACCTCTTCCAAGCACAGAAGAGCAGATGTTTCCCTGAAGACTAAGGCACGCCTGACATAAGCCATGGTATTTTCAATTGCCTTATATATGCATGTGAGAGCTGGACAATGAAAAAGGAAGACTGAAGAAGAGTCGGTACTTGTGAGTTGTGGTGTTGGCAAAGAATGCTGAAAGTACCGTGGACAGCTAAAAGAACTAACATATCTGTCCTGGAAGAAGTGCAGCCAGAATGTTCCTTGAAAGTGAGAATGGCTAAACTTCATCTCACCTAGCTTGGTCATGGTGTCGGAAGGGACCAATCCCTGGAGAAGGCTATCATGCTTGGCAAAGTGGAGGGACAATGAAAAAGGGGAAGGCCCTCCACAAGATGGATTGACAGTGGCTGCAACTATGGGTTCAAGTATAGCAGGGATCATGGGGCTGGCACAGGACCAGGGAGTGTTTCTTTCTGCTGGACATGAAGTCACTATGAGTTGGAGATGACTCGACAGTACCTAACAACAACAACAATACAAATCTTCATGGAGCACCTCCTGTGCCAGTGCTGAGATGACCAAATCCTTACGCAGAATGTATTCATGAAGTCATGTGGGAATCAAAAGGGCTGCCAGTCAATGCCTATGAAGCTAATGCACCCATGTGCCATCGGAACAACCAAATTACTTTTCAAAATAAAGTGCGTTATCCCCATTCTGTCTAGGAAGAGTGGAGTTCAAAGCAGCAGTCTCAAAAGTAGAAATCCAAAGGAAGAAAAAATTATCTTTCTTCTGTTCCTTTGCAAATGTGAACTAAGAGGAATAGAGGGTTTATGCCTACCTGATTGAAACTGCAGGGGATAGTTCGTCAAATTTCACTCAAACAAGAAGCAACTACTGGGTTGGAAAACAGATACAGTCAGGAAGGCTGCATCTTAAACTGATAACAGCAGTTATGTCTGGGGAACAAATCTGAGAGGAGGGAGTGGTAAGGAGGGAGAGTTTCACATGGGATTTTTCTTCTGTACTGTATAAATATGTTCCAAGACAGTATTTTCTATAATTCAAGACACTATTAAAATGGGTTGTGAAGAGACAGAAAATTACTTTATGTGTGACACTGAATACAACAAAGTGCTACTTCTAGGAGGATTCGTAGACCCTGCAGGGAAATGAGTTCCCTAGCACGATGAACAGATTGTTATGGAACCTGGGAACCAAGTCCCGTTTCCCCATAGAACAAGGGAACAAGGATGTGGCCGTGAAGATACCCAGCTTTTTTTTTTTTAAGATAGATACCTAGTTTGATTCAAAGGAGCTCTGGTAGCGTAGTGCCTAAGGCACCTGACTGCTAACCAGAAGGCTGGCAGTTCAAACCCACCAGCCACTCCTCGGAAGGACATTTGGGCAATCTACTTCTGTACTGATACCACCTCGGAAACCCAAGGAGGGGTCGCTATGAGTCGGGTCTGACTTGATGACAAACAACAACAACAACAAAAGTTTGATTCAAAACAAAAACAATACCCACTGATACCAAGTCAATTCCAACTCATAGTGTGGCCTATTGGACAGAACAGAGCAGCTCCGTCAGGTTTTCAAGGCTATAAATCTTTAAGGAAGCAGACTGCCACATCTTTCTCCCACAGAGCAGCTGGTGAGTTCAAATCCCCAACCTTGTGGTTAGCAGTCAAATGCCTTAACAACTACTAGAGCTCCTTTTAAAAACAAAAGGACACGTATATGCATCAACAGTCCCTGAAATTGTTTAAGTCACACTACTGGTGACATAAGTATATAATGGCCCATGTATGAATGAACTACAGTATTATAAGAATTCTTAAACATGGCCGGTCCTTGTCTTACATGGTCAGTATCTCTGGCTATGGATCCAAGAGATGCTGCATCTGTGTCTGTCTCTGGCAGCCACCACAATGGTAACAAGATTGTTGTGCTGTTGGGTGCTGTCGAGTTGATTCTGACTCACAATGACCCCATGTGACAGAGCAGAATTGACCCATGGGTTTTCTAGGCTGTCATCTTTACAGGAGCAGATCACCAGGTCTTTCTCCCTTGGAGCCACTTGGGTGCATGTGAACTGCCAAATTTTTGGTTAGCAGTCAAGCACTTAACCATTGTACCACCAAGGTATCCCTGGCTAAATAAATCAGGAACAAATTCTAGATGAATAGGGATTTCAGAGCAGTCCCTTCTGCCTCCACGCCCACTTGTAACTCAACACATCTTTTTCTAATGTTTCTATATTTTAACTAAAAATAATTCACATCTTGAATTCAACCCCAGGTAGCTTTCATAAATTACAGAGAAAGGCCAGTAATTCAGCATCTGCCCTTTCTTTCACTTGTGAAATATCATGGAATCTTGGGAGTAAAACAGGGTTTCAAGGAAGCAGGATGTCTGTCCAACTCACTAGGATCTCTGTTCTAATGAGATGCAATATTAATGAGACAGCCACCAAATGAAAGCCAACGGTAAATTTGGTTTACAGTGTAGAGGGCCCTGACAAAACGTATTTCTGTATTTGATGAACATCAAACATCATTTCTAAATGCAGAGCAATTTGGATTATCTGAGGTGTTCCAGGGGAAAAAAAAAAAATAAAATAAATTCCTTCAAACTAGTTAAAATAAAAAATCCTAAAGCAACCACAAAAAATTTTCTTTTAAATTCATACAACCTTTCACCAAAGTAGAACAGAATAATTCCATGTATTATCTGTTCAGAGAGAACACCGTGCTTTTAAATTTTTAATTCCTAAGATGTAAAGAAGGAAGGAAAGGAGAGGAGGAGGGAGGGAAGAAGGAAGAGAGAAGGGGAGGCGTGAAGGAAATATGGAAACATGGATAGATGGACAGACAGAAGGACAGATGTAAAAAAGGGTGGGAGGGAGGGGAGAGAGAAATCCTTCACAATGTCCCAAAAATTTCTGAACAAAGAAATATTTTCAAACTCTACACTAAAGTTTTCAAGCTATAAATTGCCAGGTCCAAGTTGGAGGTGGGATGAGGAGAGAAAAATCCTAGTGAACTTGTTTGTCCAAATTCAGAATAACTGGGCACCTTTATAATCAAACTTAGAGAAAGGAGAGAGTGAAGAGAGATGCTTAAGGAGTGTTCTTAAGACAATGTGGTGGTGCCACAAGCTTCTTTAGCTATGAGACCTGACATGCGCCCTTAAGGTCTGTCCCTAGTTACTCTGCTTTTTTGTGAAATAAGATAAACCAAATTTCAAACCTCAGGTTCTATGCCTCATGTGCCAATGAAACACACTTGTGGAAGAAATCTCTTCCATTAATGGTTCTTAATGATTTTTTAAAAATTTATAATTTGAAACACAAGGTGTGTTCATTACTACCAAAAAAAAAAAAAGGATTATACATTCCAAATGTTGGTGCATTTATGGGAAAGAAGCATCCTTAAATGCTAATATCCAATAGGATATTGGTGTTCTTAAGAAACCTAAGGAGTATCTCTGATCTGTAAATATATACCAAAAGATAAATCATTCCGTATTGCTCAACAGGAAAATCAATAATAGGAATAAATACATAAATTAATAAAATAAATAACAGAACAGAGAAACATACAGACAAAAATGGGAATTATTCAAACCATTTAACACAGATTTTAATTTTAATCATGTTCAAAGTAACATCTATTTAAATACCAAAAAACATTTAGAAATGGCATGCATTTTTAAGATGATATGGAAATAATGTTGCAACCCATTGAGTATGGGAAGTTTCCCATCAAAGAATGCAATTGCCTCGATAGGAATATTGGTTTTAATTAATATGCTTTAATGTAATATCAAATACTACTTTCTATTTGTACCTAAGGAGCTCTGGTGGCATAGTGCCTAAGGCATGTGACTGCTAACCCACCAGCCACTTCTCGAAAGGAAGGTTTGGCAATCTACTTCCATAGTGATACTGCCTCAGAAACTCAAGGAAGGATCAGTACGAGTCAGAACCTAAACCATTTGTACCTAAGCCACTACTAGAAAAAATTCTTGTCATTTCTTTTAAAATACGACCTTCAAACTAAAAACATAGACCATTATGATGAATAGAACAGACATTTCTCTCAACATCTTATTATTTAATTCACACAACTTTACACAACTTAAGATATACGTAAAACAAATATGATTCCTATGAACACCAGGCAAGTCAAATCAATAGTGATTGTCAATTTTCACCTATGCAGAATGGAAAGAATTAATGTATAATATATTCCAGAGAGAACACCTTGCCTTTATTTAATGCAGGGAGGGAAGGGGAAGAGTAAAACATTCATTAATTGTGGCAATATCCAGAACTTCAGTTATATCACAGGAAAAGTTTATCCTAATTCTTTGGGACTTTTTCTGGCCTAACAGATTTTGCAGCTGGTTTTTCTACCAGAGTTTCAATATTTCATCAGTACATTTTAAAAGTCTTTACAAATTTAAAAGTGACTTCAAATTTGTTTTTAAATAACCTTTTTCCTCCTTCCTGGTATGGCTCATATATTGCTTCCCAATTAGAACACATCAACACCCTCTTTGCTTAAACAGCAAACTTTAAATGGTAGGAGACATTTTTTTCTTGTGCATAGGAATGAATACAAGGGCCAACAATGAATCACCAATGCATTAAGTTCAAATTGTTTAACAAGTGGCACTTGGGACTCTTCAGATCAAATCAGTTAGGCAAATAGTTTTATTTTAAAAATAGAAAAAAAATCACAAAAGGATATTTTAAAAATAGAAAAAAATCACAATCCCTTTCTTTCCGCTAACTTTCCTTGCACCACTCTTACATAAAAGAGTTAGAATGTTTATCTTTAAACAAGGAGTATCTCTCTATGGGATGTTGGAGGGCACATGTGTGAGATGGAATTCTATTCTTAGACTTGTTACAACTTTTCCTGTAATTAGGAAGCTATATGCCCCTGATAGAATGATGCTAACAAGCTCCTGCAGTTTCAACTCTGGCAAGAAATCTAGGAGACAACTCACTTCAGCAAAAGGGTAATAATGCTGGCTGGTTATTAAAGCAGGAACCTCTTCTACAGTTTTATATCTGAAGAAACTTTTCTGAAAGAGTTAGGTTCTATAGCCAAGACTACATACAGTGGGAGGGGGGAGGCCATGGAATATATTCAGAAAGATATATATAACAACAACAAAAAAAAGATATATATACAAGTTCTTGGAAGAGGTCTGTTTCAGGATAACTTTGACATATTGAAACTTTCCCAAAGAAAGATGGAAGGATGTCATTATAGCAAATACCTATTCCAACCTGATATTTCTCATAGAACATTGATACTCTTCTACTATTTGAGGGTTACTATTGAATTTACAGTTAGTTTGCATCCTTCTTATAATAAGTAAATAAATATAACCAAAGCTATGTAGGAACCAATGGGGTTGGGGTTTATAAAATATGATTTAGATGAGTCGATATAAGCAAGTACACATTTAGGAAAAGAAATCCAAAAAACAAATAAAATCCAGTGCTGTCGAGTTGATTCTGACTCATAGCGACCCTGTATGATGGAGCAGAACTGCCCCCATAGGGTTTTCAAGGCCCTAAGTCTTTACGGAAGCAGATTGCCTCAAATTTCTCGCACAAAGTGGTTTTGGGTTCCAACCGCCAACCTCTTGGTTAGTAGCCGAGCACTTCAACTATTGTGCCATCAGGGCTTCTTCAGATAAATAAAACACCTGGAAAATGGAAAATGTTTGGAGAAGGAGGCTTCATTCAACTGACAAGAGCGATACTCACGTACCTTAAGGACTTCCATCGGCACCTGGGTGGGAGAGGGAAGGGTGCTAGGCACACTGACGTTTATGGCTGGTGTCTGACTCACGGGCACTCTCTGTTGCATGAACTGGGCCGCCTGCAGCTTCTGCTGCTGCTCCCTGCGCTCCTGCTCCTGCATCTGCTCACGCATGAGTTGCTGGCGTAGCAAGATGCGTGATGTCATGCTGGAGGAGCTTATTGGAGGCTTGGAGGCCCCAGGATGCTCCGCAGAACTGCTGTAGGAAAACCAAAGGACATACAATGCTTAATTTCCTAACGAGACACTTAAGTTTGCATCCTGGAGTATCCTAAATTGCACCAAACTATGAAATGAGCCTGCGCAAGTATAATCAAGTCACACAAAGGTACTCCACATAATTGAAAATCAAGAAGTTGATAGGATTTAAGTTATTAGTAGTTTAATTATAATAAGTCAGCTTGATTACATTTAGGCATTTTTATCATGCAGCTTAATTTTTTTTTTTTTTATACTGAACACTACTCATCACCACCAAATATAGCACCACCATATGCAGTGCCAAGAAGCAATGTGTCTTAATAGCATCCAAATTTCCACATTTAAAAATAAATTGCTTGATGTTAATGATGGTGGAATGATTGGACAAGGACAGTGAGAAGGCTGCACAATTTGAAGAATGTAATCAGTGTCACTGAATTGCACACGTAGAAATGGTTGAGATGGCCTATGTTTTGTTACGTATATTTCGCCACAAAAAATTTACATAATAAATTGATTTTTTTTCTAAAAATGGAATCTAGCCAAATAACTCCTTCTACAAGTTACCTAAATTCCTTTAAAATGTCTAAGATGTTTATTAACAAGGCTAAGTGAGCTTGGTAAAGGAGAAAATTAAGATAAAGGAAGTAAAAAATTGTTAATGAAAAAAGCGTTTAGACCAGAAATATTAACACTGAACTCAATCTCAGTCTTTGGAAAAAGGGGTAATAGACAAGTTGGCTTGACAACCCAGCGCTACTGTGCCTGGTTTTCTTTGTACCACCTTTTCTTCTGATTCATTAGGCCACTACATACGCTCAGCAAGTTCCATATATACGAGTCCTACTCTGAATGGTACTCTAGATACTTATTCAACCCCCAAATTATATAAAATGCATAATCACTGTTTCTGTTTGATGCCACTGAGTTCATTAAGACTCATGGAGACCCCATGTGTGCAGAGTAGAATTGCTCTATAGTGTTTCCCAGGCTGTGACCCTTTGGAAGCAGATTGCCAGGCCTGCTTCAGAGGCTCCTATGGGTGGATTTGAACTGTGATCTTTTCAGTTGATAGTTGAGTGGTTTACCATTTGCACCACCCAGGACCTCCTACTTAAACACTAGTTCTGAGTTAAGAAGAAACAATAACATTATATTAAAATATAACCTTATAAAAATATAACCTTACATTAAATATGGTTTTTGATGGCTTATCTCACCAGCTCTATGACATTGAGTTATTAAATCTCTCTGTGCTGCAGTTACTATATCCAGAAAAGAGGGATAATAATACTTTGTTTTTTCTTAAGCTTTTTTATTTTGATATAATTGTAGATTTACATGCAATTTTAAGAAATAACACACAAAGATTCCATGTACCCTTCAACCAATTTCCACCAATAGTAACATCTTGCAAAACTACATTGCACTATCACAACCAGGCTATTGACACTGATAAGGTCAAGATACTGAACCGTTATCAATAGTTTTTTACTCACTGACTCATTCAAAAAGTGGGAGATGTTTTTAAATTTTTGTTGCATCATTTATATTGTAAAGCTTTACCTCTTAGGGATTTTGTGAGGATTAAATAAAATAAAGCCGATATGAACACTAGTATAATGAGCTTGCACAGTATTACTTCCACAAATGTTTGCTGTTGCTAATATTGTGTTACCGGGAAAATACAAATGTTTATTTCTAGCAACAACTTTTTAAACAAAAACATTTCTTTTTAGAGACAACAGTATAAGACCGTAACAGCTAGAATGAGGAAAAAAACAAAATATGAGAAATTATTTAGTCTTGAGTAAGCCACCTTTGAAGGAAATTATTTGTATTGCTAGCTTTCTTCCTTGAGCATAAATCCCCAGATGCTGATTTTACCTTCTACCAAAAGGCAAAATAAAACCTTTATATCATTTCACTATTTAAAAGGAACTCTTTAAAGATAAACTCATTGTCATCCAGTCAATTCCAACTCTTACTGACCCTATAAGAGCAGAGTAGAACTGTCCCATTGAGTTTCCAAGGCTGTAAATCCTTTATGAAAGCAGACTGCCTCATCTCTCTCCCTTGGAGTGGGTGTTGGGTTCAAACTACTCACCTTTTGGTTAGCAGCCAAATGTTTAACCACAGCACCACCAGAGCTCCTTAAAGATAGGAACCTTCAAGCTCAGCAAGTAACAGAATGGTGTAGAATGCTAATGGTGTAGAAATATTTGTGTTTTATCCTACAAATAGTTCCAGAAAAACTAAAACTTTTACTACTAGTTCATTTATTTTCAACAAAGGAAAATGGTTCATTAAATTTGATGTGTTCACACGATACCATCCAGCCACTAAAAATGGTATAGAAATTGACACGGATTTAAAAAAAAAAAAAGTTTGAAAAATAGTACTCTAGGTACAGACACAAAATAGTACTCTATGTACAATCGCATTTTAAAAAATGTTCACTATAAAAATAATATGACAATGTTTACAAGTCATTGCTAGTGTATATTGTTGTAATCCTTTGAGAAAATAACTTAGCAATATTATCAAAGAGCTAGAAAATTACACAATTTGATACAGAAATTCCATTAATGGACATTTTTCCTGAAAACTAATTCAAAATGTGGACATATTCACATTGTAGAACATTTACAAACTGTAAAATATTCTAACCAACTTAAATTTGCTCTGTGAGAATGACTAAGTTATGATTCATGAATTTGATCAAATCTTATCTTTTTTTAAGTTTTACAATTACAAGGGAAAATGGGAAGTGCATATAATAAGAGTAAATTAAAAAGTGACATTCAAAAGTGTATTTATACTCTAGTTAAAGTAAGTACACTGTGTGTATGTGTACACACACACAACTCACAGGGTATGTATAAAGATGGTTATGACTGTCAGAGTTGGAGTGGAATTACAGGTTAATTTATTTTTGTTTATTTATTTATTTTTTAAAATAAAATTAGTTTTATTTATCAAGACCATTTAACAAAGCCATCATATTATTCCTCCCAGTGGCTGAATATATGCCACTAGAAACTAACTTAAGAACATGAGGAAATGAGATGAGTAATCAGAAGCCACCATCTGGTTACAAGAAAGGAGACTGGTTCCATCACACACGGGACGCTGACAATACGAAAGAAAAGCAGTAATTGTATCTTGCACATTCCCTTGGAAGTCTTCTGTATCCCAGGTTTTTCCTTTACAGTTTCCTATACTTATAGTCAGAACATACACACAAATTGAACATTAATAACGTGCTTAATACTTTAATGCCATATATCCATCATCACAGTAAGAATACTTAGCCATTACCCAGAACAATTTATTCCCTTGGTGAGTTCACTTGATGCTACTAAAAGAGCATCAAACATACTTTCTTAAGCCAAGAAAAGAAGGGGAAGGGGGGCCTATTGAAAAATAAATAAATAAATAAGCTGTCATACTATTCAAAGTCTGTCAGGTTAAAACATTCCCAGAGAGCCTGATCCTTTTGATAAAAACAGGAGCAAAGCTTTGTGCTGCAGCAAATGCAGCTGTGGAATAATCGCACTAATTAGCTACTCCAGACAAGTAATTGGCTGTGATACTGGGGGGAAAAGTCCTTTCAATTAACAGTAAAGCATTCTTGAGACATTTTAAATTAAAATTGCAAGTTATCAACCACAGTGAGGCTTCAGACTTTAAAGTCGACAACAATGTATATCATTTTAAGTGTTTTCTGAAATATCCATCAGAAATATAAATATATAGACATTTATACAGTACAAGCATAAATAAACTGAAACCCCACTGAAGAAAATCTACCAGAGCCCAGCTAATTGACATTATTTTGATAAATCTTTCTTTTAAAAAAATGTGCAATGCTAGCATGGTAGTCACTTCACTGAACACACTCCCTGCAGGACATTTCCACGTTGTTAAAAGATGACTCCCAGATTCTCAGCTTTGCCCTCAATCTTTTAAACATCCTTTTCTCTTAGAAATAATTGAATCTGCAATTATCACCCCATAGGCAACTAAAAATGAAGATATCTACACTTCACGATGTTAACAAAGGACAAATCAGCACAATGTTTTAAACTCAAAATCGAGGTTCTACAACGTATATTTTCTTAAAATGATGACTAGATGTTGAAGCCACTAATGATAAGCAAGGAGAGTTGCTCAAATTTATTTAATTCTAAAAGCTAAATGAACTCATCCAGGGCCCTTGAAGCTCAATCTTCTCCTAATTAGATAATCCTAATTCTACTAGTCTGATTCCTTTTAATCAGATTATTTAAAGGTCATTTATTCAACAAACAGTGATAGAGTGTTTCCTCTGTACCAGGCGCTGGGAATACCTGGTTTCTAATCCCAAAGAGTTTAAAGCTCTGACCACATAATTTTTCTGAAATGCCTAAAATTAAGTCAATTATCTAGATTGTTTCATTATCTAGTTCCACAAAGTATGTGTGGATGTGGCCATAAAAACTGCCCATTTGAAAGCCAACTGAAGAAGAGGCATATGCCTTACCAGAATTTCCCAGAATCACTGAGCCAGATACACAACTCCTTTCAGAGCCAAGATCACCCAACAGCAACCCAAGGAGGATGTCATTAACTGGACCCAAGGCCGAGCTGGTTCAAGCCCTGCTGAGCAGCATGACCTTTACCAAGCCACTCAACCTCTCTGAGCCTCTGCAAAACCCACCCCCTAAGGCACTTGACTGCTAACCAGAAGGCTGTCAGTTCAAACTCACCAGCCACTCCTCGGAAGGAAGATGGGGCAATCTATTTCCATAGTGATACTGCCTCGGAAACCCAAGGAGGGGTCGCTTTGAGTCGGGTCCGACTCGATGGCACATAACAACAACAACAAGTGGAACGCAGAGACTGAATGAGCTAATGTTTACTAAGTTAGAGTGCTTAGCACAGAGGCTGGAACACAGTATATGAAAAATACCCACCACTGATGAGTCAATTCTGACTCATAACGACCTTATAGGGCAGAGGAGTACTACCCCACAGGGTTTACAAGGTTATATTTTTTAGGGAAGCAGACTACCTCATCTTTCACCTCCAGAGCAGTTGGTGGGTTTGAACCACCAATCTTTTGGTTAGTAGCCAAATGCATTAACCACTGCCCCATCAAAGCTCCCTATATGAACAGGAGGCAGCCACAAAATGTGAATTGAATTCATATCTCTATGGCTGATTTTACATTTTTCTCAATAATCTTCAAAGCCTTCCCCCTTCTCTATGATTGTACAGATAGGTAAACGTGCTCTGAATTATAAAATACATTCCTAAATTCAAATTTTAAATTCTATTGCTTTCATCCCACTTGAACACAGTAAAGCCTGTGATAGCTGGAACCTCTGTAAGGCAGAAACCTATCAGAGAAGGAAAATGAAAATATTTTCCACTAAATAGAAAGTGATAGAAAAGTGGTGACTGCACCCTATCAAAGGTGGAAGATTTGCAAGACCCAGAAAAACAAGGCAGTCCTGATGCGCTCTGGCTCTCACAAATTCAATGTATGTCAGAAATTCTATTAACTCCCATATGCTGGCATCCGAATGGCATCTTCTTGATCACCTCTCAACTTTGAAAGTGATGAATACATCCCTCTACTAGATCATATGAATCAGTCTTTGGTCTTAATACCACAGTCTGCCACGACACGATTCTGGTCATCAGTTGACACTTACATTCTAAGCCAAAGAAGGTATTAAATTTATCCTTGCTTTTCTTTTTTTCATTTCCTCAAAATTCAGCTTTACCAGTTACTAACCTGTGACCCAGGTCAAGGCAGTCAATTTCTTTGAGCTCTGGGTTTCCTCATTTATTAAAAAAAAAAAAGTTGGAATCAAGTCAATCTGACTCATGGCAACCCACAGTGTTAGAGCAGAACTCTGCCCATAGGGTTTTCAATGGCTGATTTTGCCAAAGTAGATTCACCAGGCCTTTCTTTCGGAGTGCCTCTGGGTAAACTCAAACACTCAACTTTAGGTCAGCAGCCAATCATGTTAACTGTACCACCTAAGGACTCCTTCCTTATTTATAAAGATCATTTAATATTATCTATACTTCTCAGTGTTCTGGTAAGGATTTTAATTTGCACAAGGTATAAACAGCTTAGCACAATGACTAGAACACAGTCCAATAAACTAAACATAGTTCAAAACACAGTGCTAAAAATAATACTAAGCCATGATACTAAATCTTTTTCATAGGAGGAAACAATTTTTGTATAAGCTTATATTGCTAGTTTCCACCTGCAGCACAGTGACTTGCCTAATATGGCCCTTTTAGCCATCATCCTCAATGTTGTGATGTAAAATAAATCCTAGTCTCCATGCCTGTTTAGGTTGGGATGTATCTTGAGTCCTGCCTTGCTGGAGGATGTGACTCAAGTCACCAATCTTAGCTTCCTTGAGGGTATATATGTCAATGTTCTGGGAAAGCTCTGTTCTTGTGTTTGGTTCATTATCATCTCACCCCTGGACTGGACACAACAGCCAGTCATCTGACCTCCAGTATTGGGTTCACCAGTCCCTGCAACCACACAAGTGAGGAGAATCCTCCAGACCTACCCACAGACTTGGGACTTGCCAGCGTCCCAACCTCTACCACCACATGACCTATTTCCTTGGCAGTTTGTGAGTTCTGTGAGATGTTACAGCAAAATATGGAACCCTAACACAGGAGGGAGGGTACTGAGGGGAGGAGGAGGAAGGGTTGATATTAGAGATGATGGACTGGCACATCAGTTTGGAAAAGTTGGACATTTGGGGTATCTTTAACCTCTGCCTCATAGGGACCAGCCTTGTGCTAATCCTTTTAAATGAAATTATTTGAGCAGAACCATAGCAGATCTGTGTAACAAGTTTCAGGCAATTCCTATTTAATCATTAAAGTCTTGAAGACTGACAAAAACATCACAATACCTCAGAGACAACAGAGCATCACAGCCCACACAAAGAAGCAAGATAAAGTAGGAGAGACAAGGCACCAAGATACAGACCCAAAACACATCCCTGAGGAAGATGCAACATTGGAACTCCCTGATAAGGAATTCAAAAGAATTATATTTAGTTATCTTCAAAGGACTGAGAGACAGATCAAGGAAAACACTGACAAAATTGAGGAAAACAAAGAGAAAACCCTAGAACAATTTCAAAAGACAGTACAAGAACAAAATGACAAAATAAATGAAAAATTAGAAATGATACAAAATCTACAGACAGAAATCCAGA
>NW_006921736.1:5168084-5169954 GCF_000298275.1 Orycteropus afer afer | reverse complement strand
GACTGGCGCGGGATCGGGCAGTGTTTTGTTCTGCTGTGCATGGGGTCGCTATGAGTCGGAAATGACTCGATGGCACTTAACAACAACAACAACAACCTCAATACTTCTTTGGAAAGGGATCTGTCAGAAAAAAGATCAAAACAAACTGAAGAAAGCCTAAGGTTCATGTGGGATACCATCAAAGAAATAAGCTACGTGTAATCAGAACTCCAGAACAGGAAAAGACAAATAAAACCACAGAAAAAATTGTCGAAGATTTTTTGGAAGAGAATTTTCCTGGTATGATGAAAGATGAGAATATACCCATACAGGAAGTCCAACAAACCCCAAACAGGATAGACCTGAAAAGAAAATCACCAAGACATATCATCATCAAACTCACCAAAACCAAAGACAAAGAAAGAATCCTGAAAGCAGCACGGGAAAAATGAAAAGTTACCTACAAGGGGCAACCAATAAGACTAAGCTAGGATTTCTTGGTAGAAACCATGCAGGTGAGAAAGCAATGGGATGGTATATATAAAACCCTGAAAGAGAAAATTTTCTAATCAAGAATTATGTACCCAGCAAAACTGTCCCTCAAGTATGATGGTGAAATTAGGACATTTCCAGATAAGCAGAAATTAAAGGAGTTTGTTAAAACCAGACCAAACTCACAACAGATGCAAAACAGAGTCCTATGGACAGAGAACCAACAACAGCAAACAACAACTGACCATTAACATACATGATGACATAACTAGAAACCAACCCAGTTGTGAAAGTATCCAAACTAAATAAGCCTACAAGATTGTAAACAGAGAACCAGAGGTAGGGAAGTCAAGACAACTGCAAGACAGAACAGACTGTTCTAAACTTGGGAAGAAAACTATAAATCACAGGGTAACCTCAAAGAAAAATGATAAACCTTCACATCAAAATGAAAAAGAGGACCAGCTCAAATATTTAGCAAATACTAAAACAACAGCAATGAAGGAAGTGATAACATGATTCATAAACAAATCGAGATCAGCACAGAAAATTATATGGAACAAAGAAATCAACACCATGCAAAAGCACATAACAAAATGACAGCTTCATACTTGTTGATAATTACATATCTGGCAAGGGACTTATCTCTAAGATTTATAGAAAACTCCAACACCTCAACAGCAAAGGAATTAACAATCCAATTGAAAAATGAGCAGAAGCCATGAAAAGATACTTCACCAAGGAGGATATTCAGGTGGCCACCAAATACATGAACAGATGCTCACAATCATTGGCCATCAGAGAGATGCAAATCAAAATAATGAGATACCATCTCACCCCAGCACTGATGGCAAGGTTCTACAAGACAGAAAATAACAAATGCTGGCAGGAATGTGGAGAGATTGGGACTCTCATACACTGCTGGTGGGACTGTGAAGTGATACAACCACGGTGGAAAGCAGTATGGCGAGTCCTTAGAAAGCTGAAATTGGAGATACCATTTGACCCAGCAATCCCATTACCAGGTATATATCTAGAGAGGTGAGAGCCAGGATACGAACAGATATATGCACACCCATGTTCGTCGTAGCACTATTTACAATAGCAAAAAGATAGAAACACTCTATGTGCCCATCAGCAGAAGAGTGGACAACCAAACTATGGTTCATACATACAATGGAATGCTATGCAGCACTAAAAACTAATGCAGAGTCTGCAAAGCATCGCATAACATGGATGAACTTGGAGGACATTATGCTGAGTGAAATAAGTCAATCACAGAATGACAAATATAATATTAGTTCATTGTTGTAGAGGCTCAAGGAAAGGTTTATATATAGAAGGAAACTTTCTTTGTTGGTTGCCAGGGGTGGGAGGGGAGAGGAGGGAACACAGCAAA